>NC_140243.1:16091564-16094064 GCF_949987555.1 Borostomias antarcticus | reverse complement strand
CAACCCCTGTTGCCATCCAGAGGGAGGAAATTGAGACGGTGGACTCACAAGGGAGTGCACCTGAACAACAAACTGGACGACAGGACGGACAACACTGAGGCCCTCTACAGGAAAGGACAGAGCAGACCGTTCTTCCTCAGGAGGCTCAGGTCCTTTGATGTGTGTCGCAGAACCGCTGCTGCGGATGTTCTACCAGTCTGTGGCAGCCAGCACATTGTTCTTTGCCGTTACCTGCTGGAGAGGCAACACCAGGTCTGGGGAGACAAACTGAACATGCTGGTGAGGAGGGCCAGCTCTGTCATGGGTCAACTGGACAGTTACAGACTATACAAAACAACATAGATACACACACAGCTAATCAAGTCCCACTCACCCACACAGCCTGGCTACACCATCCCCGCCACCCACACACCCGCCGGCCCATAGAGCACAGGGGTGAGTGAACGTGGTCTGCATCGCAACACCAGGCCATCCTCCACATCCCACAACCACCTATATTATTCAGAGGAATGAACTTCAGTGCCCAAAAGAAATACAATTAATGTAATAATAATGATAATAATAATGGTATAAATAAAAATGATCAAGTTGATTAAATTAAAAACATGAACAAGTTGTTTTAAGCTGTGAAAGTAAAGATGAGCTAAAGCGGCAGTAGGAAGTAATAGTACTAAGAGAGGAGGGGAGGTTATTCCAATCGGAAGGGGCTTTGTGTGCAAATGACCTGCGACCTACTTCTTCAAGAATTCTAGGGACATTGAAACAGGGATCATGCAAATGTCTAAGTGGATAGAAGGATCTACTTTGGACCAGATACTCCAATCCAGTGAGTCATACATGAGACAGTGGTGTTTTCTATCAGGACACCTAAAACCTCCCATGATGGATATCCTGGCATACCTCTGCTTTAATCCAGCGGAGAAATCTCTTGGTGTAACCTCAGGGTCTAAGGGCTTTAAGCAGTATCTGTGTGGCCTACTCCACATCCTCCTGTCGTGTACATATTCAATTAAAATGTATCAGTTGGGATTTCATGATCCCCCTAAATGTATGTCTAGAATGATAATTAGTCTTATGTAAGGCATGGGAATCAGCAGGCTTAAAATATAATTTAGTGCCCAAACTATTTCTTCCATCCTCACCCCTCACTGAAATCCTCTGGGGTTGTAGGTTATACTTAACTGTAATAGAGGAGTGGTGCTTATTCAAGACACAAACAACGTTCTCAAATGCCCCTTCTGAATGGCGCCACACCTCAAAAATATAATTAAAATACCAGTTGTAAAGGGACTTCCATGCACTAGGCAAGTTTTATAATATACTGTACTTTTCAAGCGTCTGTCTCTACCTTCAAACCTAACGGAATATCAATACTGTGTCAAATCTATATCTATAGAGAAGAGCCTTGATGCAGGTGAAACCTCATCATGTCCTTGACATGTCCTTAACATACAGTAGCTAGGATGTTTCTGGGACAGGGGATAAAACAATAAAGACTTTTTTTTTTTAAGTCTACACAGTGCTACAGTATACTACTACTGTATATGATTTGCCATAATCAGAGATTATTGGATGGCCAGTGGTATCCTCAAAAAAAAACTAACTGTACATATTGTGGCAAGGCAAGGCAAGTTTATTTGTATAGCCCATTTCAGCAACAAGGCAAGGCAATTCAAAGTGCTTTACATGAGACATTAAAAGCATCAAAACTATGGAGGTTTTTTGGTGTCTTTATTCAAATGGCAATGCATTTTTCAATTGGCAATTAAATGTTCTATTTTGTCATGCAATTTGAAAATGCAAATTGGGATTGCATTTTCATTTTCAACTTCTGCATGCATTATTTCACTCAATATTAAAATTAAAATGCAATCGTGTGATTTGCAATTCCATTTTTATGTACCAGTTATGTATGGAAGTTTGAAATGCAATTAGGGATTGCATTTTCATTCTCATAAAAGGTTTTTGGCCTCTTTATTCAAAGTGGCAATGCAAATGGGATAGCATTTTCATTTTCAACTTTTGCATGCATTCTTTAACTCAATATTAAAATGAGAATGCAATCGTGTGATTTGCATTTACATTTTCATGTACCTGCATGTATTGAAGTTTGAAATCCAATAACGCAGAAGTTCAAAATGACAATGCAATCCCAATTTGCATTTTCAAATTGCATGACGAAATAGAATATTGAATTGCCAATTGAAAAATGCATTGCCATTTGAATAAAGACACCAAAAAACCTCCCTAGGTTAGCAGGCCCTTAGGCTGTGACCCAGGGTTAGCAGTCTCCCTTGAACAGCGTATACCATCACTTGGTAGTCCCTCCGATCCACACGCCACTTCAGAATAAGGGTTAGGGGCTAGGATTAATGTTGGGGTCAATTTATTGATCCCCTTTGCCGCTAGAAAATCTAATCCCAACATAACATGACCAGTGATACAACCAAGACCGTTAGCCCCTCCCCTCTCTAATGATTAGATTTGAGCTTGTGTCAGG
>NC_140243.1:16054064-16081564 GCF_949987555.1 Borostomias antarcticus | reverse complement strand
CTTCCCCATGCTCCCGGTGATGTCTGGAAGATGTAAAGGAGTAATCTTAATGGAGTCATTTACCATGTTGGAATGATTGGAGAGGGTTTAATAAGGTTTTCCTAACGGCAGGAGGTTGAACAGAGGATCCTGGGTAGTGAATGGCGTCACCATGATGTTTATGTACAGGGTAAAAAGAGTACTACAGGGCAGGCCGGGCCAAGACAAAACAAGAATAACAAAACAAACATGACAAAAACAGACTAAACTTGGATTTAGGCTACTCCCTTGACATTGTCCCTAAAAACAAAAGGCCTAAATCCAAATTAAAACTACATTTTAGAGGTTCAAATACAACTGACTCCAAAGGAGCTCTACACCCCCTTCTTAAAGGAGTAGTCTGCCCTATAAACTAAAATTAGTAGATTCAAACAAGGAAACAGAACCATAATACGACCTGTTCAGCTTAACCCCAGCTGTGCACCACCACCAGTATATTTTTGACATTAAGTATCGGTACCCTAATGCATGGGTTCCCAAACTCCATCAATGTGGGCCTCCCCTCTGAAAACAGTGACACACCCGCGTCCCCCCAACCCCCCAAATTTGTCCATTTTGCAAGGCAGCGTTAGCTAGCCCATAACGTTACACAGCTAAGTTAGCTCGGTGGCACCTGTTGCTAGTTAATGTTATGATGTTTTCGCACAATACATTCATGCCTGCGGGGGGAGGCTCTCTCTGCGCTATCCACAAATTTAGTATACATCTCTCCCATTATTTATTTCGATTTTCTGACCTTTAAAATCACGTTTCATTCATAAAAAACATAGAAATTTCAAAAATAAAAAATTTCCTTTTTTTTTCTAACCATCCCTTCACGCCTCCCATGAATTTCTTTGGGACCCCCCAGGGGAGGCCCGCCTCACAGTTTGGGAATGCCTGCCCTAATGTCACTGCTGATAACATGCATTCATTTCAAATGTGTTTATTATAGCTTAGTGTCAAAAGTTAATAAAAATGCATACATTTGCATACAATTTCTAGATTTGATAGGAAACAATATATTGTGCATTTAATGGTGTAGGCCTATATAGTGTACATTAGCATGTTGTTGGAGTAGCAGAGACTGTATGACCCCCCCCCCCCCCCCATCTCAAATCAAGATCTTGCACTTTCTGTAGAGTAGTTTCAGCACTCAATGATCAAGTGGTTTCGGGGAACTTCTTGTTCTTCTCTAAACTAGAAAAGCCCACTCCACTTATTCAACAACTCTACATGCATCAATGGGTGGAGGTCTGCGCTCCTTGAGGGCCCTTTTGTTTGTTTTGTACTTCTGTTGAATTTCCATTTCTTTGTTTTTAAAGCATATCGAAATGTGAAATATGTGAGGAGAGAAGAGGACTGGACATACTGTGCAGTTGTGGTTTGGTGTCAGAACATACTTATCAATCATTACCCGCTCCAACACAGTAGTTGGCCTGTAGGTGCTGGGGAATTGTACATGTAGAGGAATGCAGTTAGTGAACAAAGCTGGCAGTGTATACTGTACAGAATGGAAATATCTCTCTCTCTTACACACACACACACACACACACACACACACACACACACACACACACACACACACACTCACTCATTCACTCACACACACACAAATACACACGCATGCACATATACAGTACACACACACACACACACACACACACACACACACACACAGGGTCTGTGTAATGGGTCTATTGAGCTAAATGTCAGTTGTGTACAGTGTGACCTGGTTGCTGTGTGACGCGTCGGAGGCGTGTGGCAGGGTTCAAGGCTGGGAGTCAGCAGGGATGAAAGGTCATCTGAGCCAGCTGAAATGCCTGCTTGTGTAGAGGGACAATCCCTCCATCGATCGGCTTGGCCAGAGTGGGAGGAGGGCTGGGAGGGGTCAGCTGTCACATGACGAGGAACAACCCAGGACTTCATAATCCCTCCTTTATCTGTCTTTCCACAGGAAACTTCTCCCACTCCTTCACTCGCTTTCTCTATCTGTCCCTCTTTCCCCTTCTCTTTTTTTCTCTCTCTCTCTATCATCTATCGTCCTCTTTATCACTCTGTCTTTCTGTGTGTGTGTCTGTGTAGTATTGTGTGTACCAAACCATGTTTTACAATGCACTCTAAACGTATAGCTTTAAACTGTACATGCAACACCCAGTTCCCAGAGACAGTTGAGAAAATGAACTTCTTTGAAACATTTTTTTATTGAAAGATTCTTTAAAAAGAAAGAAAAGAAACCAGAATTTTCATCCTAACATCCACTGGTCTACAGAAACTCCTAGGACCAGACGACTCAGAAGACATGGAGGCAAAACTGCAGCAAATAAAAAAATAGCATCATAGAGGAAATCGGTGGCATGTTCTTTTTAACACCTGTACAACAAAAAGATTTCTTAAATATTCATCTTTTTTCCACTCTCAATAATTTATTTCCTAATAGAGGTTTCTCTGTTTCCTTTGAATTTGGTAGAACCTTGTCTTACAGTTCCCCCCTCAATCAATAGGACACCTCCTATCTCTTCCTGGTTGGTGAGGACAGGTGGGCGGAGTTCGCAGGGAGTGACCTCAGAACAGAGAGAGCCACAACAGGCAATCACGTCCCAGGTGTTACAGAAACGCCAACAGGTACTGAAGAAGTACTACAGTCCTCCATTAGTACTCCAGTAAACAATGACTGTGGCTGTTAGGGGTGACACTCTCCCACTCACTATGGAGTCATAGTATGGCTGTTTTTAAGAGGCAACCTCCTCCCCCAATACTGAATTGTTGATAGCAGCTGATGTATGAAAGTCAATTCTTAAAGGTGGAGTAGGTAGTTTGACGTCAACAAGGCCTCTGATTGGTCATCTTTTTCAAAAGAACCCGCCCCTCCCTCCTGTCAATCATGATGTAGTCCCTCCCTCCAAACATGACTGGTAGGTGTGGCGAGATAGAGACCCTGATTGGTGAATACATTCGGGCGCGGTGCATTCTTTGAATCCAAAATACAGAGGCAGCGGTAAATACGGAGATCCAAGTTTATTCTCAGAGCACTTCTGTTACTGATAGCTGAAAGGATATTATGCCAATTTTTGCAAATAAAGCCAAAAGCAAACTACCTATCCCACCTTTAAGTACAAAGTTTTTTTTGTTTTTATTTTTTATGCATGTTCTTTTGCTCTCGCAGGAGACTGCTTATGAAGTGAGATGGCGAAGTGTCAGTGCAGATGTAAAGGTCTGTAGGAGGGTTTTCAGCGCCCTGTCAGTAACAGGCTCCAGGACAGGAACCCTCCACAGCCGTCCGCCATGACTGACACAGGCTGAGCAGATCATCCAGGCTAGTATTCCTTCACCTGATCCAGGCCTCTCAGATGAACACCAGGATCTGGGGGTTACTGTACAAGCCATGCACTGCAGGGATTCAGGGGTGGTCTTGGTGTTCATGAAGCTGATGTTAAGCTAAAGCTGACTGCCCCCTTGTGGAGAAAACCCCTCAGGATGATGAGAGAAATAAAACATGACTGATTTTGGCTCCCTGGTGCGCTCAGGTCAGCCATGTGTAGCCGTGTGTTAATCACCTACCGTAGGTTGCAGAATGAGCGTGTGTCTGACCCCAGGAAGGTTTTCTGACTCTAGTTCACAGGGGTCAACATAACTCTTGTGTGATTGGCAAACAACTTCTCAGATTCAACCTGCCGCAGAATGAGACCACACGTATGTCCACTAGTTCAAAACCGAAAAACCATCGGAAATACACTACCAACAAGACAAGCATGAAAAATGTCCAGGGTTCACTGGAAAGTAAAAAGTTGAATAAAAAAGGTCTATCTACTCTGCTGTCTCTAAGTGTTTCTTCATCTTTGGTATAAAATATGCCATCTGTTGGCTGCATTTGTTCCACAGCTAAGAAAGACTAAAGAAATTGTCAACAATTTCCCTAAAACTATTGCTTTTTTGCAAACATTTGCTTTTTTCTTCTTTTTTAAAATTTTAATTACAAACCCATACAGTATGCTCCTACCAATGTACTGCACTGCAAGCTTTTTTCTCTTTTTTATATTTTTGATTTGACACAATCAGACAAGCAAAGCAAGCTAAAACAACTTCCAACGTTCATAAAAATGTCTGCAAGTAAAAACATCTACGCCATGTAAAGTAACAAGTAACAAGAAGTTTCTTTCCCTCATTTTAAACTCTTCCCGTTTTGAGGATCTACCTTTCCCTTGCTCTAGTGAAGCCTTCTCCACCAATCACCATGAAGGAGCTTACCCCAAAGCTCTACCCCAAACACAAGTTACAACTACCACATAATTTAAAATCTTCTTCATAAAAAGTCTTCTTTTTTATCCTGTACAGCAATATTCATAGATTTCATCTGTGTTTAGCTTGAATTATCAAGACATTTAAGAGCCTCATAGTCATTCATTTAAAAAACAAAACAAAAAAAGCAATTGTAGACAAGGGGCATGTGTCCATTGTCTAAGAAATTAAGGCAACAAAGATTAAGAAAATGTTGGTAAATTCTCTAGAAAACTACATTTAAAATCATAAAAAAGAATGAAAAATAAGTTGCTTAATATCAAAGGAAAACAACCTGTTTTTCTCTACATTTTGCTTCCTCCTTTAATAAAATAAATGGTCATGTCTGAAAATCTACCTGCACATTCAAATGTTTTTTTTTTCTTCAGTTATTATTATTATTATTTTTTTTTCTTCTGTTTTTATTGGGAGGAAAACTCTCGTTCTGGCAGACAAACTCAATATCCCATAATCCATCTCCTGTCCTCTGAGTTCAGTGTCCATCCTTTCTGTCTATTTTCTTCAGTTAGGCCAGGTAGGAAATAGTTTTTTTGGGGTGCCTGTGCAAAGTAGAAGCAATCTCCTTTCACTGTCTCTCTTTCTTTTTTGCCTCCTTTTTTCCTCTCTCTCTCCACCTCCCTTCATTCCTCCATTCTCTGGCATCTCAGTGCAGCCCCTGTCTCACTGGAGCACTACCCCCTCTTACCTGGGAAGAGGAAACAGAGAAATAAGAAATTAAATACATTTGTGGCACTTTATTTTGAGAGACCCCTATTAGTAAACTATCAACTGTAACTCTGGTGCTGTCCTCTAGAGGGCCTACTCCAGTAACCTTACTCTTCCCTATCAGCTTACTTGTTCTGTTGGTAGGAGTAGGCAGACGTGTGGTCACCGGCGTTTTCCATGGCTAATGGTGGCTGTCCGCCTGTGTCCTGTGATGACGGGGGCGCCGTCTGGGGCGGAGCTTCTGTGACTATTCCCTGGGAGAAAAAAAAAGCAGGGGAGCCAGAGGAATTGAGGTCAAAAGTATGAGTACGATTCAGCTATCTTTGTAGATCAAATTTAGCCTGAGCTACCCTGACAAAAGCACTCTTTAGTTTATTAAAATCAGACACGCTCCATGCTTATTTCCTTCATTGGGGTATGTTCAAAAAGGAGAGGGCTGAGGAAAGAGGAGAGACAAGTGAGGAGAGAGGAGCAAGCGGAGGGCAGAGAGAGGAGCAGGACAGCGGGGCGCAGAGTGAGTGAGGAGCAGGGAGCAGGGGACCAGGCCCCCTTACTGTACCTCCACTGAGATGGCAGAGGCAGGCACTGCAGTGTACTGGGGAATATAGGATCCTTGCATAGGAGCAGCAGCAGCTGCAGCAGTCATGTACTGCAGTCAGAGAGAGAGAGAGAGAGACACACACAGAGGTTATAGATGCATTTACACACACACACACACACACACACACACACACACACACACACACACACACGTACTAAAACACACACACAGAAACATACACACATACTAACACACAGACATGTGTACTAAAACACACACACATACACACCTACACTACAACACACACACACACACACACACAACAACAACACACACACACACACGAGATGTGGGACTCACAGTTCCTGTGGAGCCCAGCGACAGGTGGCTCATCTGCTGGGAGAGAGGAGCCATCATACTGGAGGGCTGCATGGACATGCTGTGGTCCATGGCTGGGGTCAGCACAGCACCCTGGACAGGAGGAGAGGGTGAGGGAGACAGAGGCCAGAGGGGGGGGGGGGGGGAGGCAGAGAGAAGGAGAGGTGGGGGTGGGAGGAGAAAATCAGGTTATTGGAATTCCGGTCATGAAAAAATGAACATGAGCTTGTGGTAAAGTACAACACACACACCTACACCTACACACACATACGCGCGCGCCAGATGGGTTGCTTTTGACTAGCGACTTTTATTACCGACATGATTTCGTATCGTGACCAAAACACTTGCTTGAGAGGATGCGGCGCTGCTGTCAAATGGGATATTTTGGTTCAATGATGTGTCATTTTCATTCATAGCTCATCAAATGTGTCTTTCATAGCTCATCCTTCCTTTCTCCCCTTTGCCCTACTGTACCTACCCTCTGTCTGCATCCTCTATTGCTACTGCTATTCCCCTCCTTCATCCCTCTCTTTTCTCACCCCTCTACCCTCTTCCAACAAGCTTTCATAATTAAAGTCTCTGAAAAACAAATCTACACTGAATAATTCTCCGCTCTTATTTGCAGCACTATCAATGCAGAACCTTGGCAGATAATATTGCTGTGCTCAGTGTGTGTGTGTGTGTGTGTGTGTGTGTGTGAGATATATATATATATATATATATATATAGAGAGAGAGAGAGAGAGAGAGAGAGAGACTGTGCATGGTTGTGTAGTGATGAACTGGGTAAACATAAAAAGCAGACAGATAGCCAGCCAGCCAGCCAGCCAGCCAGCCAGCCAGACAGACAGACAGACAGACAGGCAGGCAGGTAGGCAGACAGACAGACAGACAGACAGACAGGCAGGTACAAGTTTGACCAAATTTGGCAACGACACATTATGGAGAGCCAGGCCTTCTGCAGATGTGTATCATAATGAGAACAGATGAATGAGCAAAACACAAGTCCCTGTTGACGGAACAGGATGGTGTGTGTGTGTGTGTGTGTGTGTGCGTGCGTGTGTGTTCCATCGGAGCTGGAAGTGAGTGTGTGCTGTTTGTTGTCTGACCGCAACTTACTGAAACAAAACACACCAAAGGAAGCGTGACACACACACACACACACACACACACACACACACACACACACACACACAGAGCAGGATAGTATTGTTAAACTGGGCACAAAGATCACATACATTTTGGTGCGTATAGAAATAGATTGAGCCTTGTTGACTTGTCCAATCCAGATGTTTGGTATTTGAGCTCATACAGCTTCCTCCTTTGTCTCTGCAAATGGATTTGGCTCTTGGCTGCTCTGGAAGTGAAGAATCCTTATTCTTCTCCATTTTGTCCGTGACCCCTTGCACTAAGCAGCTTTGCTCTAATGCACTTGTGCATAGTTTGGCTAATACGTTCATTTCCTGTAGGGGATTTGTAAATACAGTATGCACAAAGACTTCCTGTCTTTAATTAAGATGTAGAAAGAGGGTCTCAAACTAATCTGTGCATCCATGAGGATCTGAGAGCGTTGCCCGGAGGAAACCTCGAGAGTGCGTGCGCGCGTGTTTGTGGGTGCGTGCCTGCACCCTGCTTTGCCAAACAAAGGGCCTCTGCCACTATTTAACTGCTATTTAAGCATAATGTACACCTCATGCATCTGTTTGAATCGGCGCCTGAGTGGATGTTTAGAAACCTCAGCCGGGCTTGTGGAGGGTGGAGAGGGGGTGGAGGGACACAGACACCGTGTGAGGGGGAGGCGGGGGGGGGGGGGCGTGAGATGCGTGTGGCATGGATACAGAATGTTGTGTGAACAGACTGTGTGTCGCCCGCTCAGCAGATTCTCAGCTGATTGATCTGCCGGCATCTGTTAACGCTGCAAGAGAAGTCGACATCAGAACAGTCGGCTGTCCGACGACTGCCTGATCAAAAAACAAAACAGCCCAGGCCTGTTAGTGTCAGTCGGCCAGCCAGGGAGGGAGGGGAAGGGGAAGGGGAAGGGGGGGGGGCGGCCCAGAGACCGAGGCTGAAGCTATTGTTTGTATTATTATGAATTATTTGAATGGCCGTCACTGCACCTCGAGTCGCCGGCGCTGAATGGAAACGCTAGTGACACGGCGCCAGGAACACTGTCACTGCTGGTGCTGCTGCTGCATAGTAACTGGGCTCGCTCCGGATTCTCAGCCATTTTAATTGCCCTGCTTTTCTCAAAGCAGGAATTACAATGACTTTCCTGTGTCTTTGTTGTCCTGCAGGGATCTGACACTACACAGGCAACACGGGGCGGGGGGGGGGGGTGATCACATGTCCTGCTCCTCTCTCTCTCTCGCTCTCTGTCTCTCTCTCTCTTTCTCTCTCTCTCTCAGCTGTGGGTGCCGTATCTAGCGGGTTGCCAGATAATCAGACAGCAGATTAGAGTTGAAAACACGTTAACATAAAACCATCATCCTTTCCTGATTCCAACAAAAGGCTTTAGTCTGTCGACAACATGTGTGGAACAGCATGTGTAGGCACGGCAACGCAGGCAGGCAGGGACACAGACAGCGAGACGGGGAGGGAGAGACAGACAGACAGAAAGAGAGATAGACAGACAGACAGAACGAGAGAGAGAGAAAGACAGACAGACAGAAAGAGAGAAAGACAGACAGAACGAGAGAGAGAGAGAGACAGGCAGACAGAAAGAGAGAGAGACAGACAGAGAAAGAGAGACAGACAGAAAGAGAGAGAGACAGAAAGAGACAGACAGAAATAGAGAGAGACAGACAGAAAGAGAGAGAGACAGTCAGAAATAGAGAGAGACAGACAGAAAGAGAGAGACAGACAGAAAGAGAGAGAGAGAGACAGACAGACAGAAAGAGAGAGACAGACAGAAAGAGAGAGAGACAGACAGAAAGAGAGACAGACAGAAAGAGAGAGAGAGAGAGAGAGACAGACAGACAGAAAGAAAGAGAGAGACAGACAGAAAGAGAGAGAGACAGACAGAAAGAGAGAGACAGACAGAAAGAAAGAGAGAGAGAGACAGACAGATAGAGAGACAGACAGACAGAAAGAGAGAGAGACAGACAGAAATAGAGAGACAGACAGACAGAAAGAGAGAGAGACAGGCAGGCAAGGAGGCAGACGAGGACACGGACGGATCGGTAGTCAGGCAGGCGAGTCGGTCGGTCTCGCAGACGTACAAGGAGAGAGGCAGACAGGGAACGGGGCAGACATGGAGAACAGGCGGCCGGGGGGGACAGACGGGGAAGCAGCCAGCCAGCCCGCCAAAGTGCCACTCTAATGGCTGTGGCGTCAGCATCCTGGTGGAAGTGCAGTGACCTGAGGTGAACCGAGGGGCACCTTCCCTCCACCGGGGGAAACAATGAGCCCTCGTCCCTCCCGGAGCAGGAATGTGGGCTCTGGAGTTCTGAGGCTGTATTTTATGCCGCACTGGGGATATTTAAAAACCCCAAGCAGGAATCAAGCCAGGGGTTTAATTTGGGCTGAGGCTGGGGTGGGTGGGTGGGTGGGAGGGAGGGGGGAAGGGGGGTGAACCAGAGGTTTACCATCAGGTTCCAAAGGCCTGGGAAAAAGAAGGGAACCTTGTTGTGTGTGTGTGTGTGTGTGTGTGTAATAGCGAAGTCCGTTTTCCCAGCCTCCAGGTGTGTGTGTCCTTCCTGTATGTGTGTGTGTGTGTGTGATAGCGAAGGCAGTTTTCCAAGCCTCCAGGCGTGTGTGTCCTTCCTCTGTGTGTGTGTGTGTGCGCATGTGATAGCGAGGCAAGTATTGCAAGCCTCCAGGTGTGTTTGTCCTTCCTTTGCAGTGTACTGTATGGACTGTGTACTGTGTGCGTGTGTGTGTCTGTGTGTGTGTAATGTGTGTGTGTGTGTCTGTGTGTGTGTACTGTATGTGTGTCTGTGCGTGTTTGACAATTGCCCTGACCCAGACAAACGTCCTCCGCCGTAGCCTCTGACCTCCAGACCCCCAGACCACCATCCCTCCAGACCCCCAGACCTCCAGACCACTGTCCCTCCAGACCCCCAGAGCCCCAGACCTCCAGACCACCGTCCTTACAGACCCTCAGAGCCCCAGACCTCCAGACCACCATCCCTACAGACCCCCAGACCTCCAGAGCCCCAGACCTCCAGACCACCATCCCTACAGACCCCCAGACCTCCAGACCTCCATCCCTACAGACCCCAAGACCGGGCCTGCAGCTTGCAGACCCCCAGAGCCCACAGGGAACCTAGGACTGAGCCTCTGTGAGCCTCTCTCCCTGACCACCCCCACACTAGAGCTGCAGTTAGCATTTCAACCAGCAGGGGGAGGGCGTTCACTGTTGAACCGAGTCTGAGGCGGTTGGTCCTGCTCTTTCAGTGCTGCTACAGCAGGCTCTGGCTGTTCCAGCTCCTAGCTGGCACGTTTGGTGTGTTTCGCCCCGAGACCCACTCCAGACACCGTGGCCGGGGGCCTCATGGACAGAACCCAGCTCTGTAAGGCCGTTTCACCCACAACCGTGCGTTCTGGCCTCCGGGTTCGAGCTTCTTCCACACGAGCGAGTGCGGCTTAGAAAGCGCCTTGTACACACAGACAGGGAGAGAGTCGTAGGAACGTCGCTGGACTTACTGTAGGTTGCATAACGTACTGTTGGTGAGGCATCCAAGACGTACTCTGCACCTGGGAAATCAGACACAAACATCACGTTAGACGTGATCTCATATTAGACCTTATGTCAGACATTATGTCATTTCGGCCACTATCTCCTATCTGGAACACTGTCTCCGATTGTGAGACATGATGTCATATTCACATTACTGTAACTCAGCTCTCACAGCTGACCTCCTCCGGCCCAGGAGCAGATTCCGTAGAGCGTGAGAGCAGAACTAGCGCTGTACAGTATATTATAATATTTAATCGTAGACAGAGTAGGAACACCTTAGAAAACAATGCAGTCTGATAATTACATGAACGGGGTGAGCGGTTTCGTCATCAAAGCCCGTTTTTCAGCTTTCATGTCCCTATTATAACAGGACAATGGGGGAAGGTTTCTGGCGGTTCTCCTCCCCTGCTGGGCTGGAAGCTGTCAGCCGGTCTGGAAACGGGAGATGGGGGAAGTCTGCTGCTGGTCCCCGGAGACACCGCTGATGCTGTCCAGACCGTATCGTCCTCTGGACAATCTTGCGCAACATCTCAGAAAAAAAAAAACGCGGTTCTTCTCTTCTGCCGCAGTGAGTCGTACACGGAGATCTGCGTGCGTGTGTGTGTGCGTGTGTGTGTGTGTGTGACCACCGGATTGAGAGAGGCCCGGATGAAGGTCGATCGCCCGTTTGTGACTCATGCACGCCTGTATTATACTGCGGAGTGTCGCTCGTTGTGTTGTTCCCTCTGAAACTGTGTCCGGGCCTCCATAACGGGCCCTCGAACACATGACCGCCCCCCGGGACAAACACTTCGACCGGCCCTGCCACAATGGGGGTGGGGGGGGGGGGGGGGGGGCGGTTATTCAGATCCAGATGAGTGAGTTTCAGCTGTCAAGGACCCTCCCACCCACCTGGTACGTGGAGACAGGAGAGGCAGCGATGAAGGGCGTGATCGACGTCTGCGCTATCATCCGATTGGTGGAGATGCTGTACGGCGAGGAGTAGAACCTATTGAGGAGGGGGGAGGGGGGGGGGGGAGGAAGAGAGGTTTGTTTTTAATGACGTACAAACACACTAATAAACCTGGGTGACAACAGTGGTTCTGAACTGAACTGAAACACACACACACACACACACACACACACTAACATAGAGGTGTAAAGTGTGTTAATGTGTGCTCCATGCCTACATACATCATTTTGCATGTGTGCAGCAATGCAATGTCGGTACTAGAGATTGCATACAGTAAGTAAGTTTTGAGAAAATTCTGAGAAAAACATTCAGCTTTTATGTTTCATTTTCTCCTTCTTCTTATTCCCTGTAGAAGGAAGGGCATCTGGGCAGTTGGCAGTAAAATATTTATCACTGTGTACCTAGAGATGACATGGTGGAGCAGGCCCGTTACTATGCTATATCGATCCTGCGCTGTCCAGAGAGTGAACGATCGGGCTGGGTAGGAGAAGAGAGAAGAGGAGGAGGGGAGGAGAGGGGAGAGGAGAGGAGAGGAAAGGAGGAGAGGGGAGAGGAGAGGAGAGGAGAGGAGAGGAGGGGAGAGGAGAGGAGAGGAGAGGAGAGGAGAGGAGAGGAGAGGAGAGGAGAGGAGAGGAGAGGAGAGGAGAGGAGAGGAGAGGAGAGGAGAGGGGGAGAGAGGAGAGGAAGACAGAGGAGAGGAGAGGGGGAGAGAGGAGGGGAGAGGAGGGGAGAGGAGAGGAGGGGGGAGGCTCTGTCCACCAAGGAGCTTACGGCGCTAATCTGACCAGCCATGGGTCAGAAGAACATTACTGTACACAGGGCTCTGTTAGTCAAGGGAGGAGTTCAATTCCTGCACACAGGGACCCGATCGTCGCTTTGGTTAAAGTGTCAGCTCAGTGACATAATGCCAGCTGGATGACAATGCCACTGTGCGCAGCCTCGACGTGTCAGATAGGAAAACCAAACCGTATTAGAATGGTCCAGGATCGGTCAATTGGCGTTCTCTCTCTCTATCTGCTCTCTACATCCCCTCTATCTCCCTCTCCCTCTCTCCGCTGTCTGTCTCCTCACTTCCTCTCCCTATTGTATTTCTAATTACAGTGACATGTATTGCGCTGAGGGACAGAGGACAGCTGGAAGGTTATTTATGTAGGTTATTAGCGTCTCCTGGCTACTGCCAGTAGGATTGTATTAAACCATTACTAAACGCCTAATAGGGGACAGAATAGCACACTGGGATTGAATTAAACCCCTGGCACATCGAGTGACCGACCAGCGCTCAAACACCCCCCCCCCCACACACACCTCTCCGTCTCCCTCCCTCCCTCCTTCCCTCCCTCTCTCTGACAAAATTGCGGAGTGATTTAGCGTCGCCTACCCGATGTCACCCTGATGAACGAGCAGAGAGGCGGAGCCTGAGTAAGGGGGGGGGGGGGGGGCAGTACACATGTTTCCAATAGTATGAGTTCCGCAACCCCCCCGAAAGTGGGCCAAACGCAGCCTTCCGTGAGCTCGCCGAGGACAAAGCCTAATCAATCCTTTCCTCCCCGGCCCCCCCTCCCCGGGACCGTGTTTCTACAGGAGGACCACCCCCTGACCCGGCCACGCCCCCGCCCCGTCCTCTCCTCCGCCAATTAGCGTTATTAGCATTCAAACCCTTTTACCGCAGCCTAGAACTCACTCCTGTAACCTTCGCAGGGGAGGGGCACATGAGAGAGAGGGAGAGAGAGAGAGGGAGAAAGATAGAGAGGGAGAGAGAGGGAGAGAGAGAGGGGGAAGAGAGAGGTAGAGAGCGAGAGAGAGAGAGGGAGAGAGAGAGCGAGAGACAGAGAGCGAGAGAGACAGAGAGGGAGAGAGAGGGATAGAAAGAGAGGGGAAGAGAGAGGGAGAGAGAGCGAGAGAGAGAGAGAGGGAGAGAGAGAGCGAGAGAGAGAGAGGGAGAGAGAGAGTGAGAGAGAGAGAGGTAGAGAGAGAGAGAGAGAGAGACAGAGGACACATGAGTAGTGGTGGTGGTTATTCCCAGGATGTGGGATCAGAGCTCAGTACTTGGATGCAGAGCTCATATTTCCCCTCACCAGCACCTCGCTGTCACCATGGGGACAAAAGTCTGCAGTGCAACGGAAACTCTCGCGCGCTCACAAACAAACACACACACACACACACACACACACACACACACACACACACACACACACACACACACACACACACACACACACACATACTGTTTAGACTGGGTGGCAGCTGAGTAGGTATATGTGTTGGTTAATGCATGCTCTCTTACCCATTCTGCATGCCACTCGGGTCATAGGTCAACGCCATACCGCTCTGGAAGGAGAGAGAAAGAGAGAAAGGGAGAGAGAGGGAGAGAAGGAAAGGGAGAGAAAGAGAGAGAGAGAGAGAGAGAGAGAGAGATAAAGAAAGAGAGAGAGAGAGATGTGTCGGTCTCAGTCTCATGTGTTACAGCCCTAGTTTCATCCCTCTATTGCATGGGTTCCTTAAACTCCATCAATGTGGGCCTCCCCTCTGAAAACAGTGACCCCCAACCCCCCAAATTTGTCCATTTTGCAAGGCAGCGTTAGCTAGCTCATAATGTTACACAGCTAAGTTAGCTCGGTGGCACCTGTTGCTAGTTAACGTTATGACGTTTTCGCACAATTCATTCATGCCTGCGGGGGGAGGCTCTCTCTGCGCTATCCACAAATTTAGTATACATCTCTCCCATTATTTATTTCGATTTTCTGACCTTTAAAATCACGTTTCATTCATAAATGCGCCTCCCATGAATTTCTTTGGGGCCTCCCAGGGGAGGCCCGCCTCACAGTTTGGGAATGCCTGCTCTATTGCATTTTAGACAAGAGGATCGTCATGCTCAGAAGCACAGTGAGGTCTAGTCTCGTTCCGTCTGCAGGGCTGGTAAATAGTAATTTGTACTGAACACATGCATGCAGAACTAGTTCCTCGGTGTGTGATAACGATGGTTGATGTGAGTTCTTGTTCCTTTCTTTTCTTTTTAATAAATGCATTTCTGATTGTATTATTTTATTCTGGTGAGACCGGGGGGCAAACCCAGTCCCCAGGGGGAAGCTGTGTGTGTGTGTGTGTGTGTGTGTGTGTGTGTGTGTGTGTGTGTGTGTGTGTGTGTGTGTGTGTGCGCTTCTGCTTGAGAGCGATGCGCCCCACATTGTTGATTCGTTCAGTTTGAAAAGGGCTAAGCTAGCCAACGTAAACAGCAGCACAGGCTCGGCCCTCCATTACTGTACAGGCGCATCATGCCGACAACATCAAAGGTCCAGCCGGGCCGACAGCCTCTGGTGCGGCCAGAGAGAATGGAGAGACGTCTTCCCTGCCAGGCTCCCGTTAGGGGAGAGGAGGATGGGAGATTAAGCGGTTGAATGATCGGCCGGGGCCACAACCAGCTGTCCCCATCAGTCCAATATGGCTTCTGTGAAGAGCAGTGTGTCATTCCTTTCTCTGTCTGCACGCACGCGCACGCACACACACACACACACACACGTGGTGAACGCGCACACACACTAGGGCTGGGACTTTTGCTCCAAAATCATATTCGAAGTTCGTTTATTTATTAATAATAATATTCGAATATATTCGAATTATTATTAATAATATTTTTACCATTAAATTCTTACAGAAAGACCTACCTAGGTATTAAAATAAAGTTGTGCACATTCTGTCCACTAGTGGGCATTGTATCATAGGCAATATCGATAAGCAATGATGTATTCTATTAATACATCCATGGTACGAGTTCACGGGTGGGAATGGTGCGTTCGTTTGTGGTCGGGGTTGGCAAGTCGCAAGTGGCAAAATACCTTCCTCCGACCTGTGTGCATTCGAGCTATAGCGAATGATATGATGATGATATGATATGATATTGACGTCAGCCGGCAACTGGGGGAATTTGCGACGAGGAAGTGCGAGTTCATGCGGTGTTTTATTTAATCATTCCTAGTAGCAAGTCGCAATTTGCCACCTCCCAGTTATAAACGAATGCACCAGAAGTTACGGGTTTGACTGCCATTCCAGAGCATTTTCACGTGTAGGAGGTCGGAAAAACACGAGTTACGGGTTGCCTGGAACGCGCCGTGCTAACTAACGTCACCTCCTACAGGAGCCCAGGTGTCCAATAGCCTTGCTAATGAGCTCGCGATTGCAACTTCACCAGGCGTGAAAAAACCCTCTGAATCTGAATCAAAAGCAACGTTTGCTAGCCAACACATTTACAAAAAATTATGCCTATAACAGGTTCGAATATTAAGGGCTGCCTAATATTCGTTCGAATACCAGTATTTCTGTCAATATTCGAATTATATTCGAATCCCGAAGTTCGGACTCCCAGCCCTAACACACACACGTCGCGCGCACACACACACACACATACGTAGTGCAGGCGCACACACACACACACACATCGTGCACGCGCACACACACGCGTCGCGCGCACACACACACACACACACGTTGCGCACGCACGCACACACACACACACACACACACACACACACACACACACACACACACACACAAGCACACACACAGTCTTTGTCAGACCAGATGCGGTGTCTTCGTGTGCTGTCACTGTAGCTGCTGTTGTTTCAGCTTGCAGTTGCTGCTGTTTCGTCTCATGCCTCCTCCGCGACCGCGCCCCGCCCCGCCCTAACCTCTCTGGAATAACTGCGCTGGGAAACGCTCAAACACCCCCATCGCATACGTAACTCATCCGACCTTGCTGGAGCAAAATCTGACGTGAGAAAGTTCCGCTCTATGTTTTCCCAGAGCTGGGAAAAAGTTGAGCAGGTGCTGAGAGGAAGCTCCAAAAGGTTGAGATGACAGTCCTCTCTCTCTCTCTCTCTTTCTCTCACCTCTCCTTCCCTGGTCCATGGCCGGCCGTTCTGAGGGTACTTGCTCTGGCTCTGTCTCTTCTTCTGTCCTCCGTCTGCAAACTTACACAGCAGGGGCTCTGTAGGGGCTGGTTGAATAGAGGGAAAGAGACAGAGAGGGAGAGAGACAGAGAGGGAGAGAAGAAGAGAGAGACAGAGAGGGAGAGAGGTCAGTCATCCAAAGTAACCAAGTGAACATCGTCTGTTTCCAGCGCAAGTCCACCTGAAGGTCAGAGGGCCTCCATCTCCTCTGCCCCTGCCTAGCCAGGAAACAACCCCCCCCCCTTGCCCCCCGACATCCAAACCATTTCCCTGGCAGGCCTTCAAGGCCCAGAGCTCCATTGGGCTGAAATATGAACCGCAGACCAGAGTCTCCGGAGTAATATTGTGCTCAGAAAGTACCATCGAACAATCAGTATCAAGGAAAGTGCCATAGAACAATCAAGGAGAGTGCCATAGAACGATAATCTAGAACAGAGACTAGGAGAGTCGAGACTAGGTCGGCCTGCATGGGGGACTGTGTGGCTTTGCTGTCTGAGAGAGACAGAGAGAGAGAGAGAGAGAGGGAGAGAGAGAGAGAGAGAGAGAGAGAGAGAGAGAGAGAGAGAGAGAGAGAGAGAAAGAGAGAGGGAGAGAGACAAACGTCCAGGAGCGGAGAGAGGGCGCATAAGAAAAGACAACAGACAGAGGACTGCCTTGTTGACCGGCGTTGAACGGGGGGACAGCAACAAGGCGGCCGTCACACCCACACGCATACACATACACACCTCGTAAGAAGGCCTCCACACAGCTGACAGAGGGAAAAGGAAGCCATGTGCAGGCTGACAGGCAGGCAGACAGAGAGGCAGTGGACAGGCTGACAGACAGACAGGCAGACAGAGAGGCAGTGGACAGGCTGACAGACAGGCAGAGAGGCAGTGGACAGGCTGACAGACAGGCAGAGAGGCAGTGGACAGGCTGACAGACAGGCAGAGAGGCAGTGGACAGGCTGACAGACAGGCAGAGAGGCAGTGGACAGGCTGACAGGCAGGCAGGCAGGCAGAGAGGCAGTGGACAGGCTGACAGACAGGCAGAGAGGCAGTGGACAGGCTGACAGACAGGCAGAGAGGCAGTGGACAGGCTGACAGACAGGCAGGCAGGCAGAGAGGCAGTGGACAGGGTGAGAGACAGGCAGAGAGGCAGTGGACAGGCTGACAGACAGGCAGTGGACAGGCTGACAGGCTGTCAGCTCCAGCGCGACCACATTCACCCCACAGACTAAACTACCGCTGTGATCTCAGCCTGGGCTTCAGACAGAGAGAGAGGAGAGAGAGAGGAGAGTGTGTGTGTGTGCATGCGTGAACACGAGTGTGAATGTGTGTGCTTGTGCACGTGTGCGGTGTGTGTGTGTGTGCATGCGTTAACAGCTAGGAAGATTAGAAATGAACCTGGCTGTCACACAGCACTGTGGGGAAATGAAAAGAAAGAAAGATCTGAACAACAGACTCAATCTGGCCAGCTGAACATCCTACACAGAACACCGTACCGGTTTATTGTACTGTACATCATGAGAGATTTCTGGATCTTGCCCGCATTCATTTTTTCATCTCATACCTATTTGTCATATTCGGTTCTTCCTTGGCTGACTGTACAGCTCTCTTTATTGGTGATAATGCAGACCCAGCTTTAAGATTCTGCATTAAAGGTGCTAAATGTAATATTTCCACTGCTGGTGCACAGTCGCATCTTCTGCCAAGACACTGCTGGAGGGGCCGTAATTGAATTGTGTTTGCCTCAGAGACCTGCAGACTGGTGTAACACACACACACACGCACACGCGCGCGCGCGCACACACACACACACACACACACACACACACACACACACACACACACACACACACACACAGTTGAAGTTGGGGGGGAGTGTGTGTGTGCATGCGTGTGTGTGTGTGTGTATGTGTGTGTGTGTGTGTGTGTGTGTGTGTCTGTGTGTGAGAGTGTGTGAGTGTGTGTTGTGTGTTTGTGTACTGTAAGTGGATGCAGGGTGGATGCTGCTAGGAGACAACGGCTTCCCAGAAGAGCTTTATCAAATCATCTGAGCATCACTAGCAGATCCTGCCTAGGAACAGTTCTCACTCTGAAGCCCCTGGAAACCCTAATCCACAATATCTAACTACATAATGTCATTTAGGGTCTTATATACATAATAGCAAGCATCTAAATGTATTAAAAGTTAGTTTCAATCCACATTTGAAATATTGTCATGTAAGTTCTTGAAACGGTCCTGCCAGTGGGGTTGAATTGGGCGTGGTTATGCCGACTTTATTACACAGTTAAAGGACAATGCTCGTTTTTGACAACCTTATTTACGACATATTATAAGACGTTTGACTCACCGAGATCACTTTGGTGTAGTTCGGAGGCCTGTAGAAGAAATGTAAAATCCAGCGCATGCCAGTATATCCATGTAATGGCGGTGATCGGGGCAACGAGAATGCAGCTTCTAAAAATCGCGAAACGGTTGTTTTCATCAATCTGTCTGGATGAATCGCTAGTTGTGCTTACATAGAGAGCATAGGCCTGTTGTGGTATTTCCCATGCCTCTGTAATATGATCTTTAGAAACGTCGTTAGACACGAAATAGCTTCCTCACTTGCTCCAGCACGCATGCGCACAGCGTGCTGGAGCAACGATTGCGCGCTGTGCGCATTAGTGCTGGAGAAAGTGAGGAAGCTATTTCGTTTCGAAAGACGTTTCTAAAGATCATGGCATGTGAAAACCACAACAGTTATGCTCTATGTAAGCACAACTAGCGATTCATCCAGACAGATTGATGAAAACAACCGTTTCGTGGCAGAAAATAGATTTTTAGAAGCTGCATTCTCGTTGCCCCGATCACCGCCATTACATGGATATACTGGCTCGCGCTGGATTTTACATTTCTTCTACAGGCCTCCGAACTACACCAAAGTGATCTCGGTGAGTCAAACGTCTTATAATATGTCGTAAATAAGGTCCAGGTTGTCAGAAACGAGCATTGTCCTTTAATTCCGTGAATTAATCATAAAAAAAATCCACATCACTTCTCCCACTCCAACAGATGCAACCACAACAAAACCTCTTCTACCGATCAATCTGCCTCTTTGAGCCAACTCGTCTCTACGTAGCCTTTTGCAATTAGCTAGCTAACTATATATGACAACAGCTGGTGATTTGGCTCCCAAGTAGGGCAAGATCATTTTTCTTTTTTTTTTTTACAGATCATTATGATTGATTGCTTGAAGCTTTCAAATTATGTACAATGCATTGTTTACTTGAATGTCGGTACACTTAAAATGAACTAGCAGAATAAAAACTGCACCCCCCATAAAGTTCCAGAGACTGCCGCACCAGGGGGGCTACAGCCAACCTCGTGGCCCAGAGATGAGGGCCTGTTCTGGGGCTGAGCGTTTAGATTTTTGTTTGGGCATTCTTGACTTCTGTCTCAACTTTTCATTTCAGTTTCTGTGTCGGCCTATGTCACATGTTTCACAGTGCCACTCGACAGTATCGCTTCCACTCTCACGTTCCGGTGCTGCTTTTGATCTCAGGTTCTCTGATTTGCCAATTAACGTACAAAACCCTGCTTTAGCCAGCTACGCCCCCGAAAAGCTAGCGATCTGATGGAGCAGGTGGCCGGTATTCATACTGAGGAGAGGAGTGAATTTAACCAATTCAGCTCGGTTACATGTGTGCATGGCCCTGCATTCCTATGGCCTGTTATAGGATTGGCGGGGTGTTTACCTATGCTAATTCGGAAGGGAGACATCAATCAAAACGTGATTTGCCATGCCGACACAGTCTTGAAAAATAGATGCAGTACACACAGTTCAATGACCCCGCCCACATTTCATTTCAAACCTTCAAAACAAATAAAATGTGCAATAATAATAAATGCAATGTACAATAATTAAAAAGAGTGACAGGTTGAAGCACATACATAGGTCTAGAGCCATGAACTCCGTGACTGAAGGAAGGATCTCAAGCTTTAGAGTCTGTTGTAAGGCAGTCCATGTATAAAGAGCATCATGGAAAAAGAAGCCCATGGGGGACAACACATTAAAATTAATGGTTTCTGTACTTTTGGCCACCTCCGAGATAAACTGTTTGCTTTTTTTGTAATTGAATAAACTTTTACGCATGTTTTTTGTGTCCTAGTTGACATATTTTGTGGTTATCGCCTTCAATCAACTGCATAACACTCAAGTCACTTGCCTTGTAAAGAAAATATTGCTAGCCGTCTAACTAAGCTAACAATAACAATGTTGCATAGCAACATAACTCCATTTTGTCCCCCAGTTTTGTCCACACAAGTTGTTTTTGAACTAGGTTTTCTAATAGTTGTGAATGTTTATTTTCCCTCAGATTTTTGTGGATGCTTAATGAGACACAAAACGTTGATATCATATGCCTTTTTCACTATTTCAAGCCAAGTTTCCTGTGGTTTTAGAAACATCATAGGTTTTTGTGTGTGCAATGCCAAGCATGCTGCACTACTGTACATAAAACACACACAAACTCTCGTGCACACACTACATTCAAATCAGTCAGGAA
The DNA here is from genome assembly GCF_949987555.1 of Borostomias antarcticus. Classification (NCBI taxonomy): domain Eukaryota; kingdom Metazoa; phylum Chordata; class Actinopteri; order Stomiiformes; family Stomiidae; genus Borostomias; species Borostomias antarcticus. Next base: position 16,060,519 of record NC_140243.1, on the reverse strand, counting down.
AAATGGCTAATGATAATTAGCCAATTAGAAGGATAATGTGTGTGTGTGTGTGTGTGTACTATAAGAGAGAGAGAGAAAGAGAGAGAGAGTGACAGAAAGAAAGAGTGACACAGAGAGAGAGACAAAGCGGGAGACAGAGAGAGAGAGAAAGAAAGAGAGAGAGAAAGTGTGTTTCCATGACATTTACCCAACCAGACTGCTTTAACCACATGTAATTCCAAGCTGTTTATCAACTATGGGTCAGGATACAGCAGATATTCAGAAGGGGAGGGTGTGTGTGTGAGGGAGGGAGAGAGAGAGAGTCTGTGTGTGTGTGTGTACTGTATGTACACTACTGTATGTACTCTTGTGTGAGAGAGAGTCTGTGTGTGTGTGTGTGTGTGTGTGTGTGTGTGTGTGTGTGTGTATGTGTGTGTGTGCGTATAAGTGATAATGTGTGTGTGCGTGTGCATGGACCATGTGTTTTTAATCCCAGCCAGGCGTCTTCCCTGCCACCTCCTGCTGAGCTCCCACAGTCCTCTCTGTCTCGCCACGGGCACCACGCATTCCTCCCTCCTCCAGGCCTCGCCTTCCCGCCTCCCTGAGCTCCACTCCGCTACCCAGCCACCCCAAACCTGCCCTCCTCCCTCTCCTCTCCCGCCGTGACCTGCCCCATAGCACCTACACACCACACACGAACGCACACACACACACACACACACACACACACACACACACACACACACACACACACACACACACACACACACACACACACACACAGACCTTTTCTCTCTCTTTCTCTCTCCCTACCTCCCTCAAACACACACACACTGCTTTAACCAGCAACGCTGATGAAAAGCTCTTTTCACCTTCTTCTTATCAAAGAGAGAGATGGGGAGAAAGACAGGGAGAGGAAGAGAGAAGGAGAGAGAAGGAGAGAGAGAATATGCTCTATCTATCACATTACCAGAGCTTTATGAGATTGTCACTGAGTGTAACTCCTCTACCTCATGTCTTGGCCCTGTACCTACAGAATTCTTTAAGCAGGTGTTCAACCGTGTTTCAAGTCATAAACATGTCTCTTCAAACAGGCATCTTCTCAGATGCCTTCAAAACAGCAGTTGTAAAACCGCTACTGAAGAAACCCAACCTAGATGTTAATGCACTGAACAACTACAGGCTGATATCCAACCACCCATTCATTAGTAAGATACTTGAAAAGATAGTCTCAGTACAAATAAACTCAAAGAAAATAATATCCTGGAGGAACTTCAATTAGGCTTTAGGACACACCACAGCACCGAAACTGCTCTTACTAAAATAATCAGCAACCTCAGTCTAAACTCTGATGCAAATAAGGTCTCAATTATTATACTATTATACCTAAGTGCAGCGTTTGATACGCTTGCCCATGACATCCTAATCAATCGCCTTGAAAGGCTGTTGGTCTCTCTAACTGTGTGTTAAACTCGTTCAGAACATACATCAAAGGGAGACAGTTCTACATCAGGCTTGGAGATCATGTTTCTGAGAAACATGACACCTGATTTGGGGTTGCCCAAGGGAGCTGCCTTGGTCCATTACTATTCTCACTATACATGCTACCACTCAAGGATACCATTAGAGAGCACAATGTATGCTTTCATAGTTATGCAGATGACACTCAACTGTACATCTCTGCTGAACCAAATGATGCTTCAGCTATAAACGCCATTACTACCTGTTTTCTAACAATAAATAAATGGATGAGCAATAATTTCTTAAAGGTAAATGAGGATAAAACTGAAATCCTACTGATCGATCGACTCTAAAACAAAATGAGAAATGCTGTTTAAAAATCTTGGGAAACTGAGATTCTGGATTAAACCTGAGGTTACAAGTCTTGGGCTTATCCTAGATTCAGATCTAAGCTTCAAGTCCCATACTAACAAGGTGACGAAAACCTAATTTTTCCACCTTAGAAACATAGCTAAAGTGCGGCCATTTGTAAATCCAACAGATGCAGGAAAATTGATTCATGCTTTTATTTCAAGCCGACTCAATTACTGTAATGCAATCTTCACTGGCCTCCCCCAAAAAACCACTGAGAGACTTAAGCTCATTCAAAACTCTGCAGCCCGACTATTAACAAAAACCAAGAGGAGAGAGCACATTAGTCCAGTCTTAGCTTCTCATTATTGGCTTCCAGTAACATTTAGCCATTATTGTTATTATCTGTTGCAGTCAAAGGTGGGTGGAATTTATGCCTGGAATGACAGTATATGGGTGTCAATGTGCGTGTGTTTGTCTGTTGTGTGTTCTCTGCTGTATGTGTCAGCTCAGAGTATGAATCCAGCCAGGTGTTGGAGAGCAGCGTGGTTGAAGGGGAAAGAGGGGAGGCAGAACAGCAACCAGCAGAACACAGCACAACTGGGTGATGGCGGCAGCAGCGTGTGCAGGTGTGGGTGGCTCGGTGTGCCCACTAAAACACACCCTAAACCTGAGATTTATAAAACTGTTGATGGGAAAACTATCGTGGAAGACGAACTCTTGAATTTTATTCTTGTCAAAATGAAGACTCCAAGCCAAGATTAACTAATTACTTTGGCGACAAGCAACTTTTCGCCTGAGTGGATCGAGGAGTCCAATCGGCTTCTGTTTGAAGTCTGCCCAAAAACTATGCAGCGCTGTGTCACACACAAAGGCCCTCAGAAGGACGTTAATAACGTCAAGGCCTGTTTGAGGTTGCTAAATGAATGTGGGGAGAATATTCCCAGGTTTGTGTCACACTACCTGGACGAGTTCCCACCTGTAGGGTTTGGCCACATGGACGCTTCGGCACTGCTTAGCCGAATGGAGCAGCTGAGTCAGGAAGTCGCAGGCCTGAGAAGAACCCTGGACACCCAGGCTAGTGTGAGCGAGAGCCTGGGGGCTGCTACCGTAGCCATGGACAACCGAATCTCTGCTATCGAGAACCGAATCCCGGACTCGGACCACGGGGCTGCCGGTGCCTCACAAGAAGGGGTGCCTGTCGGGGCAGCAGGCCTTATTCGCCAGGAGGAGATGGGACTGTTGGATGTACCAGCAACGAGCACTTCGCCACAAATTCAACCTCGGTCCCCGCAGTGGTGCGATGTTGTGAAAAAAGGGCAGAGAGTCTGGGTCATAATTGTTTGTATGTATTTTATTGTATGTATTTTATTGTGCTATGGACCTCCCTGTGGGCTGTGTCTGAAATAAAGTTTGAATTGACAACAGACAGGGCTGCTCACCTGCACTCCACTGAGAGCACTCCACTGAGAGAGACCACAGGAACAACAGGACCGCCATGCAGTTAATACAATCTGACATTTCCTGTTTTACCCGCTGTATAGAATAGAACCGTGTGATTTGACATGCTGTGATGTTATGTTGGACATTTCAGCAGATAGGCATGGTAATAATGATGGCCGCTGGGGTTTGTGTCTGGAGCCTTTATTGACATGACAGAGGAAGGATCGTGTTTATTCTCTGCTGTTTATCTGTGGAAAATTCTGTCCAGGATTAGGCACGGACCAGCAGTTTGTTCTCCACTCAACATTTTGTTTGTTTCGGTAAATATCAGCCAACTGTTTGACTTCCCTTCTCCATGGAGACGGTGATGTCAGAAAAATAGGAAGGGGGGGGGGGGGGGCAGACAGGGAGGAAGTGACAGTGGGAATATAAACATCAGATAATCATCACAGACTGCACTTTCTGGTTGTGCAAATGGCCGTAGTCTCTCTTTCTCTACTTTGTGGTTGTGTTTAGCTGATGGGAGCTGACAGGATGGTAGAGTGATGTTGCCATGCAGAGGTAGGTCGAATGCACTGTAGAGACAACCACCTTATCTCACTTATCTTAAAGCAACTGGAAAAAGGGCTCCTTCACTGAAAGTATCAAGGATATCATTGATCAAGCTGTCCCACTCAAACTCTCAGCCACCAACAGAAATGTCACCACCAATAGCAATATCACACAGCCATCACTTTGACAAGCTATTGAGCCAACAGCACTGTTAAGCACACCACCAAAAATAATATAGATACTAGATACACTGCCCTGATGACCAGTGACTATATACTCAAGGCCATTGTAGATATTTAAACTTAATGGGTCTGCTGTATGAAAGGCTGTATCTCTTTGTTGTCTGTGTGGACCATTAGTGTGGATGACAAAGCTGGTTATTAAAATTCAGCTCTATCAGATTCGATAGCTCCCAGAGAGAAGATGATGTCCTCTCATAAGAATGGCTTATTCACCAGAGCTGTGATCACCAGGTGTGTGTGTGTGTGTGTGTGTATATGTGTGTGAATTATGTGCTTGCATCCGTGCATGTCTTTATTTATGTTGTCAACTGTTATATTACAAGTCTATTTATAAAGTTAGTCAAATAAGTTTGAGTTGCATTTACAGAAGGTGACCCAGTAGCTTACTAGTAGCTACTATGAAACTGATATAAGTTCAAACTCTGAGGTAAATCAAATGTCACTTATTTTAAATATTTGATCTACAGTAGCCTACTGTAGGCTATGTATGTGACACAATTGTGGAAAGAACCTCACATCTGTACGTGGGCCTGGAGGGAGGGCTGAATCATAGTCCATGAGTTTCCATGGAGAGAAGTCCCGTCTCCTCCGTGGTTCTATTTAGAGCCTGCGATCAAATGGGTCATCAGAACCATCAGAGCCATCATAACGATTTATGTCTGACGGGCTGGCTGAGGAATGCTCCTGGCGCCTGCTGCACACTGGGCCGTGCAGCTTCTGCCCTGCGCTTCTGGCTAGCATAGACTCTGTGTAGCGCAGGCTAGCATAGCCTCTGTGTAGTGCAGGCTAACAGTCTCTGTGTAGTGCGGCCTAGCATAGTCTCTATCTAGTGCAGACTAGTATAGTCTCTATCTAGTGCAGACTAGTATAGGCTCTGTCCAGTGCAGACTAGTATAGTCTCTATCTAGTGCAGACTAGCATAGTCTCTATCTAGTGCAGACTAGTATAGGCTCTGTCCAGTGCAGACTAGTATAGTCTCTGTCTAGTGCAGACTAGTATAGGCTCTGTCTAGTGCAGGCTAGTATAGTATCTGTCTAGTGCAGACTAGCATAGTCTCTGTCTAGTGCAGACTAGTATAGTATCTGTCTAGAGCAGACTATCTGTCTAGAGCAGACTAGCATAGTCTCTGTCTAGTGCAGACTAGCATAGTCTCTGTCTAGTGCAGGCTAGTATAGTATCTGTCTAGTGCAGGCTAGTATAGTATCTGTCTAGTGCTGACTAGCATAGTCTCTGTCTAGTGCAGACTAGTATAGTATCTGTCTAGTGCAGACTAGCATAGTCTCTGTCTAGTGCAGACTAGCATAGTCTCTGTCTAGTGCAGACTAGTATAGTCTCTGTCTAGTGCAGAATAGCATAGTCTCTGTCTAGTGCAGACTAGTATAGTCTCTGTCTAGTGCAGACTAGTATAGTCTCTGTCTAGTGCAGACTAGTATAGTCTCTGTCTAGTGCAGTCTAGTATAGTCTCTGTCTAGAGCAGAGTAGTATGTGTCAGCCTGTTTATAGAAAGAATCTCTCAATCTCTCAGTATGGGGAGACCCACTAATTACAGAGCAGTAAAGACCAGTAGCCTATAGATCAGTGTGAACCGCCAGGCTCTCAGGATCAATGGGTTCATGAGAACTGAGGAACCCCCATCTTGTGATCGATGCGATCATACATCTAAGGTCTGAGGGTAAAATATGCCTGTGGTGTTGTTTATAGATCACCATGGAGGACAGCTTTAGCATTGTTATTAATGTGACATGCAATTTATTTTATACATAGATTTTATTTTGCTCAACTTTCCTTTCCTCAACAGCTTCGGTGGAAAGACAGAGTAGCCTGCATCACTGCAATATGTGCACACAACTTCGGTTTTATCTAAACTTCCATCTGGAAGCTTTTTCAAACTAAATGTGCAGCTCAGTACACCAGGATGTCTCCTCAGTCATCATGTTATCTCAGCGAGCGTTTCACAAGTGTTTACTTGGCTGAATTCAATTACATAACATCCTTTCAGTAATTCAGTCAGGTAAACACTCGCGTTTGGAATTACAGAAGGAAGTTGGGTTCAAATTTGGTAACATGATTAATTACCTTTTTCTTTTTTCTTTTTCTTTTTTTACACGTTTTAAGTTTCCTGATTAATTGCGAGTGTTGTTGACAGCCCTAATAATAATAGTAATAATAATAAAAAATAGTTACAGTAGGCCAGAGCCTATCATACTATATATAAATGTCAGTAAAAGATGGCATAAACATAAGGTGCTGAGAGTGAAAACTAAGAATGTAATTTAGGGGTGCCGTGGATGAAAAAATTATGCTTAGGGGTGCCCTGAGCCTGAAAAGTTTGAGAACCACTGTCCTACAGAACCACTGGCCAGCAGCTCTCCTGCACCCCCCACTCCCCCTCCCCCCCAGGCCTTCAGCACAGAGCAGCATTCATCA
>NC_140243.1:16004064-16049064 GCF_949987555.1 Borostomias antarcticus | reverse complement strand
TGTGATCGTGCGCAAGGTTTGCGGCTGTGTGTGTGTATGACTAATGGTGTGTTCATAGTGTCTGTTCATGTTTTGTGTCTATGCTGTGGGTTTATGGTGTGTTTGTGTGTTCATGTTGTGTGTGTGTGTGTGTGTTCAATCAAAGTGCAGTGAAAACACCGGGTGATGTCATGACATGGGAACTAGGGCCATGTGTGTGTTAAAGGAACATGTCCTGAGGGCTCTGTGTGTTATTATACGAATCAAACATTTTAGATGTAATGGTTACGGGGGAATTTACAACCGTGCTGTTGGCTGGTGCCTCAATGTTGTAATGGGGCGTGTTTATTCATTCCACTGTGATTTAAGTGATCTCCGCTTTCTAAACATACAGTCTCTGCTAGTAACAGGTGATGTCATCTGCAATTGGCTCAGGGTTCTAAGAATCATGACATCAGAGTCAGCAGTGGAAAAGACATGGTTGTTTTAGCATGGCAAATATCTACAAAGCAATATACTGCTGGTTGGTAGACCTGCCTAAATATTCTCTGTGTGCATAACTGTGTGTGCATAGGTGTGTGTGTGTGTGTGTGTGTGTGTGTGTGTGTGTGTGTGTGTGTGTGTCCAAACACCACCTCTGTAACCAGCCGCGCATCAATGCCACCCAGGCTGGTGTCAGACAGCTGTGGCATGAGATCAGAGCCCCTGTCAATCACGCAAAGCGCCCCCAGAATGCATCTGGAGGGGATGTTCAGCTCAGTGTTAGACTCTCTTTACTGTATCATTGTACAGGTTATGTCCTTCTCATAAAAAAGTGACAAAAAGGTGATTCCTTTAACTTTACCGATTCCTGTAACTCACCTTTTCATTAATTTAAAACAGATCACAAGTATCACTTCAGTTTTCTATAGAAATCATGAATATGTAAAAAGCTTGGTACGCTGAAGAACTGCTGACATATTAGCCGATGCTCAGTTGGGTGGAAAGTGGAGTGCTGTTGCGTGGGAACGTTCAGATTCAGCACCTTGAACCTAGCCTGGTATGACCATTCCGATCTAGCGAGCTCACCTCTTCGCTCCACAATATCGGTCTGGCCTTCGCCCCAAAGAGAGCGATTATGTGGGCGGGGGTACTTGCCTTGACAGACAAACACCTTCAGCCAATCAGCTTTTAGCAAACGTTTGCCAAATCCAGTCGGAAGAACGGCAAAAACGTCTTTTCCACCGAGAAACTCCGCTAGTGCATACTCTTGTTCTTGTTTAAGTGTTGTGATTAAGTCTATTCCTGCAATAACTGCACGTATAGTTGCATTTATTCTTCTAACGTTAACGTTACCACTCGTTGCTTCGGGAGCCACCATGTTTGTTTAGCGAGCGGCAGGAACATGAACCAATCAGGGGCTGCTTTTCACTGTGGGGCGGGACAGCAGTTAAAACGCAGTCCCTGATTGGCCCGGTATGGTCTGGATTTTGGCATAATCGCTCTGGAGGAGGCGAAGGCCAGACCGTTCTGCGTTAGTGAAACAGAATGAACTAAGAGCACGTGAGAACGGGATGGTCGTACCAGGCTACCTTGAACCTGCCATCCTCTGAAAAAGTGAAGCTCAAAGCCATGAACACTAACCAAGTTTAACTGCCTGAATGTGGGCGTCGCAATGCAGGATAGCTCAGCCATCATCTCTCATCATTGGCATGGGTGCAAATAAATAAAAAAAAGTCTGTTGCAATTGCCAACCGCCCCTCCCCAGTGCACAGCCGCTCGATCAAATCAAGACAATGACCTCGCTGTACCCCTGCCCACACCCCACCCCGCAACAACAGAACATCAATTTGCAAAACAAGACTATCACATGACGGCCATCCATTGTGAAATCCTTAGTTATGTTTTCCTCACAACACCACTCAGACATACATTCTTTTTTGCTATGTTTTACCTTCCTTTCAGGGAGGCCATGCAAACCAGGAAGTGCGTTTTTAAGGGGGGGGGGGCATTGATAACGCCCAATGTTGAATTAAAGTTGACAGTTGTACAGGTGAGCAGATCTCTCTGGTACTGTACACTCTCAGAAACAGTCAAACGTACATTTTCCCTGCAGGAGAACCCTTTGAAAAGAGCCCATTTCAGTTCTGACAGAACAAAATGCAGGTTCTATGAGGCCTACTGCGGTGCCAGCTTGAGCAAGTTCAATACATCATAAGTCGCTTTGGATAAGCACGTCTGACCAAACTGTAAATTATAAATATGAAGAGATAGTTCTATTTAGAGTCAGACTTACATGAGAAGGGTTCTATCTTGAACCTGTTCAGGCGGTTCCCAGGCAGATATAATGGTACTGTGCGTAGCATTCTTTGTGTGCTGTTTCGGTCATTGTCTCCCTTGTAAAAGAGATCACTGATCTCAACCTGATCAAATAAAGGTTATGTACTGTATGTATATATGTAGAGACTAAAACTGTGCGACTCATCATGTGGGTCAGCTTCTTGTCTTTGAAATTGAGAGTTTAACATGTTTTTGAATGATTTTTCAAGGTGCCCACCCACATCCATTGTATGACCAAAACGGTGGTAGAGCTATTATCAGACTTTCTCAAAAGTGCTAGTTTTGTCAACGTTTTGATCTGCACCATTGTATATGATCATAAGTAACCTTAAAACAGGGCTAAACATGGATTTTCCCTTTACTACTCCTTTAACATATTAAATTGACAGCCCTAACAAATACACAGCGACAGACTGAGAGAGCAGAGGTCACCGGAGTGGTCACTAAAACGACTGCTGCTATCGACCCATCACAGCCTGTATGTTCTAGTCAGACGGCTCCCAAGTTTACAGTAGATTACGGCACTTGTCTTTGTCCAGAGACAGATCAGTCTGCAGTGGGCATGCCTGCCATCCCTACTGTACTTCTCCTCTCCCTCACCTCAGCACAGCGCCGAACCTCTGGAGATGCTGGCGCACCCGCCTGCCACCCTGACTGGACAGTCGCCCTGCGTTTTCAGCTCCATTACGCAGCATAGTGCCGCATCACCGGGGTAGGAGGCTCACGCTCGCTAGCCCCTCCCCCTCTAACAAGGCGCTGTCCTCTGGCCAGCGCTGAGGTCTGTCTGCTCTGTGCTGCTAGAGGAAGCTATCGGCGTGATGAAGCATTTTGCTCTGTCACTGTACGTGTTTTGTTGTATTTCTGCATGATATTTAGGGTTGATGCGCACAGCAACGGACATGATTAGTCTGTTATACAATATACAGCCTTTACCTGTCACACCACACACACATATACACATACTGTACAAACACACACACACGCACGTACACATTACACACACACGCACATACACATTACACTCTGCATACTCACTACACTGACTGCACTACCTTTTGTATATTGTTCTTTTCCTTAGCTTATCTTTTTTTTGCTCTAGCATTTTGTACCCTTTGCACTGTCCTGTCTTTGCACTGTCCTGTCTTTGCACTGTCCTGTCTTTGCACTGTCCTGTCTTTGCACTGTCCTGTCTTTGCACCTTGTCCAATGTTGTCTCCATGTCATGCACCATGACCGAAAGCAAATTCATAAAAATCTCTGAAATTCCCAAAAACTGCATGGCAATTCTGACTCTGATACATACATTGGTTGTCACCTTTCTTATAGCATATAACATATTAACTTGAAGCTGAACCATCCCATAGGAAAAATACAAGAATCTTGTCTAATTTCTGTCTTTTATGCCTTTAACATCATACAATATCATAATTATGAAAGGGGCCTCTTTCTTACATATACTATGTAACAAGATGTTGTCTGCATAATGTACTGTATAATAAGCATTTGTATATGTTCTCATATGGTTTTCTTACTTTACTGTACATGCAAGCTTTTCTGTATGTCCATCTTTTCCATATCTAATCTGCTTCAATGGTAACTGCTGTCTAAATACTGAAGCTTTAACAATACTTAATGAACACCCAACTGTATAAATCCTTTATTAACACTAAACCAGAGCTTCCCATGAGTGTCATTAAAGAACACCGTCTGTGCACCACACACCTCTCCACAGTACACTACATATCACTACTGGAATATGTAGAGAGTGGGTCGTATGCCCACCTCCCTTGTTCTCTGTAAAGCGCATTGTGTTGCCTCTGGGTATGAAATGCGCTATACAAATAAAGCTTTGATTGATTGATTGATTGACTACATATCAATCTAGTACACTACATATCAATCTACATACACATACTACATATCTATCATTATTGGAGTCTGAAGTCATGACGTAGCTGGTAATGTTCTTTATCCTTCACAGTGCTAATGTATGTGTGTGTGTGTGTGTGTGTGTGTTTGTGGCACAATTTGGTGACCTACTAAACCTACTGCGAGTAAAGCAGGGAGTGTCTATTCATTTTCTGAGGTTGTGGATGAGAGTCATGTTAGTCATTTCAGTGGATGAGAGTTAGTGAGGCAGAGATGCTGTGTGTGTGTGTGTTGATCTGCTGAATGCTCCGTGTGATTCATCATCTGCACACACACTGCACACTCTGAAGTTACGTAAAGGTGGGGGCGCCTGGAGCAACATACAGAAGTCTCACTAAGTTGTGTTGAGCATCATATCTTTGTGTTTTATACAGTAGGCTACTGTCAGGGATTGCTGTGTTCCATTGGGCGTGGAAAAAGTCTCATTAAGTATAATAATAGTAATAATAATAATAATGTATAGCCTATATATATATATATGTTACGGTGAATGTGAGAAAACGGGGAATGTGAGCTTTTCCCGGTTAATGTGCACATTCTCCGACCTCGCGGGTATATATTACTATATACTATTATATATTATATATATATAATATTATAATAATAGTATAGCACATATAAAAAGTGCTGTTGACCATTATATCATATTATACTATCTCAACATGCGGTACCTAAGAGTGTAACATTGCTCGTGGGGTTATTCGTGGACGCATGCACATATGTGGTCGCAGCTCCTGCGAATTCACGCTCGTTTCCTATGATCTCTGTTCAGTCTTTGTGTGTTTGTGAGGCGGAGCTGTAGATGAGGCTGTGGAGTGGAGGCAGGAGAGACGTCCAGTGGGCCTGGGATCAATCGAAAAGCAGAAATAGAAGCCAGCCAGGAAGCGGACAAACAATGAGAGAAGACAGATAGAGAGAGAGAGAGAGGGAGGGAGGGAGAGAGAGAGAGAGAGAGAGAGAGAGAGAGAGAGAGATACATGTAGTTTGGCAGCATTCCAAGCCTGTGTCCAGATTCAATGAGCTACCATAAGCAAGTAAGCGTGTGTGTGTGTGTGTGTGTGTGTGTGTGCTATAGCGTGTGTGTTGGGTGCGTGTTAGTGTATTTGCGTGTTCTCTTTTACACAGAAAGTCGTGTCTCCGCAAGACCGGAAATATCCCATCCGGGAATATCATACCAGCGATGCTTCCTGGACAACTTGGGATACTGTCTGTGCAGAACTGTAGCTGTAGTACCTGGACAAAGGAACAGTAACATGTAGTCTCCACCAGGGGGCCCTCCTCTAGCCTGGCCAGACAGGTACTGGGAGGATTCAGACAGGATGGACTGGTTGGGGATGTACTGTAGTAGTGTTCGAGATGGCTGTTGGTGGAGTCTGACCACACAGCTGTCCAGCAAACCACTGCTCTGCTAACATTTGGTCATTTATACTGCTCAAGGACAGCCTCCAGTAAGCACTGTCATGCAACAACCTTTACACACACGCGCAGGCACGCACACGCGCACGCACACACACAGAACACTGTACTAATCAGGAGTAATAGGAGTCAGCTGTGGCCCAGTCTAAATTGGTTGGAATGTAGGCAGAGGGGCTGGAAGACAACTCTCTCTCTCTCTCTCTCTCTCTCTCACACACACACACGCACCCATCCATGCACACACACACGCGCACACACGCACGCACACGCGATCAACTGTTTGAGGACAAGCACAGCAGAGCAGTCTGTCTCCCAGGATACACACACTCTCATGCACCTGTCACTCTCGCCAAGAGGAGTGTGTGTTGTGTGTGTGTGTATGATGCGTGTATCTTTGATTGTGTGTGTGCATGTGTGCGTATGTGTGTGTGTGTGCGCGTGGGCAAGCGTAGTTGCAGGGCAGAACAACACAGGCAAGTACTTGGCTGCCTACACAGCCCTTGCTCTCTTGTCATGGCTCCGGCCATTTCCTGGAAAATGAGCTTCATCTCCATGGCCAACATGGCCGACCACGAGCACCTAGATCAAACCGCCTGCTTCACAGCAGGACCTGTCATTCTCACTGGTAGTGCTCCCTCCATGGGTCTCTGCGCTATGCGTCTCAGTACTGTAGGTCTGCCCAGAGAGAGTGAACCCCTATTCTATCTGCTGTTCCTGTGCTGCCGCACGTTGGTTAGTAGTTTCTCTCTCTCTCCCGTGTAGCTGCTGTAGCAACTCCACCTCAAGGCTGGCAGCAGTGGACCGGTGTGTCAGCATGGGGCCCCCGTAGGCTGCAGGCCTGCTGATGGGGCTGACACCGCGTCTTTGCTGGTCTTCCAAGGCTGGGGTTCAAAGGGAGGCTAGCGTTAGCGGGTTGCGAGTGTCTCAGGGGCGTCTCCTGTGAGAATTCATGTTCAGAGGGCTCCTCTGGCATGTAGGTGCAGAGATGTCAGGCTACTGTGTGTGTGTGTGTGTGTGTGTGTGTGTGTGTGTGTGTGTGAGTGTGTGTGTGTGTGTGTGTGTGTGTGTGTGTGTGTGTGTGCGTGAGCTTGTAAGTGTGTGGATGTGCGTGCATGTAAGCCATTTAAAGTTCAAATGTAGCTCCAGGCACTTTCTTTCAGTTGGGCTGTATGGGAACTGCTGTGAAAGCTGGTGAGGCAGCCATTGTTTATGTACCTCCTACATGTTAGCGCGCGTGTGTGTGTGTGTGTGTATTGTACACCACACCGCATATTGCTATGGTATTGCAGTACTGTAGAGAGGTCAGATTTCACAGTATGTATGAGGGTCGTAGGTTTTGGCGATGGTGTTTTGTTTTGCATGCCTATGTGTACGTGTATGTGTGTGTGTGTGTGTGTGCCCAGACCTCAGGTACACATGGTCTCTGAATGATTAATGAGTCTAGGTCCAGGGAGTGGGGAGGTCTCAGACCGCCGTCTGCAGGTACTGACTGCAGCCCTGTCACACTGTGTGTGTGTGTGTGTGTGTGTATGTGTACGTACAGTATGTGTGTGTTTGAGTGCGTGTGTGTTTGAGTGTGCATGTGGCTCTTTGAAGCACTCCCCATCACAGTGACAGATGAGAAGCTTGTTTCATGGGAGTCCAGAGGGACTCATTAACGCTGAGGAGGAGACACACACACACACACACACACACACACACACGTCACATTGGGATGGAGTGAGGAACGAGGGGGGGGGGGGGGGGGGTATTGATTTGTCAAGGCAGGGGTAGTAAGTGGGGCCCCCTACAAGTTATTGGCCCCTAACTCTAAATTCCCTGACATCTGCTGGCTCCTCATATCCAGTCCGCCTCTAAGAATCCAGGAGTCATTTTTGACCCACATATGAAATTTGATCATGTTAAAAAGCTAGTTCTGTCCTGTTTCTTCCAATTGAGAAATATTGCCAAAATCAGACCAGTCACATCAGTTTAAGATAGTGAGAAAATTGCTCAGGTGTCCTCGCCAAGCTGCGGTGGATTGGCTACAGAATCTGCTGTGAGACTGTCTGACTAAGACCAGACGGAGGTCCCACATTAATCACACTCGTTGTAGCGTTGCTAGAGTAGTTTTTTTTTTTTGTTCTTCTTTGTCCTGAAAATTGGAGTGACGAGAGGGGGTTTGGGGGAGTGGGTGGGTTGGCCAAGATTCTCAGCAGGGTTTGCTTGGAACACTGTTAACTAGGAAGCCAGCTGGATTATAATGGACCAACCCGTTCCTGCGATATGAGAACAGCAATGAATAAAGAGATTTGAGGAGAAACTTAGTAAATGGATTTCTGCTCCATCTTCTCTTCGGCTAAATGGCATCCGGCCATGTCCCCTGATGGTAGTGGGGGAGATGAAATTGGAAAATAATGAAATCTGAGAATTATAAAAAGCTCTTGAACATTTGATGATTGGCTACGCTAATGCATTTTTGGAGGTAATAGAAGTAAAGCCTCTGCCCAAATTAAAAAGCACAATGTACCTTTACGTCCCACTTAAACCGTCAGCTGCTGCTAGCCTGCTTACACAGGCCTGACAGCACATCACATTCTGTCCTTATGGGACTGAACTCCACTCCTCCCTACATCTGCTCGGGCATAATTAGAATTTCAAGGTCAAGGATGTGTGTGTGTGTTTGTGTGTGTGTGTGCATGCGCACAGTTGTTTGTTTGTATAGTATGTGTGTGTCTGTGTTGCATAAATGAAACTGGTACAGTACATGCCATTCTGTGTGTGCGTGTGTGTGTGTGTGTTGGGGGGTGCAGGCGGGGGGTCTACCTGCCACCACTCCATCCTGATCCATGTCTTTTGTCCGACGGATGCCGCGGACCGTGGAGATGGCCTGTTGTTGCCATGGTTATCACTATTTGAAAGCGTGGGGATTAACCTCACGGGGAGAGAGAGCGCTCCTCTCTGAGACCGGAAAGGGATCAAAGCAGGCCCGGGAGAGAGGGAGGGAGGGAGAGAGAGAGAGAGAGAGAGAGAGAGGGAGAGAGAGAGAGAGAGAGAGAGAGGGAGAGAGAGGGAGAGAGAGGGAGAGAGAGAGGGAGAGAGAGAGAGAGGGGGGGGGGGTAGAGTAGGAGGGAGGGAGGAAGCAAGAGAAGGGGATTGAAAGAGAAAATAAGAGAGCAAGAGCAACAGAGAGAGAGAGAGAGCGAGAATGAAAGAGAGAGAAGAAAGAGAGAAAGAGCGACATACTGTAGATCCAATGGATTCAGGTCTGACGAGTCAGATTTGCACTGACCCTGTCATAACCGCTCTCTCAAGGAGTGTGTGCACGTGTGTACGTATTTAAGTGTGTACGTGTGCACATGTTTACATGTGTACGGATGCGCAAGTGTGTACATGGGTACGTGTTTAAGCGTGCGCGTGTTTAAGTGTGTACGTGTTTCCGTGTGTGTGTGCAGAATAATGTGGATGGTCGAAGCAGCTCTCCACTCAGTTACATTATCGGTGAACATGTACAGAGCATGTTTTCCTTGTAATTTTTTATGCGTTTGCATACGTGTGTGTGTGTCGGGGGGGGGTGTTCCAGTACAAGGTTATTTACACGTTCTTCAGAGACGAGCGACGGGCCGGTCAGCGGAGAGACACACCGCCTCCTGCCGGACCGCCGGCTACGACGCCTGCCTCATTACCATCCCTCCCCGCCACCAAGGACGCCAAGGGAGACTACCGGCCCGGCGCCTCGCACGCACGTTTACCGCCACACCGGCACCATCGCATTAACATCTCATCAGCCCCCGCCAAAACGAAACGAGCGCGGGTAGCTGTAACCAAGTAACCGTTTCGACCCTCTCTGACCTGCAGAGGGGGCGATAAAAGGCATTAATTTTCATCAGCGATAGACAGCTGAACCCCGGCCATTAAGGCAGATTTATTCTAATGGATGTGTGGGTTTCGGGGGGGGGGGGGGGGGGGGGGGGGGCGTTGGCGGTGGCTACCGCCTGGCTCCATGCTAATGTGCCGGGCGGCGCTGTGACAGGAGGACGGGGGACCGCTGGACCCCGGTACCGAGACACACACACACACACACACGCGTGCATGAGCCATGTCACGCCGTCAGGCTGCCACAAGTCAAGCGCATTAATGGTAATGCATTCCTGGAGAGATTGACACAGGTATTGACTGGCCAGATTAAACGCCAAAACTGTTTAATCGGAGAGAGGGGAGATGGGGGGCATGTTTATAGGGGAGAGGGAGAGAGAAATGGAAAGAGTGAGAGAGAAGGTGATTGAAGGAAAGACAGGAAGGTGAGAGTGTGTGAGAGAGAGAGAGAGAGAGAGAGAGAGAGAGAGAGAGAGAGAGAGAGAGAGAGAGAGAGAGAGAGAGTGAGAGAGTGGATAATCATTGGTTTTCTCTGGGCATGTCTGTGAAGCTGAGACAGCCTAAAAGGTTACAGCACTTGATTTGTGATGTTATATTCTGGAGGAGCCCTCAGAGGAAGAGCCGCTTGGCTGCTGCTGTCCACAAACTTTGATCGATGGCCGGACGGCCACACTCTGAATCTCAAACCACTGCCCAATCAGTCGCCGCGCCCCGCCGGACAACATGCCCCTCTGCCATCAAAACAAACAAGGTGAGTCCAAACACCCAATCAGAGGACATTAAACACAGTCCTGTTGTGAAACAGAAGACAATATATCTGCAGTCATGAACTGTCTGGTTCTTTATCCTGTTTACCCGGTTGTACTGTAGGGCCTGCCCTCTCCAATGCCCCCCCCCCCCCCCCCCCATGTCTCTCCCTCTCTCTCCCTCTCTCAAGGCTAATCTGTACTGAGGGAAGTGAATATTGCATAATGACTCAGTTATGACATTAGGCCAATAATCTGTGACTCGGTTTCCACTTTTCGATACTTTTCTCCTATTCGTACGGCTCGTTAGAATCACAGGCTTGGCGTTGGGTCTGCTTTTGGTTGAGCTTCAGCGATGATGTCTGGTGTGTGTTAAAGTACGGGATATCTGCATTTGAGCTCCAAGTGACTGTCACATACAGCATACAGTAGTAGGTTTGTGGGTGTGGCATTGCTTTACCTGGCCTCCCCCGATGGAATAGACCTACTGTATAGGTCTCCTCCCTATGTCCTGTCACCATAGTCTGGGTAAGGGCTGTGACACTGTCGCGTAACACCTCAGCCCAAAACAACGTCTGAGACGTCATAAATTCACCAACCTATCGCGAACACTACCGAGCCAAAGTGAAGCTGTTGAAGTGGTTTCCATGTGCTGTCAAACAATGTTTGACGTGTGTGATGTGTACGTGCCCTTTTTTGTGCGTTCCTCGACCTCATCCAGGAAGCGACTCAGGAAGTAGGGTGCGGTGCAGGCGAGGATGGTTCCCCACACCGTCACGCCATCTTTACATACCGTACAGTCATGACTCTCTAACCATGCATAGCCTAACTAGACAGGCAGATGGGAGGACAGCCATGTCCGTGGTGAGGACCCTCTCCCACAACGGTTGCCTGGGATGTTTGCAATGTTTTAGCTGGCTTCAGGTTTCCTCTCACAGCAGGGGGCCATGAACAGGCCTGCCGTTTCAAATGACTGATGGGGGATTTGAGTGATGGCAGAGGGCTGAGTGAGATGGTCCAGGCTGATTGGACACACATACACACAAACACACACACACACGCGCGCACTCACACACACACACACACGCACACACACACGCACTCACACACACACACACACACACACACACACACACACACACAAACGCACGCACACATGCACGCACGCACACACACCACACACACACACACACACACACACACACACACAGGCGCCAATTGTGCAATTGGGGGCTTTGTGAATAGAGCTGTTGTTGGAGGTTCATGGCGCTGTAGATGAGAGATTGTCCTTGCTCAAATGAGAGGTAATGATGAGGCAGGGCTGCTATCACTTGCAGATGGAAACTGATGCATCTCTGTGGGCCGACGCAGGCGACCTAGGGGATGAGATGGAGTGTGTGTGTGTGTGCGTGCGTGTGTGTCCTTGTGTACAGTATGTGTGTCTGTGTATGTGTGTGCGTCCTTGTGTGTTATGTTATGTATTTGTTTGTGTATCTGCATGGCCTACTATATACAGTATACTGTACACGCGCGCGTGTGTGTGTGTGTGTGAGTGTGTGTGTGTGTGTGTGTGTGAGTGTGTGTGTGAGTGTGTGTGTTTCTAGGCTGAGACTGCTCCATTATGTCTGGGGAGCAGCAGGGTGTTGGCGCAGGGATGCAGGGTAGAGCTGCTAATGAGACCTTCCTGTCTGCTCTGACCGCTCTGCCCTGTCTGTCTGCTCTGTGTGCTCTGTCTTCCTCTCATGCTCTGCCCTATGTATGCCCCCAGTGCTGAGGGGCCTCTAATAGCCCCTATATGTCCACAAACAGCTGCTAGGGCTTCAGCCGCCAGCCCCAGCCCCGCCCCTGTCTTCCTCTGGGCTGAGAGGCCTCTAAAAGCCCCTCTCCCGTCCCAACGCAGCTGCTAATGTACCACCAATGAGATCAGAGCCCAGCTGATGGACGCGTCCACTCACTCCCATTCAGACTACATTACCCAAAATTCAATTGTCAGAGTAATGGTGGTCCGGCCACATTAGACGTCCATCTACTTTCCTCCGCTCGCCCGGCCCTGCTCCTCCTGTTTCATCCATCCATCCATCCATCCATCCATCCATCCATCCATCCATCCATCCATGCATCCATCCATCCGCTTCTGTCTGGCCGTCAGACCGGTAGGCATCCCACCTCGTTTGTGTGAGGAGACTGGAAAGCTCGTCTCGGCTTGGGCTAAACTCGTTGTGAGGAAGGCCGCGGTCGAATGTGTGTTCCCTTTGCTTGTTGTTGGCTGGCAGTGATCAGCTCGCTGTCCTCGCCGCAAACATGAGAGCAATGAGGGTGTTTGGTCTCAGCGTTTGGTGCACAGCACCCCCGCTGTATTTCACAGAGGCGGCATCGCGTGCAGAGCTGGAGAGAGACGCCCGATGTTCTACAAATCACTTTCCACAAATCCCTGTTGATTAAGAGGGGGGCAGAGAAAGGGAGAGGGAGAGAGAGAGAGAGAGAGAGAGAGAGAGAGAGAGTTAGAGAGAGGAGGGTAGAGAGAGGGGTAGTGAGAGAAAGAGATGGGAATAGGGAAAGAGAGAAAGAGAAAGAAAAAGAGAGAGGGAGGTAAAGAGAGAGATAGAGAAAGGGAGCGATGGAGGGAGGGAGGGAGAGAGAGAGATGGAGGGAGGGAGGTAGAGAGATAGAGTGAGGTACTGTAGAGAGAGAGAGGAGAGATGGGGAGGGAGGTGGAGAGAAATGGAGTGAGGGTGGTACTGGAGAGAGAGAGAGACAGAGAGAGAGAGAGAGAGAGAGAGAGAGAGAGAGAGGGAGGGAGGAAGGTTTTATATAACCCGGAATGTTCCTGGTGCTTATTGCTTCCCGGACATGTTTCATGGCGTGGCCATAGATCTCCTTGATGTCCTCCCCTGTCCTGTAGCTGTGCTTTCTCCGTCACCCAGAACCCCGTTGGCCGTCAGAAGCCAACGCCAGGCATCTGCTCTCAATCAGCCCGGCCCCACACCAGAGCCAGCCGGAAAACAACACAGGAACGCAATACAGAGGCGCGCACGCACAGAAAAACAATACCAGGTCCCGGCCGCCAGCATCAGACCTGCTGGCTCTAACAGCACCCAAATGAAATGCTCCGAAAGATTTTGGGAGCGCTTGTTTCGGGACTGGCTGGGTTGAGTGCCAGCTACTTGAGAGGATGAAACCAGCTATTTACAGTATGCTAGAGGACTCATCCTCATCATTACTCATCATCATCACCTGCATTCAGGAACAATATTCTCTGTGTGTGTGTGTGTGTGTGTGTGTGTGTGTGTGTGTGTGTGTGTGTGTGTGTGTGCTCGTGCGCGTGCGTGTGTGTGGTCCTGCCAGTCACCCAGCAGTGGCAGTATCTGCAGCAGGTGCTGCTCTACCTCCCACAGAGTAATTAGTGACAGGGCTAGGGACAGAGGGGGGGGGGGCACTGTACCACCTCACTAATTACCGTCCTGACCTTGACGAGCCGCAGAGGTTTGGATATGCAGAGCACAGAACACGCCGACAGACTCAAATAACACAGAGACAGAACAGAACACAGAACAGAGAGACGGAACACAACACAGGGACAGAACACAGAGAAAGAACAGAGACAGAGCACACAGCAGAACACAGAACACAGAACACAGAGACAGAACATAGATCAGAGAGAAAGAACAGAACACAGGGACAAGACACAACAGAACACAGAGACAGAACAGAGACAGAACACAGGGACAGACATGGGCATGCACACGCACAAAAGCATTCCGTGCTAATTAGAAGGATAAGACATACTTTGATAGATGGAGGGAGAGTGAAATGACTAACGCTAAGAGGATAGGAAGCAGGAGTATAGCAGCATCATTAAGATCTCCTATAGCAGTAGGAGTACAGCAGCATCATTAAGATCTCCTATAGCAGTAGGGGTATAGCAGCATCATTAAGATCTCCTATAGCAGTAGGGGTATAGCAGCATCATTAAGATCTCCTATAGCAGTAGGGGTATAGCAGCATCATTAAGATCTCCTATAGCAGTAGGAGTACAGCAGCATCATTAAGATCTCCTATAGCAGTAGGAGTACAGCAGCATCATTAAGATTTCCTATAGCAGTAGGAGTACAGCAGCATCATTAAGATCTCCTATAGCAGTAGGAGTACAGCAGCATCATTAAGATCTCCTATAGCAGTAGGAGTACAGCAGCATCATTAAGATCTCCTATAGCAGTAGGAGTACAGCAGCATCATTAAGATCTCCTATAGCAGTAGGAGTACAGCAGCATCATTAAGATCTCCTATAGCAGTAGGGGTATAGCAGCATCATTAAGATCTCCTATAATTACCAAGGTGAGCTTAGAAAGCAAAGCACAGCTAGACAAAAGTATGAGGGGGTGAACATACACACACACACACACACGCACACGCACACACACACACTGGATTCATATTTAAGGACAATGCTCGTTTTTGACAACCTGGACCTTATTTACGACATATTTTAAGACGTTTGACTCACCGAGATCACTTTGGTGTAGTTCGGAGGCATGTAGAAGAAATTTAAAATCCAGCGCAGTATATCCATGTAATGGCGGTGGTCGGGGCACTTAGAATGCAGTTTCTAAAAATCTATTTTCTGCCGCGAAACGGTTGTTTTCATCAATCTGTCTTGATGAATCGCTAGTTGTGCTTACATAGAGCATAGGCCTGTTGTGGTTTTCACATGCCATGATCTTTAGAAACGTCTTTCGAAACGAAATAGCTTCCTCACTTGCTCCAGCACTAATGCGCACAGCGCGCAATCGTTGCTCCAGCACGCTGTGCGCATGTGTGCTGGAGCAAGTGAGGAAGCTATTTCGTTTAGTGAGGTGCAACAGACACAAATGCACGCACGTATGCACGTACACACACATAATCGTATGCATGCTTTGCAGGAATCTCCTCTCCCTCTCTCACTCTCTCTCCTCTGTTTCATTGTTGTTCTGGCTCCGTGACCCCTCCTGAACCCCAGGTGCTGTCGCTGGACAACCAACCAGGCTGTTCCTGAAAGGCTTTGCCAGCCGCCAGTGGATAAAAGATGTCACACCAATGAAAAGATGTTTAAAGGACCTGCAGGCAAGGCTCGTCAGTTATGCAGGCGTTCCCTTGAAATGGTCTCGGAGCCTGCAGACCAGATCATTTTAATTGTACTTTCTCTGCTTGGTGGAGAGATGGAAGTAGCAATACTGTACGGTGGTACAGTAATGGTTCTGAAAGGCGTCCATACAGGGCTGTTCAGTCTCTCACACAAACACATTGTTACCCTGGAATACAAAAGCGCACACGCACGCACGCACGCACGCACACGCACGCACAAACACACACACACACACACACACACACACACACACACACACACACACACACACACACACACACACACACACACACACACACACATAAACACACACACATAAACACACACACACACTCATGCCTACCCTAAGCACAGAGTGTTCTGCAGAGTGACCTGTCTGCTCAGTATGACTAAAGAGCAATGCGAGGTGTGGGTGTTCACTTCATTAAATGAGCATGGCAGGCATGCATTTAAATGGGATTGGGGAAGCGCACACACACACACACGCACACACATACACACACACACACACACACACACACACACACATACACACACACACACACTATGCACTCTCTTGAAGCAACTGTCTAATATTTATAAGCAAGTGGGCTGTGAAGACTCAGTTGATTTGTACAATGCGTGCGTGCGTGCGTGCGTGTGTGTGTGTGTGTGTTTTTTTGTGTGTGCGTGTGTGTGTCTGTGTGTATGTGTATGTGGAGGAGGGTGGAGCCTTGCTCTACACCTGGACATCAACTGTTTGAATTCTCACCACATAACCACCAGCTCTATCTCATATTCAAACACACCGATAACATTGGCAGAACAAGTAGGCACCAAGGTCGCTGTGTGAAGCTCGACAGCCCCAGAAACCTGTGTGTGGTCTCTGGTGGTCCGGGTGCAGTCTGCCTGTGTGTGCTGCAGTGTGTGGTCTCTGGTGGTCCGGGTTCAGTCTGCCTGTGTGTGCTGCAGTGTGTGGTCTCTGGTGGTCCGGGTTCAGTCTTGCGGGGAGGAGCGGAGCGGTTCTTACCTTGGCCATCTGGGCCTGGACTCCGCTGGCCTTCAGGGACGCCACCGCCTTCTGTGCCGCCGCCGGACTGTCAAAGTCCACGAAGCCATAACCTGCACACACACACACACATATGCACACACACTGAATGTACATACATTACACTGGGGTAACAGCACAATCCAACCTGCAATATAAGGTAGGCTCGTTCACGTATTGCGGAGGCGTGTAATTTGGTCCTGTTTGTATTTAGTACAACGAGGAAACAGCTATCCTGGTCATTGTTTATGGCTGACAACTTTGTTTGCGTGTTTTTGTGTGTGTGTTTGTGTGTGCGTGCGTGCAAGGAAAGAGAGAGAGAGACACTTAGTAGATTTAGTTGTTTTCATGCACTCCACTCTTCTGTCTGTTTCTGAGTCAGGTGAGTGCTGTGGGGGGAGGGGGGGGGGGGCGGGGGGGGGGGGACGGGTGGACAACATGGACGCTGTGGTAGACGATGGGGACGGAGCAGCGCAGCAGCCTGAATTCCAATGCCCTCATCTCTGCTGCCAGATGCATCCTTTCCAGTCACATTGGCTGGCTTTGTGTGTGTGTGTGTGTGTGTGTGTGTGTGTGTGTGTGTGTGTGTGTGTGTGTGTGTGTGTGTGTGCGCGTGTGTGAGTAGGTAGGTGTGTGTGCGTGCGCGCGTGTGTGCGTGTTTTTGCTTGTGTGCTGTCTCAAGGGACCAGTCCACAGAAATGTGTAGGAGTCCAACCCGATAACATCAAACTGCAGCAGACACAATCCTCTGTTAAGTTGCAGTACACAACGCCGGAGCACATCACAGACACGCCTCCTCTCCTGTCACCTCGGGTCTCATCCAAGACTAAGGAGTGTGTTAGACAGGATGTTTGAGAAGATGTGTGCCAAAGGGTGTTGTGTACATGTGTACAGTGTGTCTGTGTGTGTGTGTGTGTGTGTGTGAGAGAGAGAGAGAGAGAGAGAGAGAGACTGTTGGAGTGAGTGTTTATACAGGTGTTTGTAGGTTAGTGTTGGTGTGTGTGTGTGTCTGTATGTGTGTGTGTGTGTGTGTCTAGGTGTGTGTGTGTGTGTGTGTGTGTGTCTGTGTGTGTCTGTGTGTGTGTCCACCGGGGGAGCTGTTCTCTCTCTTTCCCCCGCCTCCTCCCAATGATCTGAACTGACTGGACAGGTGAAAACAACAAGAAGCTGAAGCTGGAGCTACAGCGTGACTGAGGCTAACACCTGTGCTAGCGAGCTGTCTGACGATAGGAGAAGTGATGGAGGTTAGGAAACAACCCCATGGACACCCATCCTGACTTGGTTTACTGGACGCTGGAGAGTGTGATGTTAGAGTGCGTGTGTGTGTGTGTATGTGTGTGTATGTGTGTGTGTGTGTTATTCTAGAGGGCTTATGTTGGCTAGGAGTGTGTCAGGTCGTTGACCCCTCCACTGCTGACGTGGTAGACAGGAAGGGGTCGGGACAAAAAGTGCTAGTTCAAGAACCTGGAGCCACGTTTGTCTGCAACACCACGTACACTTCAAGTGGGCTTCACAGGAGGGGGCTGGAGAGCATGCAATATGTGTGTGTGTGTGTGTGTGTGTGCGTGCGTTTGTGCATGTGTGCGCACGTGTGTGTGTGTATGCCTATGTGTGTGTGTGTGTGTGTGTGTGTGTGTGTGTGTGTGTGTGTGTGTGTGTGTGTGCCTATTAGGCTTGTCACGGTACTCGGTACTAATTCGGTACTTACATTGCTGCGGTACTGACGGTACCCGTTTTTCCGAGGTACCGAAGGTACCGTGTTTTCTATTTAATTTGCCGCTTGTCTTCTTCTACGCTGCTGCGTGCTGCTGTCCAATCACAGTGCACCACCCATGACAGCAGCGTAGAAGAAGACAAGCGTTTACCGGTGATTCATTTTGTGAAAATATGAGCCGGTTAGATTGAACATGTTCATTAGCAGCGCATTTCTTTCAAAACCATGCGTTTTTGAAGACGCAACCCTCCTGCTTCTGTGAGTAGCCTACCTTTGAAATTTATCTGCGATACTTTATCGAGTAGTTTTGATCCCAGAACCAGGCGGAGTGACCGTTGAACCTGATTTCGCTAATGGGGGGATCAGTGACTGCTAGTCCGTCAGGTTAGCAGTCGTGTGAGGGGCTACCTAGTTTAGGCGCTGCAAGACTTAAGTGGAATTATGACTGGACTTTTTCAGTCATCTAGGCTACAACCCCCACGCCTTGTCGATCCCGCCAGAGCCCAACGCAACTGACCGCTTGTTCAACCCAATAACGTTACATTACTCGTTGATTACTTAAGACTGTCACTACAAAACACCACGATGACGACCGAGTCCGGCTAGAAACAGGTAAGCATGCGAGTAGGAGAAGCCATCTATTAGCCATTTGGTAAGGATAATTAATGTAGATGATAATGTGAAAATATAAGTGATTGACATTGTGTAGGGCACTGTGTATTGGCACTTGGGCTGTGGGAGTGACAGCGTGTAGCATGTTATGTTTTATGTTTCGGTGCTAGTAGACCCAAGTTTGGGGAGATGCTATTTGGGGAAGAACCATGATGGGGATCTCTGTTCCTTTTTATGACCTGCGCTAGCCTCTTGCTAGCAAGTTAGCGATAGCACTAGCGTGTAGCACTGTTGACACTTGTCACGTGGTTTGTCTAAATAAACGCGTCGTCATTCGGTCGAAGCTGTGTGATGAGTGAGCAAGAACGCTACACAGTTCAGTTGAATTGCTGCTTGCGGTACTCATGCGCGTTGTACTTTACACACGTGCATGTATTACTCACACGCACGCACGTACGCCGTGGTACCGAAATTGGTACAGAGTACCGTGGAAATTTGCTGGTATCGGTACCGACTACTGAATTTCTGGTACCGTGACAAGCCTAGTGCCTATATGTGTGAGTGCGGTGTGTGCCTGTGTGTGTGTGCGTGTGTGTGTGCGTGCGTGCGTGCGTGTGTGTACGTGTGTGTGTCTGTGTGTGAATGAGTGAGTAGGTTTGTGTGTGTGTGAGAGGCCGAGTTGGGAAATCTTGCCAAATGTCATTGTGTGCTTTGGAAGGCCGGCATCAGATGTCGCCCAGTTCAATTTTCAAAAGGCTCCCTAATTAAAGCCATAAATATGTACAGAATTGGCAAGTGAGAACATTTCCGCTCTCCTCCTCTCCTCCTCTATCTCTTTCTTGCTCATCCAATAACATCTGTTCTTTCCTTCTCTCTCTTCAGAGGCGGAGCCACTGAACAGGCAATCCAGGCGATTGCTCGGGGACATTTGGCAGAGTAAATGTCCAAAAAACCTCTCACCTAATAGTGTGTGAATGAGTTATTCATGGAATCTGAAATCTATGAGCTTTTAAGCAAGTGCTTTCTTTCAAGTGCAATAGTGCTTTCTACAATGTGTGTAAAAAGTTTTTTTTCTTTGTTCTAGTTCATCTGTTCACCATGAATGATGCAGCACACACCCAGGAGGGCCTTTGCCTTGGTCCCCCCAAACCCTTGAACCAACTCTGCCTCTCTCTGTCTCTAGCGCTGCTATTGTAGACAGTTTTTCATTGTTCAAAAGGGGAGAATAGCCTCTGTGAAATGTGCAGAACACACAAATATGAATGCTCTGTTGTTAATGAGAACCACATAATTTAGCCAAATAGACACACACAAACATACGCACACATACGCACACACACTAACATACGCAGACACACACAAACACCCACACACACACACACAAACCCACTGACACACACAGATCCTCTCCTCAGGGGTGCCTACAACCCGTCAGCTTGACATTGACAGCGTGATGCTTCGCAAAAAAATACTCATCATTATCGCTTGACAGGAAAACGCACCCATCATTTAGACAGGGGGGGAAAAGAACACATCCGTTCTTTAGTCAGATCTTAGTATATTTATGCAAAATGTTTGATGAAGTGTTACCGACCCATGCCATTGAGCAGACAGGAACAGCAGTTGTGTTTCTGTGTGGCTGCTGTCATTGGATGTATAAACAAATCTAATTATTTTGTGACTAGACTGCTCTAAGGGAAAACATAGGAGGCTTTCATGGTGCCGTCGCAGTTTAAAAGACCTTTTACACTAGAACTCTATGACCCGGAGGGACTTGGTCCACATCATTCCACATCCATTCGTCTGTCTTTCACATGGTAAGTTGCTTCCTGCTTGCCCTCAAGACTGACCATGCACAAGTAAATTAGGAATGCATGGTACAGTAGCAGTCAGCAATCCAAACGCTCCTATTCCGTCATGACGATGAAGTATGTTAATGTTATTATGAGTTCACTTTCGCTGCTCATTTGATGCACTTATTGTGACGAGGTCTTACGCATCAGACTGCTACAATCCACTTCTATACCAGACCACTACAATCCACTACCACATCAGACCACTACAATCCACGACCACATCAGACTACAGACCACTACCACATCAGACTACAGACCACTACCACATCAGACTACAGACCACTACCACATCAGACTACAGACCACTACCACATCAGACCACTACAGACCACTACCACATCAGACCACTACAGTCTACTACCACATCAGACCACTACAGACCACTACCACATCAGACCACTACAGACCACTACCACATCAGACCACTACAGTCTACTACCACATCAGACCACTACAGTCTACTACCACATCAGACCACTACAGTCTACTACCACATCAGACCACTACAGACCACTACCACATCAGACCACTACAGACCACTACCACATCAGACCACTACAGACCACTACCACATCAGACTACAGACCACTACCACATCAGACCACTACAGACCACTACCACATCAGACTACAGACCACTACCACATCAGACCACTACAGACCACTACCACATCAGACCACTACAGTCTACTACCACATCAGACCACTACAGACCACTACCACATCAGACCACTACAGACCACTACCACATCAGACTACAGACCACTACCACATCAGACTACAGACCACTACCACATCAGACCACTACCACATCAGACTACAGACCACTACCACATCAGACTACAGACCACTACCACATCAGACTACAGACCACTACCACATCAGACCACTACCACATCAGACTACAGACCACTACCACATCAGACTACAGACCACTACCACATCAGACCACTACAGACCTCTACCACATCAGACCACTACAGACCTCTACCACATCAGACCACTACAGACCACTACCACATCAGACCACTACAGTCTACTACCACATCAGACCACTACAGTCTACTACCACATCAGACCACTACAGACCACTACCACATCAGACCACTACAGACCACTACAATCCACTACCACATCAGACCACTACAGACCACTACCACATCAGACCACTACAGTCCACTACCACATCAGACCACTACAGTCTACTACCACATCAGACTACAGACCACTACCACATCAGACCACTACAGTCTACTACCACATCAGACTACAGACCACTACCACATCAGACCACTACAATCCACTACCACATCAGACCACTACAGTCTACTACCACATCAGACCACTACAGTCTACTACCACATCAGACCACTACAGACCTCTACCACATCAGACCACTACCACATCAGACCACTACAGACCACTACCACATCAGACCACTACAGTCTACTACCACATCAGACCACTACAGACCTCTACCACATCAGACCACTACAGACCTCTACCACATCAGACCACTACAGACCACTACCAGGGCTTGAGCTGAACGTCCTGTCGCCCCGGGGCTGATATAAATACGATTTTTCTACTCATTTCCATCCCATTTGTGTTCCATGTCTGGTGCGCATTCCCTGCTTTTAAAATAATCTTGAATCCAAAAAGATTGCCTACTTGTCCATTCCATTCTGTAATTGAAGGCGAATCTCAATCTGCGCTGCTGTGATAACAATATAATATTATTAGGCTACTACTGTTCACCTTATTATGTTTTTTTTTTTTTTTTTATTATTAATTAATTAATTAATTTATTTATGTAAGAGATTAATGGTTGTAAACCAGCCAGGGGCCTCAGTTATCATTGTGGATACACCCTTTTTCATTGACACCTGATTTTCTCCGCAGGTAGTGTGATGTATCATGACAAAACTCGATGGGAAATATTGTGTATATATCTCACAATATTTCCCATCGAGTTTTGGCATGATACATCACATTATTTGCGGAGAAAAAAAGCAAGTACAAAAATCAGGTGTAAATGAAAAAGGGTGTATCCACAATGATAAATAAGGCCCCAGGTATATTGGAATTCATTTAAACAGTTCCCTTTGCTTCCCAACCACCATCTCATCTACTTTGTGTTGCTGCATTTTTTGTTTTATTCTTTCTTGTTTTTACAGCGCAATCAACTTTTAAAAAGAGCACAAAGTCCATCCATTCACCCAACTTCGCCCTCGAGCGCAGCCTTCCATAGGCCTATAGGCCTGCCATTCTTGCTTCACCACGGATCTCCCTAAAGTTCCTCTTTTCATTTTTCCAGTAATCCAAACTACATATCCAAAACCTATTTAGACTTTTGATTACTCGCACATGAATAAACCAATTACTTGTTCAATGATCACAGATCTGCTTTCAGACAATCATTCCCCATTAAACTGACAATATAGCCTATTTGAGGGGTTCTTTTGCAAAAACAGACATCTCTGTTTGTAGTTAAGATATTCTAAATCATGTTTGCCCATATCTGCTGTGAAGTTTATTATAGTAGGCCTATTCATCTCTTGAACATGCGGGACATGAACAGACAGTTAGCATTCGTAAAAACATTTACACATCCACCTATTTATTCAAGAGTGAGCGAAAAGGGCAGGAGAGCTGGGAAGTTCAGACAGGTGTGATGAAGGTGCTATTTGGTCGGGAACATAAACTGAGCTGCAGAGCCTAGTATAGCAGCATATGTCAATAAAGGCTTTTTAACTTTTCCGAGTTACTTTTCTTTGAACAAGATAATATTGTTATTTGAAGTGTCTACGCTTGTTTTGATTATGACTTGAGGTGTCTGCTTTTTGGGGGAACCTGTAAACATTGAATAAGTTTAATTTCATCATAAGTTTATGGCGTTATTCGTATTTTCAAATTGATATTAACTATAGTATCTTATAAGATACTATATAGCCACAAACTTATAAATCACCTGTTTGATTTTTATAATGTGCAGTGAACACAGCATTAAAGTTTAGGCCTATTCCTTTTTTTTTTCTTTTTTTTAAGTCTCCGGATCTGCCCATATCAATCAATCAATCAAAGCTTTATTTGTATAGCGCATTTCATACCCAGAGGCAACACAATGCGCTTTACAGAGAACAAGGGAGGTGGGTATATGACCCACCCCTACATATTCCAGAGGGAAGCAAAAAAACAGTAATCACCCGGGGGCCATAGAACGCAGCTCCGGATTTCGAGCGCCAAAGCGTAGCTCCGGTAGTGTCGATCCGCCTCCGGCTTCGAGCTTAGATTTGGCCGTGGTAGTGTAATTGCTAGGCGTAAACGTAGATCTTTTTCGGGGAAAACGCAGAAAACACAGTAGTGTAATCTAGGCGAAACGCAGTAGTGGAATAAACTGCCCACTGACGCCATGACAGCAGATTCACTGCCCATTTTTCACCACAGGCTCAAAACTCACCTCTTCAAGCAGTACTACCAGGATCCTCCCTCTTAAGCATCTATTGTATTTATATTTTGCAACTCTTGCACTTTGGCTTAAGCACTATATTATGCTTATATTATGCGGGACAGTATAGGTTAAATGCAATTATTGTAAGTCACTTTGGATAAAAGCGTCTGCGAAATGACTATAATGTAATGTAAATGTAATGCAATGCCAGTATGAAAGGCCCTTAAAGAGGAGGTGGGATCATGGTTCTGTCTCTCCCCTGAGACAGTCTCTGCTGTAGGCCCCCAAGACCGTCTCCCTGGGCTGCAGAGAGGGGAGCCCGGACGGGGGCGTCCGATAAGGACTCCCGCGTGAGGGAGGAGAGAAGGACTCCCTCTGTCCTCCCCCTCGTCCGACGCCAAGTTCTTGTGACAGCAATAAGCATTCACGCCGACCAGTGAAGCCTGACCGAATATGTGAGCCGCGAATGAAAACTGCTTCCCTCCCTCCCTCCTACCTCCCTCCTCCTCTCTCTCTCTCTCTCTCCCTTCCTCCCTCCCCTCAACCCTCATCTTGCCCCACTTCCTCCCACCGGCCGCCATCTCGGCTCGCATGTAATCTCCGGCGCTCCCAGAGATCCTGGCGATCAGCTTGTCTGAGCTGGTGGGGGAGGGGTTATCTTTGGGAAATGGAAGTCCTTTCTACACTGTAATTTCCTTTATTCTGCGTCATTCTATCCTGCCCTCTCCAGCACCTCTGTCCCGCCCTCTCCTCTCCAACCTCTCCACACTAATGCACACATACACGCGCACGTAGACACGCACGCACGCATACACACACGCAGGCTACATAAACACACACTCACAGGTGTGGAGTCCAACTGAGATATAGATAGTAGGTCCTGAGGATGATGATTGTTATTTAAGGCAGAGTGTTTCCATTGATATGTGGTTTGGGTGGGGTTTTAGTGTTTCACACACTGTTTCTTCACTGTTTACTGTACACGCAAGCACACACACACGCACGCGCACACACACACACACACGCACACACACACATAGGGACACTTGGACAGGGCCCATCCACGTCTAACCCAGCACATTGTGCAGGAAGCTGACTTGTTTGTTTTCGCCACTGTCTGTGTTTCCTGAAAAGCTGTTCGCAAGATCATCAATTTCACCCGACTTTTCTCCCTCTCTCCATCTCTCTCTCTAGCCATCTCCCTCTGCCCCTCCCTCTCCCCTCGCTGTCCTTTAATCCATCCCTCTCTCTTTCACCCAGACCCACCCCCCCACATCCTCGCCAGGCTGGTAGTTTTTCTAGAGATTCAATGTGTGATTGTATGTGTGTGTGGGCGTGTCCGTGTGTGTGTGTGCGTGCCATTCTCTTATTCCCTCTATCACTTATCCTGTCCAGCTGAATACTTCTGCAATCACGCTGGATACTTTATCTCTTCGTTTTGAAGAACACTGCAGCAACAATCCAGCCATCACTTATCCTGCTGTGAGACAGACTAGTCTCTCCACTTCTCCCCCCTGTAATAATAACACCTGTCTTAGAGACGAACGCTCAATGACAATCATGCAGACACACACACACACACATGCAAACGCACGCACGCATACACACACACACACACACACACACACACACACACACACACACACACAAACACACTGGAGAGACGTAGGGAGCTGACAGCAATCAGGATGAGACATATCATGTCTGTCCTTAAGATACCCTGTAATCATGCTAACAAGCTGGCAAGCGCTGTGATTTGAACTCCTCAACAATCAAGCCAGTGGCCAATCATCCAGCAGTGCTACAGTATATGGTCGAGATCCCGGCTGGAGGCATTGTGTGTAACTCTGGTCTTTTGCAGAAATGCTTGCCACAGGACCACTTGGAAATTACTAGATAATTCTGAAGTTTATCTTTGGTATGTATTTATTAGGTGGAAATGTGTAAACTCTCACCTTTGCATTGATTGGTGTTCTTGTCCAAGATGGCCTTTGTTGAGACTATTTTCCCATATCTGTGGAAAAAAGAAGAATAAATTAGTCACTGTAGGGGAGCTTACAATGACATTGCAAACATAATGTGACATTGTAGATAACTTTTTGATGACGTTAAAAACAATAAAACGGTGCCTATAAAAACGTAAGCCACATTTGGGCCAGGGCCACTTTACTCACTGGCCCGCCCTGAGAAAGCTTCGGTGTTATATATTTTTTTATTTTTTTTATTCACCCATTGGGAATATCCACGCATTTAAACTAAAACATGTAAGACAATAAGTGAATAAATTGAGTTGAATTATTGTTGTATGTGTCTTATTCTCTGAACAACGGAACTAGCTATATGGAATGATTTGTAGAATCCAGTTGTTGGTTCCGCACGCCCAACGTAACAGCAGACAGCTAGCTAGCTAGAGAGTTTTATGTTTACAGGTACAAAATCACAAATTATGGCTAAACAAGGCTCATTAATGAAGTTTGGGGTTAGGGTTACAAAAAAGCCAGACTTCAGGAGGAAGCCCCACTGCCCTCATCCAGCAACGCTACTGAGCCAAGCTGTCTGACTCCGGAGAGTAACGTTAGCTCAGCGCCCCGCGGCAGCAGCAGCAGCAGGCCGCTTGCTCCTCAGCGCCAGAAGTGCTCCCGCTCCCGGTCAGCACGAAGCAGGTGTACCCGCTGATTTATCTGCACTCAATGAACCACCTTCACAGCCAAAACTTACAGAAAAGGGACGGCTGCAGATATTTCCCCAGCCTAGAAGCTGAAGGTGCATTTACGAGGGATGGATATAAAGACTGGAAGCACCTGCGTTACTTGCTAGAGAGACATCAAAAAAGCGAGGACCACTGCAAGTCCATGAGCAGGTTTGAAAGCTACAAGAGAACCCACACGTCGGGAAGGGGGGATATTGTTGACCAGATGAACCAGGATGTGCGGGATCATGCGTTAATAGAAAGAAATCTGGAGCTTAAAGTCGTCCTTGATATTGTAATGTTCTGTGCCAAACAGGACATCTCTCTACGTGGACACAGGGAAACCAAGGACGATCTTAATAAAGGCAACTTTCTAGAACTATTAGAATTCATGTGTGATAAGATCTGGTGATCAAAGCTTTTCTCGACGAGCTGCCCAGAAATGTGACCCTAATGAGCTCCGAAAGGAAAAATTAGTTGTTGGAGTCAGCAGCAGTGGCGTTGCTAGGCTGTTTTATTCAGGGCTAAAGTTTTGCTTTAAAGCCAAATGTTTTTAATTGGCCCAATTAAAAAAAAGAAAGAAAGCCCACTCAATGCTACTTCTGCTGTAATTTTAATAAAACTAAATGAATTAGATTCATTTTCCCATAGCCATCGCACCGACACCGGCACACAAATAGTTAACGTTGGCTTGCTGCATCAGTTTCCGAGTCTGCAAACTCAGAAGCATTTGTGAGATGTCACAGAAGAATTTTTTTTTTTTTTTTTAAGAAAATTGTGGGAGCTACATACTGTGTGCGGAAATTCTCTCTGTCTATGGAAGAACATTTCCAAATTTTTCAGAAAAAGGAGGTCGGCAGCCAAAGAGGTATAATGTTAGATGGATTCTTTCTGGTAAATTTTATATAATTTTGAAGTGAGTACAGAAAGAGGGGAAAGTGAAAAAGCCTCTTCTAAAAGATGCAAGGAAGAGACTGGTGTACTAGCTAGGTGACATTACCTAGCTAACTAACGTTGTGTGTGTGAATGTGAGTGTCGTGTCGTGAGAGTGAATCATGTGTTCCTAAATCCATTTATTTGATTTGGACTTCTCAGATGATGATCAAGCTGAAATCATCATTGACACTGCTGCCAGCCAGACAAGCCAGCATGATGTAAGAGGTAGCTAGTAATATGCAAGGGGTATTAAGAGGAATTAAGTATTTAGTTTGCATTATGTAGGCTACAGCATGACATATATTTTTTTATATTTTTATATTTGAGAGCAGAAGGAGATTGTCAGGAGGAGGATCCCTTGTGTGTCATTGAAGACACTGACATTGAAAGTGCAGGTACCTGTAGGCTATATGAGGAGTGTGTCTAGTAAACAGGTTCTAAATGCATACAGTTAGTAGCCTAATTGTAATGGTTTGCATTTGTAATAACAATGATGGGATTATAATATTGATTATTAGTTTTCATTTATAGGAAATAACTTGAATTGAACTTAATTTCTGGGGGTAAGCAGCTAGGGACAGTAGTTAGCTATGTGTGGCTATTTATTTATAATATTTAGTTACACTATATGAAACATTTTGGGCATTGTTCCCAAGTCCTTCTGGGCTAAGCCCCGGATGTCTTCCCGCCCTAGAAACGCCCCTGGTCAGCAGCCTCCTTATTATTGCATAAAATAAAAGCTGAGGTAAATGGACTGCACTTATGTAGAGCTTTTCCACCTTAGCGGCACTCATAGCGCTTTACAATGGCCTCTCATTCACGGAAGCTGCCATGCAAGGTGTTAACCTGCTCATTGGGAGCAATTTGGGGTTAGGTGTCTTGCTCAAGGACACTTCGACATGTGGACAGTCGGAGCCGGGATTTGAACCACTGACCCTTCGATCACTGAACGACCCTCTCTACCAACTGAGCTACAGCCACCCCGAGGTCCGTGAGACACCGGGTACACGTTATGCTCTCATGGCAGACGAGTATAAGGATGCGTCCAAGCGCAAACTCGTTGCTGTTTGTGTGAGATACATTCACGCGGGGAAGATAAAAGAATGGCCAACCGGCTTCATGGACGCAAGTGACGCGAGTGCAAGTGGAATTTCAGACAAGATATTACAGGTCATCAAACCACTGCAATTCGACCCATCTCTGTGCGCTGGCTTCAGTGTTGACAGGGCCTCGGTTATGTCGGGCCACAGGGGAGGTGTGCAGACTATTTTAAAACAACTCATGCTGTCTATGTGCACTGTAATTCACACAGATTAAACTTGGTACTCTGTGCAGCATCAAAAGCGTCTGGACACGTTGGCACATTCTTTGAAACAGTGAACAGTTTACACAGTTTAATGGCAGGCAGTAGCAGACATGCACGCTTTATAGAGGTGCAGAAACAGCTGCATCCATGACGCCCCTGTCTGGAACTTGAGCGGTCTGTGGACACGCGCTGGAACTCTAAAGCTGGATCAGTGGACAAAATACTAACATTACTGCTGAGTATGCAGAAAGTAGTGTTCAAACAAAACTTGAAGCCCAGTCCCTGCTCCAACAGATACAAACCAAGAAGTTCAATTTTTTTCTTGTCACATTTGGTAAATTATTTGAAACCAGCGATTTTGCCACAAAGGGAATACAAAGCCCAACACTCAGTCTCTGAATGCATTGACCTAATCGAGGGGCTAAAAGACAACTTTGCACAGTATAGAGACAAGCCAGAGTGTGTTTTTCAACAAGTGATGAAGCTAACAGAAGAGCTTATGCAGAAACATGGAATCACGAGCTGGGACATCACAGCAGGGACCAGAGAGAGGAGACTCCCTCCCTGGCTCACTGGATCTGTGGTCACAACTAGACTGGGAAAAGCAACAAGTGTGAAAAATGATGACGATCTACTGTGAGACACATCTGGAATGACATAGGCCTACTCGACAGGTAATAATGCATTATAACATGATACATACAGCCTAATTTATTGACCTAACATTTATACATATAAACACATATACCTTGTGTTTTATTTTGCACTTTCCTGCACAACTCTTCAATGTTTTGCTTAATAATACTTCTTTCATTATACTTCAATGTAAATATTTCTATTTAATATTTTAAGCTCCCTTGTCTTGCAGGACCCTACTTGCTCTTACTGTATGTATTATCATTATTATATGCTCATTACTGTATATGCACCAAAGCAAGTTCCTTGTAAGCTATGAATACATTTGACTACAGTATAGACTATCCGAATTCCGATTCTGTTTCCGACAGGCAGCTGACAGTGCTCAACGCCAGTTTCCAGGATGACCAGTATGGAATAATGAAGGCAGCGGCAGCTATTCTCCCAAAGTCAAAAACATTTGGCGAGAAGGATTCTCTGTGCACCGTGTGTGATCACTATCACACCTTAGTTAGGGATGCGGAATTAACTGTATTCTGTGAGCAACTGAATCGGAAAGTAGCCAAAAAACAAAACTTTCCATCCCTTATGGAAGTATTGGACAGCTGTGCATCTGACATTTTCCCAAACCTCAACAAACTCCTCTGAGTCATCATCACCCTTCCCATGACCTCTTGTGTTTTTGAGAGATTGTTCTCCACTGTAGGTCACATCAAAACCTCTCTCAGATTATCCATGACTACTGTCCGTCTCAACAACCTGGCTCTCTCGTCCTTTGAAAGGGAACTATGTGACTCTTGGATTATGATGAGATCATCACTGTATTCAACTCTAAACCCAGGTGTTTGTGCATTGTTTAATAAGGCCATGAAAACAAAGGTACTGTAGGCCTGCTCCGTTTTGCAAAATTTGCACGGCTGCTGTGTAGGCTACTTGCGAGTTAATGCAATTGCAATGTTACGCGCTTTGACCCACTGCATGCTATTCGATGTATCCATTGTCATTTCATGCTTTTCTGCTGTTTGGGTTTGGTTTAGTTTAGCACTTAGCACTAGTGCATTAAATGAGCTACATGATAATGCTTGGCAATGGGCACTGTGGTGATGCAGAATGTTATGCAGTATTACAAATTAAAATGATCACATTTTTCAGTTTGTCTAAGGTATTTTATTATATATATTAAAGGCCTACCGTAAAGTCATTTTTACCCCTGGGAAAAGCTGACCCACCCTATTTTATACAGGCCCAAATAAATTTCTGCTTACGCCACTGCTTCTATCTGCCCACAGCTCCAGCATATTATGGTCTGTGCCTCTTGTTTTGAATGATAATACCAGGTGCAAAACCACTACCTCCCTCACAGCCCTTTCACTTACCCCCCTCTCTTTACTTAGAAAAAGCCAATACAGTTTCTTATCAGTTCTACAATACCCCAGGAGAAAAAATATGAATTGAGGAGGTACCAGACAAGTCTGTAACACCACAATTTGATGTGTAATTTAAAATAATCTGATTGATGTCATTTTTGTGTAAGACATGTTGTACGATACTTGTCTTACCAAGCATAAATTGGCCTTATCTCTGAAACAACCTCACTCTATCTCTGAGACAACCCTCACTCAAACTTTGAGACCTCACTCCAGCTCTGAGACAACTTCACTATAACAATGAGACAATCTCACTCTATCTCTAAGACAACCTCTAACTCTGAGACAACCCCACTCAATCTGAGACAACCTCACTCTATCTCTGAGACAACCTCACTATAACTCTGAGACAACCTCACTATAACTCTGAGACAACCTCACTAAAACTCTGAGACAACCTCACTAAAACTCTGAGACAATCTCACTATAGCTCTGAGACATGTATGTGTCTGTATGCATGTGTGTACAGCAGTAAGTGTGTGCGTGCGTGTGTGTGTTAAACAAGTAGTTTGGCCAGATATTGGCCAAGACAGGTGCTATCTGACCTGACATGACACTCATAAACACATGTCTGCAGTTGTCTGATCTGAGCAGGAAAGGCGAGGCAACACTAGACAACACATTTGTGTTTGTGCGTGTGTGTGTATGTGTGTGTGACTTTGTGCGTGATTTTATGAGTGTGTGTGTGTGTGTGTGTTTTACACACCACTGCCACCCCTGCCAAGGCCACAACTCTACAATACGGTGTTTTGAAATGTGAGCAGTAGCAGTAAAAAGGGAAGCTGCCTGCTGTTCTCTCTCATAACAAAATTCACAGATGGCAAGACAAATGCAGGGGGCAGGGACGAGGGAGGGGAGAGGGGGGGAGAGAAGATAGAGGGACGCAACCCCGGTTCAAACCCCACATTCTCACTGTCTGCCTCCAAAACAAGTATTCTATCACTCCATTCCCTGACAGAATTCCCCACACATACACAAACACCTCTCATCTTTTCATGGGGCGGCAAGTGAGGCTGCTGCAGACAATGGAGGGAGGAGTAAGAGGGATGAGGAGAGAAGGTGTAAGGTGTCCTCCTGAACGACTCCAGCAGGAGTGTGCGGAGGCCTTCGGCGGAGACCCGGGCCTGACCTGGAGAGCACTGTGACACACGACCGTCCCCCTGGGTCACACCCAGGGCACAAGACCGGGTTACCCTGCTGAACCGGAGCCAAGGGAACTCAGCAGGGTCAGGTGAGGTTACTCTGCATGCAGCTGTGGTAAAATGAACCACCTCCATAGCATAGACACGGACTGATACAGGATCATGATGAGGCCATGTGTGTTTGTCTGTTTGTGTGGCCCTTAGATGTGTGTGTGTGTGTGTGTGTGTGTTTGTTTGTTTTACTTGTGAGGTCCCCACAAAATGTCCCCACAAGTATAGTAAAACAACATTTTTGCTTACTTGTGGGGACCGGGGACTGGACCCCACAGGTTTAGGGTTCATTTTAGGGTTAGAGTTTAGGGCTTAGGTTACAATTATGGTTAGGGTTAGGGCTAGGGT
Source organism: Borostomias antarcticus (assembly GCF_949987555.1). Taxonomy (NCBI): domain Eukaryota; kingdom Metazoa; phylum Chordata; class Actinopteri; order Stomiiformes; family Stomiidae; genus Borostomias; species Borostomias antarcticus. The sequence continues at coordinate 16,016,504 of NC_140243.1, read as the reverse complement.
TAAGTTTAGCGGTCCCCACAAGTATAGTAAAAAAAAAAAGAAAAAAAAAGCTGTCTGTGTGTGCCCCCCACATTACATGTATGTGGGCATGTATGCAAGTGTGTGCAACTGTGCTTCCCATATGCGGGCATTGATGTAAATGTGTGCATGCATACTGTGTGTGCGTGCGTACTGTACTGTGTGTGTGTGTTTGTGTGTGTGTGTGGCCCCTATGCGGGCATGTATGTAAGTGTGTGCACATGTACTGTACTGTTTGTTTGTTTGTGTGTGTGTGTGTGTGTGTGATGTGCTAATGACCGTCCTCAGAGAGCCCTGGGATCGTCTGCTCCGTGTTTCCATTCCTCGCGAAATGTCGACAGCCACCATCGCTGTGTTTGATGTCAATGCGGGCTGCGATGCTTCCTGTCGTTCTTTCTACTTCCATCCAGGTGCGGCTGAGCTATCTCTTAATTGGGAAAATGATGCAGCTGTCTGGTCTCGCGTATATTCCTCTATCTCTCCTCCATCAGTAACTCAAGCAGAACCAAGCCACAGAGAGAGCGAGTATCCAATATTTACTCTTCCAATGAATCCCCTTCAAGTGTTTTTAACTGTGCTCAAATGTTTTAGAAGTGCAGAAGTCAGGGTTTCATTTTATCGTTGGGAAAAATAATTTTAAGTGGAGTGTGGTGTTGTCTGTTGTCCAATATAGCCCATTGCTCTCTTTCTTCTCTGTGTGTGAGAGAGCGTGGGGGGAGGGGCGGGGGGGAGGGGGGGATTTGAGCTGAGGTCATCCTGACGTGAGGTCATCACGCTGGGAGATCACACTCCAACCTCTAAACCACTGGAACTTCTCAGGCAGAATGTACACTAGCGTCACAAAGCAATCCTTTTATCTCATGACGCAAAGACAAAGACTGGTGCAAAGATTTGGGCCACACCCTCTCAGAGCAGCAGTTAATTCTACGTTATTGATCATAAAGGCTATTGAATCAACCCACGAGAGCAGAGCACAGATGTAGCCAGTGTATCCGGGTGGAAGGGTCTCCTGCTTTAGATGCCAGACCAGCCCTGCGCCTATATCCCCACATAAAACCCTGACCACAGTCTGGGGAACTTGCGGAGTGATTGGAAATGTCAGCTGACAATGGCACTTTTCGGCGACACTTTCAGACCTGGCACAGAGCAAGATGGATGGGAGGGATGAGAGGATGGAGGGAGGGAGGGAGGGAGGGAGGGAGGGAGGGAGGGAGGGAGGGAGGGAGGGAGGGAGGGAGGGGGAAGTTGGCACACAGCAGTGCCATGGAGTGACAATGAGGACGAGGATGACATTGAGAGGAGGGAGAGGTGGGGGGACTGTGTGTGTGCGCGCTTGTTTGTACGTGTGCGTGTGTGTGAGCGAGTGTGTGTTTGCGCATCAGGAGGCTGCCGCTTGGTTTATTTTGCAATGCAGCAGAGGAGACAGCGCCTGTGGCGAGAACCCCCCCCCACCGCCCCACCTGACCTTTCTGAAATGTTAGCGGCCGTTTGGCACGCCGTCTGGGCATAATGAAACATTTATTGGCGCCCATCTTTTACCACAATCCTCCTGCAACCCTGAGGCTCTCCTGGAGAAGGCAGGGTGCCAGGAGAACGCTGGGTAATCAAGGCCATCATCCATCTATCTAGTCATCAGCACTTGAATGAATTGATGAACAAATGAGTGTGTTCGTGTGCAAAAACATTTGTTGTTATGAGGTTTGGGGTGGTGTAAAAACACTGCTATTGATTGGTACACATAGTAGTTAGTTCAGTAGCTGTACTATCTACATCAAGTGGTTCACTAACCTTCTAAAATGGTCCTTCAATAAGAATTTACATTTGGACAAAGGTAGACGAGCTGGGTCGCTTATTTTGTTGAGTGGTGTATTATCCAAATGGTGCAGTAGAAATGTGTGCATGTGTGTTTCTTTTTGTGTGTATAGAGTGTGCGGGGAGCTGGGGCCGGTGTTGAGGAAGTGCGGGGAGGAAGCGGGCGGATGGGATAGGCCAGGAGTCTCTTCCCGGGAGGAAATGGAGAGGCGACAGAGAGAGAGGTCAAGAGCACAGCGTGATGCACATTATGAAATATAGTTACCTAGGCCTGCCTGTCTGTGCATGTATGTGTGTGTGTGTGTGTGTGTGTGTGTGTGTGTGTGTGTGTGTGTGTGTGTGCGTGTGTGTGTGTTGGTGTCACGTGGATGGCATGTCAGAGGATTAAACAAAGATTGTCCTGAAACCGAGAGGAAACCCGATCTGTTATTGGACGGCGAGTCTCAGCTCCTAGCCAATGGGCAGAGACCCCCCGGCCTCTCTGGCGCCCCGACAGGAGGGTGACGAGCCCCCGGGGGCGAGCTGCGCGAGATGACAGCTCAGGTGTTGTTGCGCTGTGTTGGATTTCGTCTGTCCGCGGTAACGCAGTCTCAGATCCCTCTCTTCCTCCGGGGGAAGGCAGAGGTACAGTAGCAGGGAGCATACTGCACAATGCACTGTACTGTTCTGTACATATCTGGGAATCAACCTTCTCATGTTGCATGCATTCCAGTTTATCTATTGTGATCTGCACAAGCACCTGCTGATACAAAATAAACAAATGAACTTTAACTCAGAGGTTAAAGCGGCAAGTGAACAACTACAGCTACTACTATACTATACTTTAGAAGCTGAATTCAATATTTCTGAATTGAAAAGCACACATGCCACCCGTGGACACTGGGGAATGGCTCTTTGGTCTAATGGTAGATGTTTGGGTTCTCTGAAGGTATAGTTTGATTCACATGTATGTGAAGAGTATAATGTGTTATTGTACAGTATCTCATGTACGCGTGAGAGGGTTCAATATCCAGTCATAGGCCTGGTCCTGGAACTTTTGATGTCGAGGCTTTGGATTCAGAACAGTAGCACTAGCTCTTAGGTTAAAATCATAGGCAGAAGTATCAATGATGAGTGCCGAACATTAACTTTTATTGACATGCTAAGCTGACATAAAAATGTTTTTATACAACGGTTAGTTCTGGTTCTTGATTCTGATTGGCTGGAAGCCGTGTTAAAATACTTTTTCTACAACGGAGAGTTTGGATAATTGATTCTGATTGGCTAGCAACCGTTGCAAAATACTCTGTAACCCACTGCTGCGACCGCATAACAATTACTATTAATGCGCTGTCAATCTCATCGCGTCGGGCCTAACAACGCCCCGTAGCTGTTGTAAATCACTATAACACACGGCCTCTCATGGTTTATTGCTTAAATAGCACCTATATTAATTATACTTCAGATTAGGACTCTTTGTACTCTTTGGACTATTTTCCTCCTATTAATACAATAATATAAATGAGTCTTATATAGTATTTTGCCATGTACAGGCGATCCCCTACCAGTCCCGCCAGGGAACACTAAAACTCTCATGGGTGTCTCTGGGAGCATATTTCTAGTGTGCAGACTCTACTTTTCCTGATGAGTTTGTTTTTCTATCTAGCACCCAGTTTTAAACATTTTGGATGTGCGTGCCTTTGTCCACTCTCTGATCCCGACCATGGCACATGCATACCTCGCCCACCTTGCTGTAGTTTTATCACAGCGCCCCCTACAGTGGATGGCGCCCTTGGCGACTGTCTTGTCTGCCCATAGAGAATATGTAGTCTACACACGGGAGGGTACAGGGTCCAGTGTACTCACGGCTGGCAGAGTTTGATGAGGTCCTGGTCCGTGGTCCCGGGGGGCAGTCCTCTGATGTACAGGTTGGTTTTACTCAACTGTTCCGCCCCTCCGCTATGGCTGCTGCTGTTGGTACTGGGGCTGGGAGGAGCCATGGGGGGAGGGGGCGGGGCATAGGACTGCTGCAGGGAGGAGGAGGAGGGAGAGAGAGAAGAGGAAATCATACCCTCAGTATACAGCCTTATACCCAGATCATGTGTATTTCAGAATAAGAATCAGATTTATTTTTGCCAGGTAGGTTTTTACACACTAGGAATTTGTTCTAGACTGTTTGTGCACACCACTAATGAGTGGACAACAATAGACAGGGTGCAAGAACAAGACAGGACAGTGCAAAATATATAGTAGTGCAGGAAGCAAAGTGCAAATGCGAAATTATATGCAATGTGTATACATACAGTAGTATATGTGCAATGTGTTTATGTATGTGCAATGTGTTTACAGTATATACAGAACAATATGTGTGCGTTGTGTTGTGATGTGATGATGATGTGCAGTGAGAGCCTATGTACAATACAATCAATGGACAGAGTCAGAGGGGGACACGGGCCCTGTTGATGAGGCTGGTAGCAGTCGGGAAGAAGCTGTTTTTGTGGTGCAAGGTTTTGGCCCTGTTGGACTGCAGCCTCCTGCCGGAGGGGGAATGAGATTGTGACTGGGGTGGGAGACCACCATCTTCCTTGCCCCCTTCAGGGCCCTCACAGCATGTTGAGTTCTGTGTAGTTTGGACCTTGTCTGCCTGCCTACAAGTACTGAGGTTAGAGCTGTGTGGGTGTCTGTGTGCACACATTTGTGTCTGTGTCTCTTTGTGTGTGTGTGTGTTTATTTGTGTCTAAATGTGAATGTGTCGTGTGTGTGTGTGTGTGTGTTCCTAGCCACAGTGCCTCTCGAGTAGCTGAGCCTCAGCGCCTGAGACGGTGTTTGTGATAATGAGTGGCTGTCGGCGTGGAGCGCCCAGCCGTATCGGCCCTGATATGAATCTGTTACCTGTACTTCCCCCCCAACCACACGATTACCTCTGCGCCGCCCAGGCTGACAACACAAACACTCAAACCCTGCATCAACACTACTCACACGCCATGGGGCCTAGGGCCGACTCTGTCAACGGTAGTATTCACTTTCTAGAAACATGACACAGTACATAGATAACCAGATAGACCCAGTAGCGATGGTACAGGACATCCTGGTGTTACAGAATGTGACGATACACCGATATGCGAATGAGGCCCTATAGGCGGGGTGAAGAGATAGGAGCAGACACAGACAGTATGGGCTGAAACCAGATCCTACACACACACCCAGTAGACAAAGCAGCTCTGCACAAAACACGCAGACGCTACACAACCGCCTGAGATAATAGGCCTGTAGAAAACACAGGAATTCACTGTACACTGGGGCCGCATTTACACTGCAGGTCTTGATGCTCAGATCAGATTTTTTGCCTATATCAGATTTTTTGCCTATATCAGATTTTTTGCCTATATCTGATTTTTTTGACCTTCTGATGTTTTTGACCACCTGCTTACATCTACTTTTAAAAGTGATCTGTATCCAATACCTGTACTGTACTTACACTTGCTTAGCACTTGAAACAACCCGCATGCATACACGAGGGTTTGGTTACCAAAACGGTTGCCCCAATAATAATTCAAGCTATAGCTTACCAAAGCATCTTTAGAGGTGTGGAAAATATTGGTCACCTAAATTGAACACTTTGCATTTTTTTGTGCATATGAATGGATTCTATGAAGCTCTGCTTTGTAAATCTTGACAAGCTTGAAAGCTAGAGATAGATAGATAGATAGATAGATAGATAGATAGATAGATAGATAGATAGATAGATAGATAGATAGATAGATAGATAGATAGATAGATAGATAGATAGATAGATAGATAGATAGATAGATAGATAGATAGATAGATAGATAGATAGACAGACAACTTCCTACAACACTGGGATTCCCCCCCTAGTGGATCAATAAAGTTGGTATCTATCTATCTGTATTGAATTCATTAAGAAATTGTCTTTGTATGCTCAGCATTATTGACAATGAGGGCCCGCCTCAATTGATTTACGAATTGCGTATAATCCCCTCAAATTAAATTACGTTTTTAGCTGCGACCAGAAGCTCTATAGCTCACTCTGTTGGTTGGTTGGTCCACAAAGCTTTTCCTGGATAACTCAATGTTCTTGACCAAAAGTGCTAGGGAAGCTAATGCAAATGCTAATATAGTGCTGCGACTAGCAGGTTCATAGCTCGCTTTAATCAGTTGGTTAACAGTTGGTTGGTCCACAAAAATTGGGTCTGGCTGCACATGCACGTACAGTATGTGGTCGCAGCTATTGCAAATTTGGGTACAATTCTGTCCTTACATTCCAAACTGAGGAATGTTATGAGCAACGTCGACCTCGATCATATGGTGTGACTTCGAAAATGAATGATGAGTAGAGACAGTAGGCTATCAACACAGTTGTACCTGGCCATTATTACTTGGCACGCGTCCTGCATTTGCAATGACGTGTGAGTCGCAATGACGGAATATCCGATGTGTCTGCTTAGGCAAGGCAAGGCAAGGCAAGTTTATTTGTATAGCACATTTCAGCCACAGGGCAATTCAAGGTGCTTTACATGAGACATTAAAAGCATTAAAACAAAATGCAAGACATTATAGACTTATAAAACAAAAAGCAGGACAAATAGAGTACAGGAATAAAAGTTCCAGTGCAGTATACAGATAAACATAACTCCTCTTAGAAAGCAGTGGCAAAAGTAAAGTATTCAGGCTTGTTTTAAAAGAACCAAGAGTTGCAGCAGACCTGCAGTTTTCTGGAAGTTTGTTCCAGATATGTGGGGCATAAAAACTGAACGCTGCTTCTCCATGTTTTGTTTTAACTCTGGGGACAGAAAGCAGACCTGCTTAGATGACAGTCACCTTGGCAGATGTCTGATTCATATTTGATTTATTTCCACATTTGACTGAGGCCTGAAACGGATCTGAGAATATCTGATTCCATGTGCTTTTTTCCTGCTTACACGTGCATAATACATACAGTATCTGATACAGTATGTGCCACATGTGAGTAAAAAATCATACTGGGTCACTTCAACCAGGCAGTGTACTGTAAATGTGGCCTAGTGGTTGAGGGGAAAACAAGACCTTGTGTCTTCATATATCGGTGGGTCATGTAGACAGGCTTGCACCACTGGCACTTGTACACACCACACTGAGTTGACTGACCTGACCCAGACGGTCAGAGAGGTCCAAATACCATATTCACTCACCTCTGTTCCTTTTAAAACTAATGTGCCTCGCAAGGCTGAGCATTGCTAAGTTTAGCATCGGAACAAGCTGAGTTAGCATGCAATTTAACTTGATTTTAGTTGCTGTGTTGAGAAATGGAGATTGCTACAGCTGTTAGCGACCATTCATCTCTTTTATTGACTGAGAGACACCATGCAGATCTAGTCAGGGAGGCCAGACTACAGCAGGACAACTATGGGGAGTTTTGCGGTAAAACCGCAGCGGCAGAGTGCTGAAATGCCAAAGACGGGCTGGCAACTAAAATTGTTTTTGCCTTTCTCTTCTCTTATCGACCCTTTTTAGACACGGGCTCTTTCTTCTGATGGGTTACCTGCCTTCTTTAAAATGATGATGTTGAAATAACTTTAATGCTTTAATACTTTAATACTTCATACCAAAGACTGGCACTGGGACTGGCTCAGGGTCAAGGAGCCCTGGTACAATTCAGATGTACGATTGAGGGCCCATTATCTGAGGAATGTGTTTACTTTCTATGGTTGTGTGCTCTGTGTTTTACTTGTATTGTTTTGTAACGTGTTTTTTTTTTTTTTAACCTGATGTACAGTAACTGTATTGATGTGTAGACTGCATTTTCTGAAACTGTATAATGCAGAGGTCATTTGCAAAACCTCACAATTACTCCCTGTCTAAACAAAGATTCAAATAAATAACTAATCTTCCATGTGCTTGCTACATTGCACTACACCACACCACACCGTGCCCTCTCTCCCTGCATCCACACAGAGGATGTCTACCACCAGGCCAGGATGGAGAGAGCTAGAGAGAGACCGGCGAGGCGCAGGGTGCAGTTGATCAAAGCCGCACCAGGGAAACCTCTTTCAGATCATTTTGTGCAGCTGACAGGGTGGCTGGGTGGTTGTGTGAGGTGAGGTTTCAGGATCGTTGATTGGGAAAGCCTTTGAAACGTTAAAATCCCTTCACCTAAAAGCAGACAGGCTGGGATTAACTGGAGAGGAGTGAGACAGAGAGGGGAGGCAGGGAGAGAGAGAGAGAGAGAGAGAGAGAGAGAGAGAGAGAGAGAGATACAGTATGGCTGCTCTCAACAGTGACCAGACTTGCTCTCAACTCACTTTTATGAGTACAACAGCGTAAGTGTAGGTTGTACAGCAGCCTAACAACGGGTTCTAGTACTGCAGTGTAACAGGTGGTTCTAGTACAACAGGTTAAGAGTGGGTTCTAGTACAGCAGCGTTAGAGCAGCATAGCTGGATACTGCTGTAGAAATGCCAGCTACACGTGACCAAAAAATGACATTGCTGGGTGAACCCTGAATTATTTGCTGTGAATACGGATCTCATGCTTAAGCATAAAGGGCACCTTGACTGATAATAACCTGGAGCTGTTCCTTCTCTCCACTTCTCATCCTCCTCCTCACTCTGTCTAGTGCAGGTAAACGCCCCCTCCTCTCCTCCTCCCCTCCCCCCCCCCCCATCTCCCATCATGTGTCCATGCAGAACCTTGGGCAGGCATTATTAGTGATTACGTGGTGTGAACACACGCTATCTCCTCTCCTACACACACACACATACACACACACACACAGCAATAGATAACCCTCATTTCCCTAAAGAATATTCCTGCCGCTAAACAATTAGGGCCTCCCAGAGAACCCTGTAAAATGTTCACTCCCCCACCTAATCTCTCTCTCTCTCTCTCTCTCTCTCTCTCATGATCTCTCCACCTCACTTTCTCTCTGCATCTCTCTCTCTCTTTCATACTCTCTCCATCTCACTATCTTGCTCTCACTCTCTCCGTCTCTCTCTCTCTCTCTCCATCTCTTTCTTCTCTGCTGGCTCTCTCACTCCTCTTCTCATTATTTCAGTGTTATAAGCAGGTTGACCCTTCATTGGTCCGGTCTCCCCCGTCGTTAAAGTGCGGCGGGATTTAACCCTTCGCGCGCCCGGTCAGCGCAGGACCACGGGGAGCGTCCTTAACTCCCATAATCCCACGTGTCCGTTCACTGTAACACACTTCTGTTCCTGGAAACTCATCCGATTCCTCTGAGAGCCGTTTCCTTCTGCCACTGTGTGTATAAAGTACTACATCCCCCTCACACACACGCACACACACACACACACACAGTCAATGAATGCTGGAGCGAGTGAGTGACCCTCGGGGTGGAGGGGACAGAGGGGGGACAGAGAGACGGCTGTTCCTGAGGAAGAGGAAAGAATGCGAGCTATTTTCGGAGCTTGACCGAGAGTTCCTCCCTGTAGTCTCTGAGGCGGAAGGGTCCGAGGAAGACGATATAAATATACAGCGTTGAACCGGCGTGGAACCGTAATACCTCTGTGTTCTTTAGAGCCCCGTTTAAACAGAGACCCCACTATATCGTCATTACGAGGACCTCTTCGGTATGCCTAGCTGGTTTAGGCTGAGCCGAACGGAGCTGGCTTAACGCCGCCCCGGCGTGTGATTGTAGACAGCATGCCGCCGTGCTGGAATCCTCGTAGCTAAGCTGGCGAACGTTTTACTTGGACGCCGATTCGGCTCGGTGACAACCTCCTCTGCCGGCTCGAAGGCGGAACAAAGTGATCCCCCGTTCGGTGCCGGTACCGTTAATACAGTGAGTATATGGCGAGGCAGATACAGGCGGTACAATCCCGCCATGAACAGGCTGTGTAAAAGGGGCTTAGGATTACACTGTGCACACACACACAGTCTCTCTCTCTCTCTCACGCCTATTTCTTACACACCTATGCAGGCCAGCGCGGTTTCCTGGAGACCCATGGCTCCTGTCAGCTCATCTGTGAGCAGGATGAACACGTCTATTTTTAATTAAAGAGGAACACTGTGTTCTTAAAGTCTTTGACACACACACACACACACACAAACGCACACACACATGCACACACGCAAACACACTCCACTTGTGGACGTCATTACGGCATCATGCTGCTCTAATGTCATAAACAAGATGCACAAACATCCAGCAGACAGGATGAGCAGCTCAGCCTCACACTGCTGCTACCCGATAAGAGATGGTTCAGAGTGCTCGTGTCAATGTCTGTGAATTCCTGTGTGTGTGTGTGTGTGTGTTCATGTCAGCTACACATGTGGGAAAATGCCAGCAAGAGATAAACAAACGACATCAACATGTTTGTTCAGTGTTTGCTCATACTTTGAGGCTGTTAAAAAACGAAGCCATTTCCATCACCATATTTTCCACACAACTTCAAAGGACCCCCACCAATCTGCTGAAGCTTCTCTCCAGGCTTCCCCGATGTTCTCCGTATCACCAAGAAACCAGTTTCAAAAGATCAGTCTGCGTTCGAGCTACATTCTTTCCTTTTAATTATGTGACCTCTGGCACAGCGGTAAAAAAGAAAGAAAAAAAATGAATATTGAACACTCACCCTTGCGCAAAGGCTCTTTATTATGTAGATGTATGCAAATGACACATTAGTATATTCAATAAGTCTCTCTTCCACCCTTCCACAACTGCCCTGTGGTCAAAGTTGAAACAACCGCTGCGCTTTCTATGCACAGACGTCATCTGGAGGTCATGGCTGGTGTTGGATACTCAGAGCTGACTGCTCAGAGAGAGAGAGAGAGAGAGAGAGGGATATTGAGAGAGAGACAGAGGGAGAGAGAGAGAGAGAGAGAGAGAGAGAGAGCACAGCAATAATTCTCAAGACTTTATTAGCTGCTGCCTCGGAATATCTCTATGTGTGGATATTCCCCCCCTCGTCCTCTCCCTCCTCATTCCCACAGGGTCTCTGGGAGGTGATTAAAATATGAGGACAAAATCATCATCTGCTGTATTAGCATATGAACAGGGCCGGCGGAAGCCTGGAAATCCAGCGCGTTCCACTTTAACCCAGGAATGACTTTTCGCAGTATTGTTGCATAAAACAGTACAATTCCTTCCCCACACACACACACACACCTCCTTACACACACACACCACACACCCAATACACATACCTTAATTACCATCAGAATGAGACGCGACCACGGCTCCTGACCATGGAAAACCATGCAGAAATCCCATAGAGCGTCGCCCCCGAGAGAAGACTATTCCTTAGCAACAATGGAGGAGGGAAGGGTTTTAGGGACAGGGCGTCTTAAAGGTTTATTCATGAGTTAAATACTTAATGTCCACGTGGGCCTTGACACAATGGCCTAGACTTGAAACTCTACCCGGTGCATATTGACAATCATAGGCCTATTTCACATCTCTGCCTCTCCCCATTGTCCTTGGGAAAGGGACACGGTCATTCATAATTCAGGATCTTGGCCATTCATCACACCACGGAGACACATCGCTATCATTAAATCAACCCCGAGAAGGAGCCAGCAGCCATGTATTCACCCATCACACCGCCATGTGTATCGCATGCTTGGATTGATTTAATGGCCATATCAAATTACTCTGAAAGGTTAAAACGATCCACTTCCACCCCTAACATGTTTTTGTTATTGAATGAAGGCAGGAATGCTGCTGTCTAAAGTGACGTTCATTCCTCCTCCCGGCGCACTACAGGGCGGTGTTTACGCATGTACACAGAGACAAAACTGGAAAAAAACACACATCGTAAATCAGAAAACACATCAGAAAGCCACAGACTGTTTCGTTCGTTGTTGTCGTTTACTCTCCTTGGGAGGAGACCGAACGTGTCGGATACCAAACAACCCGAGTCGTGCTCGTAGAACGCAATCCTCAGCAGGGAGAATAATGAGCACACTGGTGTAAATGTACTGTACATCAGTCTCCAAACATTATCCAGTCAGCCATCAGAGAATAGGATACTGTTCTCTATAAACGATCTCTTCTGATTCGTCAGTCAGTCATTAGAGGATAAGATACTGTTCTCTATAAACGATCTCTTCTGATTCGTCAGTCAGTCATCAGGTGATAGGATACTGTTCTCTATAAACGATCTCTTCTGATTCGTCAGTCAGCCATCAGGTAATAGGATACTGTACTCTATAAACGATCTCTTCTGATTCGTCAGTCAGCCATCAGGTAATAGGATACTGTTCTCTATAAACGATCTCTTCTGATTCGTCAGTAAGCCATCAGGGGATAGGATACTGTTCTCTATAAACGATCTCTTCTGATTCGTCAGTCAGTCATGAGGATGCTGCTAAAGAGGAGGTGGGGGAGCATGTGTGTGTGTGTACAGTATGTGTGTGTGTGTGTACAGTACTGTATGTGTGTGTGTGTGTGTGTACAGTGTGTTTGTGTGTGTGTGTACAGTATGTGTGTGTGTGTACAGTATGTGTGTGTGTGGGCAGACTGGCGTTGGACCATCAGCGCTACTCTAATGTGCTTTTCCTGGCAGCTCTGTTGAGAAGGCGTTTATACACTATGCATACATACTCTGCAAATTACCTTTATGGTACAGTAGGTAACCAGATCACACACACACCCACCCACCTTCTTTTTTTTGCAAGCTT
>NC_140243.1:15994064-15999064 GCF_949987555.1 Borostomias antarcticus | reverse complement strand
TTACTAGGCTGGTTTCAGACCTCCTACAGTATTACTATAACCCCCCCCCCCAACATGCCACCTTACACACAAATCATCTCCTGACAAAAGGGAGATGATCCTCCACAAAGGATTGAACCTTTTCCCATGTATAAACTATGCACTTGAATAGTAACTAATTGCTGCATGCACAGGCATTTCGTAGGCATGGTTTAAAAAGAACAAAAAAGGCTGCTTGTTTGCAGGATCGATCTGGAATGTGATATGTTGATCCGGAATGTGATGAAAGAACTGTGATGAACAGTGCCAAGCGAGGGCAGATTAAGCTGAGGTCTTATTAGTGTACAGTACCTGTGTGGCATGCTTTTGCTGTTGACTGAATGGATGCATTTCTAAACATCTGTATTTGCTTCCTAAAGAGAAGTAGGAGGGGATAACACTGTTGACCTTGTAATCCATGGGCTCCAGGTTCAAATACGGCCAAGTGCAATGCTTTCTGTTACGGCCTTGTACCAGACCTGCTCGCCATCTCATTCTAGAGAAGCTTCCCCCTGGCACGCACACACGCACACACACACACACACGCACGCACGCACGCACGCACGCACGCACACACACACACACACACACACACACACACACACACACACAGTGTGACAGTGCCTCAGTCGTCCGTGCCAGCCTAATCCAGTCAAGTCTTTTATCCCTCTCCTCCCTCCACCTCCACTTAAATAAGCACTAAACCCAGGGTAACAAAGACCCACTGTAGCTCCTCTCTCATCAGTCACACACACGCAAGCACGCACGGACACACACACACACGCACATACACACACACACACACACACACATGCACGCACACACACATGCACGCACGCACACGCATGCACACACACACCAGCTCCACTCGCGCATATCTAGTCAACTAGAGTAAGGATTGTACTGAGCGTGTTGAAGGGCCTTCAAGCTGAATAGAGAGGCACGTGTGTGTTTGTGTGTGTGTGTTTATGTATGGCTGCCAGACCAGCAGTCAGTAGTGGCCACAGTCCACTTCTAGCCAACCCACTGACAGCCGTTTCCTCTACCACCAAACGATTGTACCATCAATCAATATCAGTGATCAATAGTGTACCATAATGACCTCGTCTGTACCATAGAACTGTTACGCCTGTCAGTCAGCAAGACTCACGTTCTGCTTCATATAGCATAATGGTAAATATGTGATGGTATGATAGTATATATATATATATATGATGGTATGATAGTATATACATATGATGGTATGATAGTATATATATATATATATATATATATATATATATGATGGTATGATAGTATATACAGTATATATGATGGTATGGTAGTATATATATATATGATAGTATATATATATATATATATGATGGTATGATAGTATATATATATATATGATGGTATGATAGTATATATATATATATATGATGGTATGATAGTATATATATATGACTTTTTATTTCGCCAGCGAAATGGTTCTGTGTGCTTGGGCAAAGGGCATTCTCAGAGCCTGAACATAGGTCAAAGCATTATTGTTTAGAATGCTCAAACTTTCAGACAACTTTCAACTGTCGCCCATAGACATATTATGTGTTGCCCTTAGCAGCGGTGAATATTGCTCGTAGCCGGTGAATTATCGAGAAATGATTCACCGGTAGAACGTGCTTTTGTCCAATCAGAATCGAGTGTTTCAGAGAGCCATGTACTGTAATAAAATATGATGGTACTGTATGATGAGGTCTTCGACTTGGAGAAATAATAATATGGGTTAGATTTTAGATACCAGGCCTGTGGCATCCCTAAGCAGTCTCTGCACCACAGGAAGTGGAAATGTGTCTTGTTAAAGTGTCATTAGTGGCCATGCTGTTTGGCCCCGGGCCCTGAGCTATGTTTAGGCACAGCTGTGTGTGTGTGTGTGTGTGTGTGTGTGTGTGTGTGTGTGTGTGTGTGTGTGTGTGTGTGTGTGTGTGTGTGTGTGTGTGTGTGTGTGTGCTTGTGTGTGGGTGGGTGGGTGGGTGGGTGTGTACCTCTGCAAATTGTCCAGGTAAAGGTTTGCCAGTTCTGGCTCAGTAAAGTTATTTGAATGGGGGCCAACAAAAAGTTTACTCAGGGTGAACCAGGTAGCGGTGTGTGTGTGTGTGTTTGTTACTCAAGGTGAACCCAGGCTGCAGTGCGCGTGTGTGAATAGCTGTGTTTTAGTACATCAGTGAGTCTTTCTCTAGTAGGTAAATTGCTATCTATATTCCCACATCTACAGCAAACTGTCATTTTCAATTATGCGTTTTGAACTTCAGCTCCAGCTGTTTCATAGCTGAGAACCAGAAGACGGGATATGGAGAGATGAAAGAAGGTAGGGGATAGAGGAAGAGGAGGAGGAGGAGGGAATAAGAAAAACTGGAACTGAGCATACAGAATGCCCTCAGGTCCTTCCTCCTCTCTCTCTCTCTCTCTCTCTCTCTCACTCCCCCCCCCACCCTCTCTCTCTCTCCCTACCTCTCTCTGGTTTTAGGCATAGAGACAGAACACTCTCTAAGGAGCCATACTGGGAATGAAAGCCGTTGATTAAAGCCCTCTCATATAATTGTCAAGATAACAACATATTATGCTGTAAAAAAAAAAAAAAGAACAGCCTTGCTCGTTTCACTCGCAACACATCCTCGACAGAATAGAAAAATCACTAGATGGCTTCATTCACTGCACAAACAACAAAGATGCTCTTAACCAGGAGATAGCTACTCTCCCTACCAGCTGTATTCAGGAACATCTGGAATCCTCATTCCAAAGCATTAGGAAAGCAAAATGATACTTTAATGATGCATTTCATCTATTAACGCTTCTCTCAATATGGTTTTCGCCTATAAGAGAAGTGTTAACTAACGCACTGAACTGCACAGTTACAAATGCGTAACTTTTTCCCAATTCGTATATGATTAGGGTTAGGTGTTTTACTTGGTTATGGTTACGATTAATATAGTAAATAGCACTATTAGAGGTTTAGGGATAAAGTAATGTTTGTCACACACCTGAGTGTGTGAAATTTGTTCTCTGCATTTGACCCATCTCCTGGGGGAGCGGTGAGCAGCAGCGGTGCCGCGCTCGGGAATCATTTGGTGATCTAACCCCCCAATTCCAACCCTCGATGCTGAGTGCCAAGCAGGGAGGCATTGGGTACCATTTTTATAGTCTTTGGTATGACTCGGCTGGGGATCGAACTCACAACCTCCCAGTCTCAGGGCGGACACTCTAAACACAAGGCCACTGAGCTGGTATGGTGTTCAGCTTGTTTAGAGTTAGGGTACAGGGACAGAACTGAACAGGCAAGTCAGGCGATTGCCCGGGGCCCCAGGTCAAGGGGGGGGGGGGGGGGGGGGGGCGGGCGAAATGCCCCAAAAGCCTCTCACATAATAAAGTGTGAATGAGTTATTCATGGACTATGGCATCTATGAGCTTTTAAACTTGCTCCAATAGTGCTTTCTACAATGTGTGTAAAATGTTTTTTTTCTTTGTTCTAGTTGTTCATCCGTTCACCATGAATGATGCAACACACATCCAGGAGGGCCTCTGCCTTGGTCCCCCCAAACCCTAGAACCACCTCCGGACAGGGATAGAGTTGTTCCAACGAAAAGCATTAGTAGGACAAAAGCCTGCACTTCCGCAGACCAACCAAACAAATGTTTGTGCTTCCGAGCCGCGCGCTTTCACACCCACGGCTCTCTCCATTCCTGTTCCGCTACACACACACAGCGTCTCCTAGCCAAACGCTTAGCATTACATATAAAACGCCCACAGATGAAGAATGTGCAGTAGATGAGGTTCCATTCCTTTAGCCTCTGTGGTTGGTGAGTGTCACCCGTCACCGGTGGTCCCTGACGGATCTGTGTGTGTCATCTACAGTACAGGCTGTCCTCCTCTGACGACAGGTTACGCTCCCACTCTCCAGTATTTATCCCCCATCTTATTAAGTCTTTGTCCAGCACTTAGACCGTACCCGGGAAGCAAGTGGGCTGAGGAATAGCGGCGCTTTTTAAAAGCCAAGAATCCATCAGGCCGGGCCTGTTACAAAGTGGCCCGCCATTAAAAATGCACAAGGCCCATTATTGCCTGACCTGGCCAACCTCTCTCTATCTCTCTCTCTCTCTCTCTTTCTCTCACTCACTGGTTCTCTCACTCCTTCCCTCTGGCTCCTTCACCGAGTACCCCCCCCCCCTCTCTCCCTCTCATATATAGCGAGACACATCAATACTCTTCTTCCTTTCGACATTTTGTTGTAAAAGTGCTATTTGTGATCTTTTACAGTAGAGTCGTAAATCTGGCTCATTTTTGCACTTCCGCTCCATTGACATTCATGGCGTAGCGGATCTCAGAGGAGATCTCAGGGTCACCATCTCAGGGTAGTGGCTCTGTGTGGGACACTGTGCCCTCCAGATGAGCGGGGGGTACGCCAGAGGCTGGGACTGGGGAGATAGTTGCCCTTTAATTGTTTTTATGTAATCTGTGTGTACTGCCGAATACTGATGAATAAGATATGTTGAGGTGCCTGTATGATTACCTCTTCATGGAATAATAAAGGTGTATTGGCTCTCTCTCTATTTCTCTCTCTCTCTCTTTTTCTCTCTCTCTTTCTTATTTCCTTAAGTGAATAGGGGCAGCCCTCCATGGTTTGTAGATAAGAATAGACTAAATGCTAGAGAATCCTATCTTCATATATGGGTAGGATTCTGGAGAGCCTTGCTTTTGGGCAGGCTATCCTGGCCCCACCGAACAGATGGCCAAAGAGAGAAAGCCCGGAACACCGTGGGGGAGGGGGGGTCACGCAGTCCATACTGTATAAGGACATTCTTTGTATTCATGTATTCGGGGGGAAATATTCAAAACCCAGAATCTAGAACCTTTGTGTTTCCTGGATGCATGTGTCCCAGTGCCAACAGCTCACGGGGTGGGGCGGGCGGGGGGGCATTCTGAGAGATGTGGGGTGGAAGGATGATGGA
>NC_140243.1:15839064-15989064 GCF_949987555.1 Borostomias antarcticus | reverse complement strand
AGAGATGCCATTACTTTAGCCTCCCGGCGGATCGCTGGATAGAAGATTGTAGTGTAGTGTGTGTAGTGTGTGTTCATATCCGCGTCGTGTGTGTGCGCGAGGAGAGAGAGGAACGAGAATGAAGGGTTTAAAGAGAGTCGTCGTCGAGCCCGGCCCTCTCTGCCGCTGAGGCCTCGTTAATCAGCCCGCCGGCTGCCGGCACGGTGGTCCACAACACATCCCACTACAACCCCTCACCAGGCTGGGGACTGCCCCATAGTCCCCCCCCCCCCCCCCCCCCACCCCCACGTACACCACCCTGGAGCTATAGGACTGGAAGTGCATGTGCGTGTGTGTGTGGGTTGGGCACACATACAGTAGCAGAGCAGAGAGCCAGCAGCCTACCTTGGTCTGGAGATAGTGGGGGTAGTAGTAGGTGTACTGGGGGTACATTGGTTGCTGCTCCAGTCGTCTGCCCATGTAGCTAGAATCCTTCTGGCCGCGGCAGGAGAGGGAGGCTCGCTGGCCGGGGGGTGGAGACGCCCGCGTTCCGGACGACGCGCCGGGCTCCCGGGGCGGAGCGCTGGAGGAAGAGGCGGAGGAGGGTGGCGGGGGCGGGGGCGGCGGGGCGGGAGCGAGAGAGAGGGAGGGACGGAAGCGGAAGAGGGGAAGAGGGAAGGAGTGCGACCCCGACCTCCGGCAGTCCTTCTGTCTGTCCGGCACCGGGGTGCGCGTGTGTGTGTGTGTGTATGGGGTGGGGGGGGGGGGAACGCGGCAAAGCTTCTCTCTGGGTACGGAGGGAGAGAGGAGACGGAGGAGGAGGATAGAACGGGAGAGCGGAGGGAGAGAGGGATGGTGGGACAGGGAGGAGAAGGAATACAAGGAGAGGAGGAGGACGAGGAGGAGGAGGAGGTGTTGGGGGGAAGGGGGTCGCTGGGACTTGCTACTCTAAAACGCCGGCTCGTCCGCTCGCTCCGCTGCCTTGCTCATGCCCCGCCGACTTGGCTACCGCTCTCTTTGTTTCTCTCTCTCTCTCTCTTTCTCTCTCTCTCCCTCTCTCTCTCACGTCTCTCCCTCTCTCCCAGTATCGGATCCCGTTATGGGCTTGCTGGTATCCTGGACGCGCGCGCAACACACACACTTAACACACGCACGCACACACACACACACAGCGGGGCTGGCGAGAAGGATAGAGGGAGAGATGGACGGAGGGAGGGAGGGAGAGACGGACGGACGGAGGGAGGGAGAGACGGCGGGATGGTCCGGAGCTGAGTCTGACGGTCGTCCGTTTTAGTCCGTTCCCCTCCAGGCACAGACAGATCCGGAGGAGGTGTAGGAGGAGGAGGAGGAGGAGGAGGAGAAGGAAACAGCTAGCTCCAACTCCTCTAGTCCGGCAGGAACAGACAGATCCAGGAAAATCAACCCGGACAGAAAGAAAAGCCCTTCGGCGATGCAAGGTGCCTCCGTATCTCTCTCTCTGCTGTCTCTCTCCTCTCAGCGATGCTTCCTGATGTCTTGTTTCCCACTGTGCCTGTCAGCCTCCTTGTGATCCCCCGCTTGTGTGTGTGTGTGTGTGCGTAGACGTGTGGTGGTCGTGTGTGTGTGTGTGTGTACAACTGAGAGTGTGTGTGTGTGTGTGTGTGTGTGTGTGTGTGGCTGCCGCCGTCTGCTCAACACTATGGCACGGAGGAAAGGGTTCGGCTCCAGCGTACCCACGCTCCTCCCTCTCTCCGCCTCCCTCTCCTCTTCTCCCTCCTCCTTCATTCCCTCTCTCTCTCTCTCTCTCTCTCTCTCTCTTCCCTCTGGGAGGCTACAGAGTTCCCCAGCCAGTGGGAGTGGCTGAGCCTGCCCCCTCTTCCGCCCTGGCGTGGACTAAATGACCGGAGGGCAGTGCTGCCGGCAGGGGGAGGAGCCAGGATAGGGGAGGCGAGGACACGATGGTCCACGCCTAGGGGCAGACGCCCCCTACTGGCACAGCTACGCAACAACATAGCCAACAAAGTAACAATATTGCTAAACTACTACTGTACTTTCTACAGTATATGTCTGTCTGTCTGTCTGTCTTTTTTTCTTTCTTTCTTTCTTTCTTTCTTTCTCTCTCTCTCTCTCTCTCACTCACACACACACACACACACACACACACAAATACACCTAAGTGCTATACTGACCCACTAACACACAGCACACATGATATATCCTGGTCTGAAATAGTCATTTTATACAAGGCTCTTCTACGCCATGCATGGAAATAGTTTGGTTATGAGCAGCTGTGTGTGTGTGTGATAGGGAGAGAGAGAGAGAGAGAGAGAGAGAGAAGTAGAGATATATTAAGAGAGACAGAGAGAGAGAGAGAAGTAGAGATATATAAAGAGAGAGAGAGAGCACAGAATGATAATTCTCAAATTGACTGCAGTTGAAATGAGGGAGGAACACAAACTGTACAAGCCCTCTCTCACAGAGGGAGGCATAACGTCTATACCCAGGACTGGTCTTGAATGAAACATCAGTGAGTTTGTTCTGCTTGACGTCTTGCCTTGCTTACTGAATCTAGAGCTCTGCTTAATGCTTGCCTTGAATACTGAATACACCTAGAGGTCGGCTCCAGAGGCAGCAGCAGCACGGCAGAGGCACCGTTCAGACTACCGTTCATTCTCTGCCTCTCTGAGCCCCACGTATCACTAAATCATGTTAGTGTTCAGTGTTTGTAGAAGGTCTACTGAGACCCCAGCCAACACAAGGGACGTATGCTGCGTTCCAGTTGCCTGGGAAGAAGGAATTTGAAGTTGTGATTGACGTTGGACACTCCCTAGTTGACCGTGTGCCAGAAACGACAGGCAAAAACTCAACTTTAACCACATCTTTGTAGTTCTAGCCAAGTTAGCCATTGTTAGCAATACCAGTTGATAACAACGCACTATGCACCATTTTGTGCATATGAACACCGTAGCAAAATTGTCCACTGATAGATGTTGGACAGTGAGCTACTGTGTGTATGACTGATAAGACACAAATAAGACAGAAGGGCTAATAAACAGTCTGACTACAACTTCCACGTGTTGTTTCTTGTTTCCCTCTGGAACATTAGGGGTAGGATCATTATGTGCAGTCTCTCCTCCCTTCCTCTTTGTAAAGTGCACTGTGTTGCCTCTGCGTTTAAAATGCGCTATACATACAAATAAAACTTGATGTGATTGTTTACTGTTGGAGCAGCCATCTTGATTTTACGTCAGCAGCTGTGCTCGGATCAGTTCAGGGTACAGGGGGTGGGGGTGGGGTGGGGTTTGAGTTAAAATGGCGGAAATCCTAGTACAGGTGACATTTTTGATGACGAACTTGGAAAACCCCAGCCCCCGAGGCAACTGGAAGGCAGCATTAAATTCACGTTATAAGACTTGTAAATGAGCAACTCCTACTGACAGGAAAAGGTCGCCTTGATCGTCAGTGCTTTCAAACACCGTCACGAGTCCATAATGAGACATGTGCCAGAAATGCACACTCAGGTAGCAGACAGGCTTCCTGTTCACCTGGGTTTACTGTGGGATACAGGATGTGTGTGTGTGTGTGTGTGTGTGAGGTACCACCCCACTTTCTCACAATCCAACAGCATTGCTTCAACGCTGAGTGGGATGTGTGTGTGTGTGTGTGTGTGTGTATGTGTCTGTCTGTCTGTATGCCTCCGTCTGTCTGTCTGCCTGTGAATGTGTCTGTCAGACGTTGCATACCTGACGGCCAGAGCAGACAGACGCCTCAACTCCTCAGAGAAGTCTCTTGGAGGGAGACAGCTCACTCTCCAGCACCACAGGTATGCATGTCTGGAACGCTGCAAGGGCACACGGAGATCAGGTGTGTGTGTGTGTGTGTGCATACCAGTCTTTAGAAAATGAAAACAATGCACAGTGCAATGTGCTAAAGCGTGCATGAGAGGAGAGAGAGAGAGAGAGAGAGAGAGAAAGAGAGAAGGGGGAGAGAGAGAGAGAAGGGGGAGAGAGCAAGAGAGAGAGAGATGAGAAGGTGCATCTCACTTTTCACAGCATTGCAGTCCTGCTCAGCTCGTCCGCACCCTCCACCGAGGCAATTATCTGTACTTGGACAGACCCATGGGTTATCTGATGGTCAGAACTTCATGGTAGCGTTTCATTCCAATGTGCACTGTAAGAGACGACACGGTTTTCCACATAGCGTGATTCCTATTTATCAAATGGGGTTTTAACTAAAGCAAGGTGTTAACGCTACACACTTAAGACACACATTTCCCTATTTGCCCAATACAGAGATGGTTATGTAGAGGTTTAATGGAAGACGAAGCAGTAGTAGAACAAGGGTTGCGCAGTCTCAAACTTGAAACCCATGCACTAAAGACAAGAGTTTTACACCCTCCCTAGCATCGCAGTTGGTGTTCTGTTAGACACTATAATGGCTCTTCCAACAAACTGCTTAGCAATTAATTAAATGCACAATTCCTAGAAATGCATTCACATAGTTCACACGCTTTTTTCTCCATTGCACAGGCGTTTCCAACAGGTTGGAACAAGCTCGGAACAAGCTTGGCGCTGAACTGTTGAAATTACTATTGTGCTATGTGCTATTAGGCTGCCATCGACCTCTGTAATTAATCATTCAGACATCGCTCTCCATAATTCAGAGTTCGTGATGCGTCTGGTTCAGTTTTGTTTATAAGCTGCACCAAGATTGGACTACTCTACTACAGAGGAAGTGGGGAGGTCAATAAGGTCGCTCGCTGTAACATGTTATGATTCCAGAACATTCCTGTTTCCTCATAGCCTTCATTATTCTTCTCCTCGTCGGCCCTCCTCTTGCTGTAAAGGGTGGAGAAAATTAAGTTACTTGAAACACAGACGACAAGATGTGTTCTGTATGCCTCTCATAAAGCCATATTAAAAATCAATCCAAATCAATAACACCCCTCCCTGTACAACCCATGGCTCATTGAATGACTGAATCAAAACGGTGACAAATCACTTTAGTCTCTGCAAATCCCTCTTCTCCTCTTTCGGTGCACTGCAGCTTGCTTGACACACGCAAAGAGCATCAGTGGATCCATTTGAATGATTATGCAAATGACGCTGAAGATTTTATTAATGCAGTATACAGCACTAAATTAATCTGGTGTTCATTAAGTTGTGGCTGGAGCTCAACTTACTGCTTACCGAGTATGACGCATCTACCAGTCGCAAGGTTAGTCTCCTCATATATCACTAACTATTATGAAGCTACCAGTCCCAGCATTAATTGGCATCTCTGGCTACAAGCATGACAACGCTAAACAGCCTCAGCGTTCGTCAGCATCTCTCTCCTCTCAACAGGTCTGATGGATCTGTTGCTGAATTGCGACTATAATGATGATAAAGAGAGAGCGAGTGTTACTTCAACAGCATTAGTCCATCTTCTCTCTTTCACTTCTTTCTGTCCCTCTACTTGTCATCCCATTTACCTTTGCTTCCTCTCTCCCTCTTCCTCCCCCTCGTCTCCCACTCCCCTCCCCCTCAGCAGGTAAGCCTGGGTTTCTTGCCGACGGTCTAGCGAGCCGACAAGTCTGCCTGGCCGGCTGATTGGTTGACGGGCTGGCTGGCGCAGGCCTTTAAGGTGATGGAGCGTGACTGACAGGCTGAGGCCCGGACCAAGCTGCGGCTCAGAGGAGTAATTAATTTCCACAAACGACCGCCACGTCTGTCTGCTTTTATAAACGAGCGTTTATGTGTTCTGGACAATTTAACCACTCCGCTGAGCCACCCTGACAGGAACAGGGAGGAGAGAGGCGGGGGGGGGGGGGGGGGGGTACAGAGGAGATAACACCAGCCCCCGAGTGAATTAGTTTATTCTCTCTATCCTCCACAGACTGCAGAGGTGGAGGGTCGATTGTGTGGACAGCAGCAGCGGTAACTCCGCCCGGTAGCCAGGGACATCGCCTCTGCGTTTTGGTTGGGGTTTGGTTTCTCTGATGAGAATTTATGGGAGAACGTTGAGCTGGCCAGCTGAGCGGTCTGTCTCTCCTCCGGCTCGCGAAGCCTGGCAGGCCGCAGGGGTACCAGGGGGTTATTATCCACGAACACAGTAAAAGCTGCGCCCCACACTTGATCTTTGAACTTGTGTGTGATCGACTGCCCATTTTAATTAGCCGACTGCTCTCACTTGAACAAGGAGAAGCCTGGTTTTGTTACATTCTGCTGGGCTGAGGCTTTGGCTAGCATAAAGTAGGCTATCACTTGAAGAGTTAATTTGTTAATTTTTCCTGGCCCTCCTGCACAGACCCCAAACCCAGGCTCACATCGGTGTATGACAGGACAGTCTGGCTGGAATCCAACATAGGCCAGCATGGCATCCTGCAGCAGAGTGAGTCTTCAGATCCACAAACGCCTACTGGGGAGCCACAGGCTGGTACCTCATTGATGCCTGCTATTCCCTGGAAAACGTTCAAGCAACAGCTACCTTAAGATACGTGGCATGTAAACCTTCTGTAGTACATGTAGACAAGAAAACAGAGAAATGAATGAAAATACATTAGCGTTGGTAGCTTCTTGGCGCCTTCTGTTCCCTGGAAAAGGTTCAAGCGGATAGCCGCAAGTGGGGTATGAACCGTCTGTAGCCGATGAGAGAAACATGCTAACTTTGTCCACTGTCCACGTAGTCCCTGCTGACTGACCATCTATTTTACTACTTTGCAGAACAGATGACAGTTCTGGGGCTGCAGCTTGATGCCATTACTCTCCATCTTTTTTATGTCCTGCTCCAGGTGGTGGAGATGACAGTCAAAACACAGGGAGAAAATTTATGTCAGCCAAATTTAATCAACATGCAGCTGATCACCTGGCCGCCCAGACAGCGCTGCATTAGGCATTCCAAACTGGCAACGGCCTCAGGACGTGGTTTAAGCTTCTTTTTTTTCAAGCCAATACATCCTGGTAAGGTCCAAGGTTGAGTAGCAGGCAGCCCTTTTCACACTGGTAAAGGATTCCTCAATAGGTCAATGCATTCAGCTCCTAGGGATCCATACAAAAATGCCAGGCTTGTCTTTTTTTCTGCACCGACACTATTGGTAGGTTTCCTCCCTATTGCTGTAGGTTTCCTTCACCACCGCACAATCCAACATACCTTGAAAAAGGGTTCTCAGCTGAGGGTGAATGCTAGGGGGAATGAAAGAACTGTAGTGATGTGGCCAAAGTTGTCCTTCTGGCTACTGTCAGGGAAAATATGTTCTCATAAAGAGAGAATTAAATTAGCATTGATTCTCATTCTCATTGATTATCAACTTTCTCGAAAATGCTAGGTTTGTCAACGTTTTGATCTGAACCATTGTATATGATCATAAGTAACCTTAAAACAGGGGTAAACATGCATTTTCCCTTTACTACTCCTTTAACCTGTGCAGATGGACAGTTTTACAGGCGAGACAACAATGTTGTCAGTGAAAAGTCTCCTTGGAAAGTAAAGATCAGACAGTACAACTGTCTGTGGACACATCCCTAAATATTCAGCATGTAAATCAGAAGCAGAGGAGGCAGGAACATTTGGTAAAATGTTATCAAAACCCCCCTGGGGAGTTGTCTAACTCTCTTCTCACATCATTGAACTAAGCTTTATGGCTGAAACAACCCCACCCAACTGGCCCAGACCTATTGTAGTTCTCTGGTCTGTTAGGAGATGTAAACATTGATCAAAGACTTGTTTTAATCAACTCTCCAGACATCCTGGCGTTCCCATTTGCCTAGTCAAATGGCCCAAAGGCATAACAGTATGGGAATGAATACAAATGATAGAATTAAAATTCTACCACACTGTCCACCTGTGTCTATTTACATGACTTTGCAATATTTCTATGGAGAACTACTAGAGAGTGCAGACATGGACATCTACCTAATCCCCTTCATCCAGACCCCACTATACACAGTGAGATTACATTAATCCCCACAATTCCATACTGTAGCTAGTATGCATGCTATAATAATAATAATAATTAACCCCTTGTCCATTATCTTGTTGCCGCCTACCTCAAAGTCCATCTGTGCATAGCCAACTTAGAGCATCTGGGTGATTACTGTTTTTTTGCTTCCCTCTGGAATATGTAGAGAGTGGGTCGTATACCCACCTCCCTTGTTCTCTGTAAAGCGCATTGTGTTGCCTCTGGGTATGAAATGCGCTTTACAAATAAAGCTTTGATTGATTGATTTGATCTGAACTGAAACCAATTCGCAGCCTTCCAGGTGAGCCAGTAGAGCTCTGGAGCCTTTCTTCAGTATAGCTGGAATAGAAATAGACTCAAGAGAGTAATTTGGGAAACAGTGTCACACACAGGACCTTTACCTTGGATGGTAACCTCAGGAAACTGACTTCAGGGTACATGTAGGACTTCTGGGCATGTTACTATCAAAGGGGGCCTTGGGGGCTTTAGAGGGGCCCTGCAACGACACAGGAGACTCAAAATCAGGAGGGGCAGTGGGGCAGAACAATTAAGTGTGTCCAGGTGCCCCTCTTCTCATACAGATAGGCCGGCACTGGGTGTGTCACTGGAATTGGGGCGGGGCTTCCTGGGCAACTGTTGTGGGTCTGCATGGGGTGGGGTAGGATCAGCTGGGAGGATGGGGGTAGGTAGTGTCAGGGGCTGGGAGGGTGGTTGAGGGTGTAAATTTGGAGGAGAGAGAGAGGAGAAGATAGAAGATGAGAGGTTGGGAGAGGAGGGATAAGAAAAGGCACAGCAATTAACAGAAATCACAAAACCTTACAATCCCAGTACGTGCACTTAACAAATCACCATATGCTCTCTCCCCCAAACTCCCTATTTCTCTCTCTCTCTCTCTCTTTATTCTATAAGTCATTACCTCTCCAGTGTTCTTCCACCATTAAACTCAACGAGTGCGCTCCTGGTTCCTCTCTGTTGTTCCGCCTGCATCATGCCTCTAACAGACGGGGCGAAGCCTGACCACTCACTGGACAGACATGGCTCACGGCCAACCAGTGGCATTAAAGACAGCTATGTTCCTGTCCGGCCATAGTGGTTAACAGCCCAGTTTATAACACTCTAACATCCCTCTGACCGTTTACAGCCTTTCTCAGCCATTATTGATTGAGGATGAGAGCGTTTGGAAAATTATCATGTTTTACAACCATTCAATTGCACGATCAATTTTCTGACCATATTCTTCTACGGTTTGGAGAATAACTATATGAGCACATTTGTAGTGTTGCAGGTTGGGGGTCGCATGGGTGTAAAAAGCATTTTGTTTATAATCCAAGGGTTCCAGGTTCCAAGTGAAGCCTTTTTTGGTTTTATTACTGCCTCTCCTCCTGTGGGACCCCCGGGGGGTCAGCCGGAGGGTCAGCCTGGACCCGGGGAGAGCAGTGACCGAGAGACTAATGCATTCAGCCACAGACTGACTGGCCGGACACTATAGACCTGAGTCAGCTCCGAGGGGACTAAGGCTCCCTGGACTGGAGGACATGTACATTTACTTTCTACAAACTCTTGCACACCTTAGACACGTGTGCACCATCTAGGGATATGCATGCTAAGGAACCTACCTACTGTTACTTGTTTACGTACAGTATTTGCACTATTGTACATTTGGATTTCTGTATATTTTGTATCTATTGTAGATGTCTGTTCTAGTCTGTTGCCTTGTTGTGTTTTGAGGTTGTAGCAATGTAATTTGGATCAATAAAGTACTACTGTATTACTCTTTTAATAACCATATCCCTAACCCCAAATCTGACTAATGCCTTTTCTACTAGTAACACTAATCCTAACCATACTGTAATTCCTCCGGTTGAATGCCTAATCCTAACTAAATAAATTGATCAGCATTGACTCCCCATGCTGTGTTTATAGATGATTTGACAAAATTACAACACACACTCTCACAAGCGTGCACACATGCACACACACACACACACACACACACACACACCTCAGGGACTCTGCTGCCATATTAGTGAGAGGAAATACGAGCATTTCCATTGTAATTATAAATGTTCCCCGGGCTGACAGCGGGTTCATAACTCATGTTACTCTTCATCCAGAGTGCTGAGCTAACTGCAGTCTGCAGAGTCAGCATTGATTACATTTACAATTTTCTCTCTCTTCTTTTTGGTGTTAACATGTGGAACGTGTTGAGGGTGCTAGAAGCGTACATATGGATGTGAACACACAACGGGAGAATGACAATGGAGTATGCCCTTGCTTGCTTTCACTAATGAGTTGACATACATACAGAGGAAAGAGGCTGGAATGGGGGAAAGCTTCTTACTGTAATGAATGATGGTGGCGCCAAAGATGCAAACAGGGCTTCAAAGAGAACGCGTGATGAATAAACAAGACAGCAACATCTGTGTCTGCTCTCAGTCCTGATTGAAGAAAACAGACAAATTCTGGATACAGTAAGTTATGGAAGTGACAAACAGATATCTGCGTAAGAACCTTTGAAGCCAACCTCCCCAAAAAATGGGAAAATTCTGTATTAGATGTGATACAGATAAATCTGGTCTATTGTTATATAAATTTGTTTGACTGACCCTCTGTAACCCTAACGCAAACCATACCCCTGCCACAACATCTGATAGCCGTCAGACCTAATCAGATCTATCACCAAGATCATGAAAGCCTTCTCGGACTCTTCATAAAGGCTCTCTCCCTCCGAAAACCCAGCTGCTCCAGTCCTGGTGAAGGATATCCAGCTCTAATATACGTGTTCTCAGACGGGGGATTTTAGACAACCTTTTTTTCCTCTCTGATGTATGCACAAGTAGAGAACGGCGGATGTGTCGAAACACCAGAACAAATTCATTCTCCATGTGCCAGATCTTTTGTGTTCTTACACCAGGGCAGAGGGGGTTTCAGCGCTCATACACAATGTGTTTGTTTCTTTGAAGTGGTCCAGTTAAAGGAGATTTCACATCTCTACGGTTTACGTTCCCCACCAGGGAAATCCATGATGATAGCCACCACTTAGCTACACGGTTTGCTTCCAAACTCAGATTTCTCCAAACATACCGTCGCTCTAATTACAAATAAATCTGAACGGTTTACCACCTGATAGACAGAGGATGTAAAACTCTAGTACAACTCGGTAAATCATGATGAAAATAACCATGTAAAATTAAAAACAAATATCAAGATTATATGAAACTACAATGCATGAATCAAGTCAATAAAACTTTATTATACCATACCCATAGGGGCAAATTGTGTCATGGCCAGCAGAAACAACATAAACAGACAGACAACAATAAACAATAAATACAATGTGAACAACAACCACATCACATTGAGTTATTTAACAGGCCAGTGATCAGGGATCAATGAGTTCATACGTCTATTGGTCCTGCCTCTTGGCAGATTGTATCTGCATCCAGACAGAAGCAACTTAGGACTCCTTGGACAGGGGGCGGTGAGGATCAGCCAGGATTGACTGGGCTTCCTAACTTTATACAAATGAGAAATGGCTCTCAAGGTCATGCCTGTGATTTTGCTGTACACCTTGACAATGCCCTGCAGTCAGTTCCTATTTTTTTTAGGTTAAGTGATGTGAGGACTGACTCAATAAAGCAAGTGTAAAATATAAGTATTGTCAACATTAAAACTTTGCAGCTTGCGGTGAAAGTACATGCACAGATGGTCTTTTTACACAGCATCCACACGAGGCTGGAAGGTCAGCTGGTCGACAATTACAGTGCCAAGATATTTATACTGCTGGACAACCTCGACGACCTGGTTATTAATTATCACAGGAGAGATGACTGTGGGATTCTTCCTAAAAGTCTATTTTTAGATCTCCTTTGTTTTGGCTGCATTGACGTCCAAGAAAGAGGCTCCTACTGTATGTGTCACAGATGAGGTAAGATGTTACAGTAAGTGTGTAGTATAGTTGCTAGTAACTGGGATTTCTCAGGGGAAAATTGTTATCAGAAAGAAAGAATTAGCCTTCTCAAATGCATAGAACTAGGACTTTAATCAACCTCTGTAGAGGGGGACGTTTTACAAGCGTGACAACTAAGTTGTCAGTGAAAAGTCTCCCTGGAAAGTAATGATTAGCTTCCTTCTTAGTTCCTCTAATCCTACCACGATGCCAGCTCTTCCATGTGATAGTTATTTTAGACTTGTCTAGTCCAAAGATTTACCAAGATACGTTCAAAAGGTTGAGTCTGGTTTATTGAATGAAAACATTACGAGCGCAAGGACTTCCTGACAAACGCAGCAAAGGTGGTTCAGTCAGAGAAGTGAAGTCAGTCACTTCTGGCTGTGGCTTATGTACAGTCCAAACAAAGGTACAGTGTTTCCAGGATGTGATTGGCTACTGCATTGTACATGAATGGCAGGCGTGGCCAAGAGTAAAGACATGTGACATGAGAAAACAAAGAAAACAAAAGGTCTGAATCAGGGCAGGAAGGACAAGGTGTGGCCTTTCTGACTTGGACAAAAGAGCGAGGCAGAGCTATGCAGAGTGTGTTTACAATTACAAAAGGGGGGAGAGTTGGTGTTTTACATTAGACTGAAACTGGGGTTTTGCAGGGGACTTGGGGGGAGGTGATAAATTACAAAGACAAAGGCTTAAGGTGTTTGGATGTAAATTCCTGGACAATCCCTCATTTGTGCCTGAACAGGCACACAAAAATAAAATCCAAACACAGTGTAAACAGTCAGCTATGCTATACATGTGGAAAGGAAATAATCTCTCCACTAGGTGGAGAAAAAAAAAAATCTCTCTTTTTTTTTTTTTTTTATTATTTTCTCTCAACGTGCAAAATCACACACCAAAACCCCTTGCTTCAGAAATTTGACAGGAAACAAGATAAAAAAAATTGACATGATTATATACTATTTATAGTCTAAGAGTGGACAACCATTCACCAAAAAACAAACTTGATTTAACAAGGCAAAAAAAAGATAAAATGGTTACCAGTGTAAGAGGGGCAAAAAACCTCTTGGTCAATTTAGAGGAAAAACCCAAACTTATTTATCAACTCATGTTTCAACCATTGTAACTTTTGTAAACAAAATATGATATTTTTCAGATTATTTCAAAGTTCATTAACTCTTG
The DNA here is from genome assembly GCF_949987555.1 of Borostomias antarcticus. NCBI lineage: Eukaryota > Metazoa > Chordata > Actinopteri > Stomiiformes > Stomiidae > Borostomias > Borostomias antarcticus. The sequence continues at coordinate 15,976,036 of NC_140243.1, read as the reverse complement.
TGAGGAGGTGACCGGCAAGGTCAGTCTCCGATTGCTCATCAGAGGAGAGGAGAGTGTGGCGGTGACTGTCAAGGTCACTCTTGTGACAGTGTATCCCAACAGTCATTTAGGTGGCACTTCTCTTTTGGGCAATAGAATGTCATTGGGGAATGCAAGGCGTCTTCTCTTCTAGTTCGCAACTTCAATGTCGCGTTGTTTGAAATCAGTTATGTTCAATGTTAGTTGCAGTGTGTGCAGGTGTGTGTGCGTGTGTGGTGCATCTTGTGAGGAGGTGACCAGCAAGGTCATTTTTCCTCCGATTCCTCGTCAGAGGAGAGGACAGTGTGATGGCCCATGGTTTTGGCCTCTGAGCCCTCTGGTTCAGCTGCATTCTGATCTCCTGGTGTTTGCGATCCCTTGGTGGACCGTCCTCTGCTGCTTGGACCCGTCGGCAATGCTTGCATGGATCCAACGAAGTCCTCTCAGATCGCTGTCTGCGTGATGAGTAGAAACTGGTACGGCCCGAGCCACCTCGGCGAGTTCCAGCTCCTTCGTCTGTGGTCGTGGACCAGGACCCAATCCCCAGGAGAGATGTGATGCAGGAACCCCTCCTTAGCCTCAGGAAATGGCGGTCCTCACTCTGTTGGAGACATCTGTTAACATCCTCCGCCACCCCTGTTTTTGAAACATGATCTGGCCCGTGGGCTAGTTTGAAAGCATAATGAAAACATGAACGAGGTAGTACAGGTTTGTCATTAGGCCCTAGATACAGGTTAGTTTGGTGGTGGAAATGTGCACTTAGTCCTTCATTTCTTTTTCTCCGCAGGTGGAGCAGATGCTTGTAGGTCAGAAATGTAGGCTCTTGAACTGAACCCGGTCCATCCCTGTACTGCTCCACGTAGGGCCGGCCCGGGTCGTGCTGCTGGAGGGCTCACCTCGGCGCTCCCGCCTCCAGCACAGGCTGATGAAGTGCTCCGTCTGTGGATCCACAGATGAGAGAGACAAACAGAGACAAAACAGAAGAGCAAAAGGAGAGTCCTCTGGTCTGGTCTCCCTGTTCCCTTCTTTGGTCAGGAACGGTTATTCAACAGTCTGTAGGAGATACTCAGAAACATGGTTAAGCGCAAGCTCCTGCTTTGGGGAAAAAATGTTGTTATTCTGTCAGGAAAACTTAAACAGGGTGACTGTTCAAGTGTCATTTAGAGCCAGTCTGCAGTAGCCTACAGTGACATCAGGGGCAGTGTTAGAATGACTTCAACACGCCCAGTCCCCAGTCATGATCAAGGCAATTGGATTTGGCTCTAGCAGTTCTCTTGCGATTTTATGAAAAGAAAATAACCATATTCTCGTCTCAACAAAACAACACCCCCTAAGGGTGAAAGCAAAAATTTCCTGAAGTCAGGATAAAAATAGAGATGGGTCAAAGAAACTGACACTAAAATGAACTGGCTTAATTTACAATTAACTAATCAAAAAAAAAAACTCCATCAAAGCTTCATTTGTAGAGCTAAAATTTGTATATCTAAAACCCTCCTTCTTCTGCATTTGAGGACAGAGTATTTGGGCACTGCTCCTGTTTCATACTTATCTGTCGCTCACAGTGAGTTGGTGACATGGCGTTGGTCTGCATCTCACGAACCCCAGATCGCCCATCTGTAGGGAAACAGGCCAGTAATCTCCATCTCCACCTCCGGTGTCCTGTGCCCGTCTCCTGGTTCGGCATTCACCCATCACTCCCGGAACGACAGTTGTCAACAGCAGGTTCCAAATGTCCCCAGGAAGGCATGATCCAGGCTCCTCAAAGACCTGCCGCCCAGGGTCCATAGCACCTGAAAATTAAGACTCAAAACACAGACTGGGTTCAATAGCAGAGGAGAAGGCCTAGAGCCAACTCCTCAAAACACATTATCATTATATGAATGAAAATTCATACAGTAGAAATGCATAAAACGAACAGCTTATGGCCATTCATTGACTATTGAAACAAAACTCCTGAATCAAACACCTATTCAACCCTGTCAGACTTTTGAGTTCGCTCTACATCTATTTTATCCTGTTTATTTACCCTTAAAAATTAAAACTCTCTATCTTGGCTAGTTTAAAATCACCCTTATGGGTTGTTCAAGGGAAGTCCAGCAGGTGGCGCTCGACTTCAAAATCGGAGGCTCTTTCTTCCGGACCTGTTCGGACAAATACCTCGTAGAAAGAAGGGGCGTGGCTAATGGCGCAACAAGTCGAGGGGGGGAATCTAATTTTAAATCAGAGTTATTCTGCTGGGGAAATGGTGGAGAGACTGTTTGCTGAATCTCCTTATCTTTCCTTCCTGACCTAATAAAAAAACTCTCTTGTCTACTCTCCCAAATCTTAAAAACAGACCAGTCTAGAGAATTAACTCTACTTTTCCCTTAACCCTCTAGCTGAGCCCGAATCTTAGAATTTAACACTAAAATGTCAGATGTGGATGTAAGAAATCGAAAATGCTTTAGCACATCAATCTCATCAGGCTAGCAGTAGAATTCTGTTACATTCTCTAGCCATATCTTAATAACTAGTGTTACAGGGACACCTAGTGGTGATCCCAAAATGTTGCATGTATGACCCGGATGTGGTCTTTGGTTGTGCGCGGGGAAATTTAAAGAAACAAATCCCAAATAATCACGACGCAGCCCCCTAAAAACCCAAAACAGCAATGAAAGGAAACCTTATGGTTAACTCACGGCGGGAAAGAATACAATTTCGAAAGAAACACACATTAAGACATTAAATTCGCTTAGTACTCACCTAGTCAGCGAAGTGCTTTGTTCTCTTCTGGCTCAATGGCAGAACACCGCGAGAGTTTTCCTGCGTCTCCTAGGCAACCAGTTAGCTAGCCTACTGGGAATCTAGCAGAATTTTAACAGTCTAAAAGTGTACAAAACAATACTTTACCTGGATCCATGGCGCGCATAACAGACAATAATCAAGAGCCGAGGCTCAAAACAGTGAACACATAAGACGAACAAGACGAAAACAAAGGCCCACGTTTAACAAACAACAAGCATGCTTGGCTGCACTAGCAATTTGGTCCAGGCTAAACCTTCCGTTTAGATCCTACCAAATTGTACAGCCACTTGGTGAAAACTAACGCTCGTTAGGTTTACCAAGTCACCCGGGAACAAAGGGACAACGTTTCTCCAAGAAACGCGGATTGGAAACACCAATCACTCCCGTAGCTACCATCTTGTTGGTAATCGTTCTTCAACGAACATCAACAATCACTTCGAAGCTAGTTGGCAATCGTGCTAACACGAACATCAACAACGGGGCTTAAGCTAGTTGGTATCGTTCTGAAAACGAAACATCAACAATGAGGCTTAAGCTAGTTGGTATCGTTCTGGAAACGAAACATCAACCATGCTCGCCCTACCCTCGGTAGGACTAAATACCCACGCTGGGGTTCCTGTTTTCACCAATCCAGACCAACACAACTGAACCAAATCAAGGCAAATACAACTCAGAACCACAAGAGGGTTCGTTTAAACGTACCTGTGCGCTTCAAGAATCCAGTGGAAGAACTGAGGAAATAATCTCACCTTGCGCTCTGGCGCAAGAGAGAAAATTGATTTTCCAACGCCCACTATGGACCGACACGTCTGCCGATCAGTCCTTTCCACTGGAATCCCGAAGCAAACGCAGGCAGTGCATCCCATCCCCGTCGCCAAACTGTGATAGTTATTTTAGACTTGTCTAGTCCAAAGATTTACCAAGATACGTTCAAAAGGTTGAGTCTGGTTTATTGAATGAAAACATTACGAGCGCAAGGACTTCCTGACAAACGCAGCAAAGGTGGTTCAGTCAGAGAAGTGAAGTCAGTCACTTCTGGCTGTGGCTTATGTACAGTCCAAACAAAGGTACAGTGTTTCCAGGATGTGATTGGCTACTGCATTGTACATGAATGGCAGGCGTGGCCAAGAGTAAAGACATGTGACATGAGAAAACAAAGAAAACAAAAGGTCTGAATCAGGGCAGGAAGGACAAGGTGTGGCCTTTCTGACTTGGACAAAAGAGCGAGGCAGAGCTATGCAGAGTGTGTTTACAATTACAAAAGGGGGGAGAGTTGGTGTTTTACATTAGACTGAAACTGGGGTTTTGCAGGGGACTTGGGGGGAGGTGATAAATTACAAAGACAAAGGCTTAAGGTGTTTGGATGTAAATTCCTGGACATCCACAACATCTGAAGTTAACTTCCCTCAGTAGCGCAGGGAAGCAGATGCATAAATCCTACTGTCCAATGGCACGGAAGTGATGCTGGCAATAAGATGGAGGAGAGCACAAAAGAGAGGAAAGAAAAGCCCAAAAGGTTCCCCAGCATCCAGCTAATTCATCAAGCATGGTAGAGCTGACTGCCACCCCCAGGCTGCCACTGCACCCCTTAACCCCCCCCCCCCCTACCCCCGTGTGGGTGAACAAGAAGGTGTTTAATTAAAAATATTGGCAGCTCCCACCACAACACTGACAAACCCCACAGAGATCATAGTGCACTGGGCCTTCTCTGTTCTTGTGCATCGTCTAAAACAAAAATTTTACTAATCAAGGTCCTCCTGGCCAAGAGCATCCGTCATCATGGCTGTTTCAGGGGTGACTCATCCCAGGTCTCTCATCTGCATACAATAGCTAGGATATAATGAGAAACAGCTGAGTCACACTCCTCCACTCTCAGTATATGTGAAAGGAGATACTGCCAGTTGATTTATGTGGTATCATGTTATTCAGTCACAGTGATATGTTATCTCCATATTTTGTACTGTAGAACATCTTCATTGAGCAAGAGCTGCCCCTGCCACCAATCTCCAACTCATTTACCTACAGTAAGACATGTAAGTCACTTTTCTACCGCATGAAAAAGGCACAACTCAACTTGACTCTACTTACATTTTTTGTTTTTCCACTGGGCAAAAGGCGAGTACAGTCAAGTCGAGTTGGGCCTTTTTCACCTCCGAGGTTCAAAGCGAGCAGAGGCAAGCCAAAAGGTGATGTGAAAACACTGCAGACTACTGATTGGTCAGGTAAATGGCAAATGAAACTCAGCCCCTTGTAGAAGACTGTACCCGGGAACTTAGTGACTAAAACAAAAAAGCATTTTAGTCAAAAGACTATGACTAAAACTAAATCAAAATTTGCTGTCAAAATTAACACTGGCAAAAACGATTTGTTGGTGAATTCTGGAGCTCCCACTGACATTGACACGGGGATGTGGCACCTGAACTACTATCTGCAGTGGAAAACGAAGTGAAAAAACAAAAGTAAGTAGAGTCGAGTAGAGCTGAGCCTTAAAGTGTTGTAGTAGTCAAGACCACCTAAACTGAGACCAAGTCATGACCAAGACCGAAACAAGACCAAGACTTTGAGGAGGGGTTGAGACCAAGTCAAGACCAGGACCAAGGCACGGCGACACCAAGTCAAGTCCAGGACCAGATCAGTGTGAGTCCCACATTGCACATGACACACTTACAATAAAACGTGGAACATGCAAACCATATAGGCACTCCTCAAATTGATCTAACAAGTTATTGGTTGCATTTGAAGCGGGAAGTTCACGTCCAATCACAGTAATGATGTTAACAAATAAAGTAGACAATGTACAGGCAATAGGGATGCACTCATATCGGCAATCATATTTGTATCAGCCGATATTAGTCATTTTTTAATACAGTATATATCGGTATCGGTCCGATGTGCAAAATAGGGCCAATGTGAACAGCCGATAATTATTTCTGTCTAGCTGCTGTTGTGTGTTGTTGTTGTTGTTGTTGTTGAGAGGAAACAATGCGTTAAATCTATGATGTTTCAGAATGTTTTGGAAATAGAGACCATGTTTCCATGTGTTTCTCAGTATGTATAACATTTGATTATCATAGAAATGTGTTTTTATACAGAACATATCGACATCGGTAAATATCGGTTATCGGCCATGACGGCAATGTTAATATCTCTTATCGGTATCGGCCACAGTTTTCATATCGGTGCATCCCTAACAGGCAACTGAGTGATATCTCCACAGTTGTGGTCTTGACCAGTCTTGAAATGAGTCCTCTTTGTCCGAGACTGAGACAAGGCTGAGAAAAAATATGGTGGATTCCGAGATGAGACCAAGACCGGTCTCGAACAACACAACACTAGTTGAGCCTGTACAATGTGGTGGGAAAGTGCCATGAGATTCCTCTTGCAAACTTCCACCACATGTCACCAGCTCTCCCAGACTGCAGCGAAGCCCAGAGGCTGTAATGTGTCCTACACATAGAGTCCATTACTCACTGGTTAAGCCGTTCCTTCTCTCCCCCACCTCCACAACTCCACCGCTAACTCAGGAGATTTGGGCTCTGCAAGGGGAAATATAACACTTGATGAATTAGAGAGAGGGAGAGAGCTTTCCCCCATGTGATGGATGAAGCTGCAGAGGACTGGAGCGGAGGGGTGGGAGGTGGGGGGTGGGTACACACGCATGTCCTAGCTCCAGCACCTGTGTGTGGGCCCTGGCCCAGCTGGTTCTGCAGTGAGGAACCAGCGAGGGGCTGACAGATCATCTGTCTGGGAGACGGCTGGAGGAGTCTCCTGTTCTCCTCGCAGCATAGCACCACCAGCGTCAAGTTCAAGGTCGCTCGGATGCTTAGAGGAAGCTTTGGAGGTGTCTGCCCACACATGGGTGACTCAGCACTTTACATTACAATACATTATATTTGCCTTCAGCACTAGATTATGCTCTTAGTCACTTGTTTTAGAAAGGAGATGCACTTGTGAGTTCAAGCAAGTACTGTAGTAGAACATTGGCTTTTCCTACTGTACATTGAATGCAATTATTGTAAGTCACTTTGGATAAAAGCGTCCGCTAAATGACTGTAATGTACTGAGCACTTTTCTACTTAGCCACGGTGTATTGTGGTAGAATTTTCAATTTGCTCTTTAAACTGATTATCTTTTGATCAGGGGAAGTCTGGAGAGTTACTTAACACAAGTCTTTGATCAATGTTTACAACTCCTAACAATGGCCAGAACTAAAATATGTCCCGCTAATGCCGAGGTCACACTACATGACTTATAAAGTCTTCTGGTCACAGTTTGCACATCTTGTATCTTTAAGTCATGGTGGGTATCACACAACATGACCGATTGGTGACAGGGGGGGTCACACATAAAATTAGATTAGATTAAATTAGATTCACTTTATTGTCATTACACAGCACAAGACAGTGCAACGAAATTATGTGCATCCAACCAGAAGTGCAACAAACAGCAATTATATTGCAATGATGGAAATGATGGAAGCATTATTCACAATAATCTATACAGTAAGTGCAATGGTAGCGCAATGTGGAATGGTTATATAAAGTAACTGGCATTAGCTACAGCCTGATAAGGTAGCTCCGTACTGGGATAATAAAAAATCAACCTATTTTGTTAACCTGGCTGTGAACCAGCTATTTCTCTCCAACTCTTCTCTTTCGCAACCCTTTTGTGGAAGGCTACACCTCAGAGGAAACATCATAGGAATTTGTGCTCCTGCCAAACTTCTAACCCTAACCCTACTAAACTTTAGATCAGCGTTTGCGCTCCCATTGGCTGTGGGACTCCCCGACACGCCAAGATATTTAACCAGCTATATATCAAGTCAGCATCGGGGACGCAACTGGGACACTCAGATCGTCCTATGAGCAGTTCAACATACGCAATCCGCTAACCCAAACCCACCCAGCCTAGCCGTTTGTACAGGGTTAGTATATCAAATAGTACTGTATTTCATCGTTTTCTGATCTGGCACAAACAGATCTCTATGGAGAGTATCCAGACTGATTTGTGGGAGAAACAGAATGTGAGCTTGCAAAATCAGGATCATTGAGGCTAGCTTTTGTCTGCGATTTCAAAAAACCTGTCGGCGAGTGCAAAATCCGTCTAATATATATGTGACCTCGACATAAGGCTGGACCATTTGCTTGGGGTTTCAACAATAAAACCTTAGTTCAAAGAAGGCCACCACCCCTAGGCATGGCAGACAGGGAACAAGGGTTGGTAACAACTCTCTCTCAACATGACACTGTGGGAAGGTGGCCTTGCAGGATAAGACATGTTTGAGGTAAAACTCCACAGGGGGTTTTAATCCTGTTTTACCAAATAGTCTTGTCTCCTCTGAATATCATTTACATACTATACTATAAGTGTCCACTAACAGTATAAAACACAGTTGTACTGTCTGATCATTACTTTTCAGAGGTTGATTAAAATCCTTCATTTATGCTTTTGAGAAACAAGTCTATTTCTCTCTTTCAGAGAACGATTTTCCCCTGACAGTATGAATGCAATGTTATAGCTACCGTACATCTATACAGAGTCAGCTGTAGGCTGTATGGCTGACGCTGGTATCATCTGTCAATATGGTTGTGTGAGAAGCTAAACTCTGTATCCTTGGCAGGAGAGCAGAGAATGTGCGAGGAAGGAACTGTAAGAGGAGAGAAATGAGGATCTGGAAGTCGATACTCCCGTGCACGCCCCTCATGCACACCCTGCCGGCTCCAACGAGGAAGGCAGCTCCACTTCCTCTCCCCGACCCTGACTTCCTGTTGGCCTGGCCCGTGTGTTAGAGGCAGTGTTCGGGGTCTCAGGCAGCTACTGTGGAGTCAAGTCCAGCCTCTACACCCCCCCCCCCCCAGTCTTCTGGTCCTCTCCTGTCCGCTTGGCAGAGCTAGATACAGAACCCGACGCAGAGCCAGGGGTCCCGGCGGATCAGCGGGCTGCTTACAGACACGGACACACAGGCGAAGGCCTCTCTGGAGCAAGGGCGTCTGTTTGGCGCGCAATGAAACGAGTGCATGTGTGATTCCTGTACCGCGTCACATCCAGGCCTGGTTCACTTCCAGGCAGCGTGATCTCTCCCACACCCCCGCTCACGCCCTCAACCCCCTGCATCACTCTTGCTGCACATGAGCAGTCGCTGCACAGTCAGCGAGTTTGAGACTAAAGAAAAAGTGAGTCCTAACAAAGGACAATGATGGGAGGTACAGTAGAAAGAAAAGGGTGAATAAGAAAGAAAGAAAGAAAGAAAGAAAGAAAGAAAGAAAGAAAGAAAGAAAGAAAGAAAGAAAGAAAGAAAGAAAGAAAGAAAGAAAGAAAGAAAGGAAATGTGAGAGAGAAACTAAATCAATAATGAAGGGCTCATAACAGGAGCGTAATCAGAACAGCAGGCCGATACTCTTGACTAACACACTCACACACCACCGCCACCCTCTATTCAATTTACTTTTAACGAAATAAATAAATAAAACATGGAATATTGAGCTGCTCATTCAAATTCATTAGAACGTGTCACAGCATACCCGCATTATATTCCCTTGAAGACGAAGAAGGAAAAAACTCAATAACAACACAACAACAGTGCCTGCTGCTCTCTGCTGTGTGTGGGACTGTTCTTCGGGGTTGTAGACTGTTCTATCCAGGGTTCTTCTGATCTCTCTAGGGTGCTAGACTCTCCAGGACTCTAAGCAGTTTGAGTTTGAGCTATTTGATTAATACACATGTCAGATTTTCTGTTGCAATATGTGTGAGATTCACCCCTTTTCTCTTCACCAAATGCCAATAGCATTAAAATATATTTCTGTATATGCACTGTGATGCATCCTATATAGTTACTGGTTGATTGAGGACAGTGTTGACCCTTTTGTGTGGACATAAGACAAGAAAACAATCATAAATCTTTTTTTTTTTACATAGGCGAAAATTGGAAATTGTGATATTTGTCACATACGTTTATCAGCATTTTTCATTACTTTCCACCACTGGGATTTTGGGGGACTTTTGATATGTTATAAAGGACATATGTATGAGACTAAAACAGTTGAAATAATTTCTGTTGCAATTTTTTCCATATTGACCCCTGTTGTCTCATAAAACTAGAAGTGGAGGAGGGCAATAACTCAGAACAGAAGAAGCTACACTACCATACAGTAGGAATCACACACACACACACACACACACATCCATCAGACCCCTAAGACATAATGGATAATAATAAATAAAAATCAAATCAGCGCGAGGCAGTGTTGCGTGAAAGTGCGAGCGGTTAGGTGAGCGCTCGGCAAAATTGATCCTGTGGTCATCGAGGGAGTGCGCTGTGTTCTGATGGCTGGACTGATGTTTTAATAGGTGGGACTCCTCCTTCCCTCCTTCCCTGCCAGTCCCCCCCCCCCCCGCTCGCTCCCACCCCCCGTACGAGTAGGTGGCTTTATAATCCCTGGCACACTCTCAGCACTGGCTCTAATTGAAAGATGAACGAGTTTATTTGGGTTTAATCCATCACTCTGCCACAGGAGGGTGATGATGAAGAGAGAGGGGGGGGGGGTGGGGGTGGAGAAAGAGGAAGGGAGGGGAGAGGAAGGGAGAGAGGGAAAGAGAGGGAGGGGAGAGGAAGCGAGAGACAGAGGGGGAGATGAAGAGAGAGGTGGAGAGGGGAGAGAAAGAGCGAGAGATAGAGGAGGAGAGATGGGGAGGGAGGGAGGGAGGGGAGGAGAAGAGGGGGGTAGAGCATGTACATAATCCATCCAGACCTTTATCCATCCCATCCCATCTTAATTTTATATAGAGAGAACGGGTACTTATTGTGTAATTTGTGTTAATTTGTAAAATTGTAATTTTTGTAAATTGTAAATTTGTAACTTGCAAATGTTTAATTTGGAAATTGAGTATTAGAGTTTATCTGTAGCATAATCTTGGAGCAACATTTCACTGTGGCACCATACATTACATGTAACGAATAAAATAAATCTTGAGTCTAGAGAGAGAGGGAGTGAGTGGAGAGGAAGAGAGAGAGAGGAGGAGAGAGATGGACACAGATGGAGGGTGGGGAGAGAAAGAGAGACATGGAATGAGAGGGGTAACTAAGCCATCATGCCAGAGAGAGGAGAGAGAGGGCTAACTAAGCCATCATGCCACCTCAGAGAATTCTGTGCCAGCTGGATCATAGGGATCATCAACATTCTAATCGAATAACTGTTGCTTTCTCTCTCCTGTGTGCTCTTTCTGACAGACACACTCTATTTCCCTCTCTCTCTCTCTCTCTCTCTCTCTTTCACACACACACACACACACACACACACTCATTGGTGATGGGCACATTCTCTCACACACACATACAGTACAAATACACACACACAAATCTCTCTTTCACACACACACACACACATACACACACACACACACAAACATACACGCAATGAAAGCTAACTTACTGTATGTGTACTGTACATTTGCAGGAGCCAAACGACAGCAACCCAGAATGAACTCAGAGTGCTGTGATGCACTTGTGCCGTCTAATAGAGGAGAGTTGTAAATCTCATTTCAACTCCTTACCTCATGCCTCTCCTAGCAACCAGTCATTAAACACACTGTGCACGGCAGCCTCTGAATTTAGCTCTGCCAAAAGCAGAGGACGAGCGACGGCGAGGGACCCTCCCCCGTGCACAGTCAGATAGTCTGGACTCTCCTGCCCGCTCCAGCCATGTGTGTCTGACCGCAGCTCTCTACACCACTACATACTCAGACGCCGGCCCGTTCTGCGTGTTTAGGTGTGCATAGAAAACGCATATGCGCTGTAGTGAAGCTCTAACTAACGCTAGTCCTGACCCCGACCCCGACCCTTACCATAACCACGGGGGTGGAATGCATTCATACGGGTGCTGTAGTTCACGGTTCGGTTTTGTGCAGGGGAAAAGCCGGTTTACTAAAGCAAGGAAATACCTAGAGTGGCGGATCATGCAGTGCTATTGCTCGGGATGATGACATGTTCCAGACACGACTCAGCTCAGGCGTTCGCTATTCCAGTCAAAGCGTCCCCAGATTTGAACCTCTTTCACAGCCACGCAGAGCAGCCTGCTGCCTCCATCACTCACTGATCCCCCGCCAGAGAGGCCAGCCTGAGAGAGCGTGTGCGTTTTTTGTAAGGAATTTGTTCCAGAGGCCGAGATAATGTAGAGCATAACGGTCAATTGGCTTTAACACTGTTTGTCTTATCCTGTAATGAAGGCCACGCTTCACACCCTGCAAGTCCAGCAGTCCGCAGTGTGATTCCAGGGTTTGTGAGGTGACTTTTAATTTGAATTCACAGGACATCTGCAGCTGCTTCGCTTGACTTAAAAACAACACCCAGGTGGTGAAGTAGGCGGTGCAGGTTCATGAGCAATCTCTACTGCCCTCTAGAGCCGGTGTGCAATGTTATTGGTGACTCCTGTTTGGTCTAAATTTCATGCTACATGAACGGACACAGACGGATACACATGTCAGGTATAGAATGCAGATGCACTTAAGTTTTATTCATAGTTTTTGTCCAATTGAAATGAATGATGAATGAACGACATGATGAATATTCAGGCTACGCATATATGGTGGAATGTTCAGTGCTGCACTCCCGTTTTCCAACTTGTCACTACTTTCTAATCCACATGGACAGATTATACCTCAAAATCTTCTTCAGGTTCTCATGAGTCTCACTGTGTAGTATCTAAGCTATGACATGTATACTTCTTGAGATAGAGCTGTCTGAAGCAGGCCATGCTTACCTCATGCCTGCCCTGTAGTGCAGGACACACATGGACACACATGTCAAGTATAGAAGCGGCTGCGCAGCTTTAAAAAATAATCAAATAGAATCAAACTCAATTTTTTAAATCAAACCCAGACATGTTTTAAGTCTTGGGAGCTCTATGTGTGTGGGAAGAGAGTACAATAGGTTGCCCTAGGGAAGAGTGTCTGCAAAATTACTAGGACATGTTTTAAGTCTTTAGGAGCTCTGTGTGTCTGGGAAGAGATTTGTAGGTTGCCCTGGGGAGGATGGTCTGCAAAAGGACTAGACTGTAAATATCAATGTGCTTTCTTCGGTGGATATATTTGTGTGTGTACTGCAAATGCATATTCCTACAGTGCGGCGTTCTGCTTGCCATGATACACAGCTCAAAATGGGGCAAAAGGCTGCAGCCAGCACACTTGAAAGTGTTTAATACCCTGATAAATCTTATTGACAAGCTTTAAATGGAGCTCTAGACTCATGTGGGATGACATTTAGAAAGCTATGTCACTGCTGCAAAATCTCAGAGAGTTTGATAAATGGATTAAATGGATGTTCGAGCAAATTCAACGAGTCCCCTTGGTCCTAGTGTCCGGGTCTTCTTCCAGGAAGGCTATGTTTGCAATCAAGCCAAGTCTAAGCTAGTTCAAGTTACAGGTGGCTCAGACAGTGATTAAAAACAAATGCATATATAATTCTTTAATTCAGGCTGAATTCAATAAGGGGTAAAGGTGATTTTAGACTAAAATGGGCATACTGTACATAATTCTCACTTTTCACCGTGTGAAATGTAGGAATGTCCCAACAGTATACCTCACAGTTCTTTACATATTTTACAAACCTTGCACCCCTATCTAGCACTGTCTTCCAATGGATAATCTTATTCAAAATTATACAACGGGTAGTTCCGGCCTCGCAATCTGATTGGTTAAGAGCCGTTGTATATGCCATGATATACCACGGGCAAAGCCTCTTTATTGTTCTATGTGAAATATTACTGCGCCAATTATTACTGCCTGTAAAAATGTTAGTTCCATTGTGTAACGGTCTGTTGGTTACATTACAGTTTCTCCTCAAGAATAATGGAAGCATTCAATGTATATTTTGAGTTGTTCTATCCGTCCTGTAGCCTACCACTCTGGTTTATCTTCACTCGGCTGCACCTGTGCCTATGACCACCGCACAACCTATGGTATATTGGCCATATACCACACCCTCTCATGAGTTATTGCTTCAGTAACTCAGAGAAACATAGCAGCACCATCACTGTCAAAAAACAATGAACATTCTACAGCTTCACACTGACGTCACGCAGTTCCAGAACATTGAGAACAAAGATGTCTCCCATTCTCCTCTCCCATTCTAGAAGAAAGCACAGCCTCACGTTCTACTGTTCACAACCTGACACGCCATTACACAACCACCATCAGGATATCACAGACAAATCCTAAGACTATATTTAACTTTCTCTCTTAGTCAGAGGGAGGCAATAAAGACGTTTCACTTTCAAAGAACACTTAATTTTGTAATTATGTCTAGCGTCTTTGGTGACGTCGAAGTAGTTGGCCTGCAATTTCTCTCAATTAGACAGCACCCGGTGAAGGGAGGTACACCACGTCTCCCTACTCCTCCACTTTCCTCCTTAGCTGACACCTCAAAGCTTTCTTTATTTCTCTTTCTTCTGCTGGATCCCCGTCAGTAGCCTCCTTGAACATGAAAGGGGCTTTGTCATTTAATAGTCTGCCGCTGCTCACTGGGTTTTTAAGGACCTGTGAGGTGGGGGGGGGGGGGGGGGGGTGGGCACGCCGGCACGGCCTCTGTGCTTTCATTAGCCAGAATGTAATAACGCCGAAAAACAAACAAGGCTAAATTATCTCAGCCTAATTAAAATCTCTGGGCGGGGTGGCTCAGGACACGTGTCGCTTCTCTGCACTGCCCAAGAGGGGACTTCTGTTTAAACGTCCCTCCCCCTCCCTCCCTCCTCCTCAGACTTCCTCCCCCCATCCTCCCTTTATCCTCTATCCTCTCCCCTCCTCCTCCTCCTCCCTTCCTCCCTCCTTTCTCCACCAAGTCAGTCTGCAGTGAAGCGTTGAATTCATATACTTGATCAGTGCTAATTAGAGTTGGACCAGGCCCAACATAAACACTCTAGGAGGACACTGGCAAACACCAGGAGGATGTGTTGTACCAGCCTGTGTGCTCTTTCCGCCTCTGAGCTGAGCTCAACAACTCTGGGACCCGAGTAAATAGATCCTCTGCCCTGCCCAATCTAAACGATGACGAGAATATGCCTGCTCTATTACAATGTAACTCTATGCTAAACAAAAGTCTCGCTGATGGAGAAATGCTGTGGAGCACTACGTGTTTGGTATGAGCAATGGGGCTAAAACCAAGCATTCAGGTCACAGCCTGGGCTACTCATCACATGAACGTGGTTGCCAAATCACCTCACACACCACACCACACCACACCACACACACACACACACACACACACATGTAGTTGTGTGGGTTCTGGAGCAGCTGTGGTTTTGTGGTCTCTAGAGGGGCCGATCAGAGTGAAAGCCAGAACAGCCAGAGGGCCTCTCGAGTGGCTCGGATGAAATCTGTGCAGATGTTCCAGTTACCAGACTGGAAATTAGACTAATCTGCTGCTAGCTGGCGTGTCTTCTCCTGCTCTGTTGGTGGGATGAAATAAGAACTCTGTGTGTGTGTGTGTGTGTGTGTGTGTGTGTGTGTGTGTGTGTGTGTACGCTTGAGAGAGAGTTCTAATCAACTCTCCAGCTGTTCCTTAGAAGCCAAACTGATTTCCCCGAAAAAATGTATTGTGTGGTGTAACACCAGTCACTTACCCCTCCACACATGCACATGCACGCACACACACACACGCGCACACACACACACACACACACACACACACAGCACCTGTTCTCCATATTATATCTTAACTAGAAAGGTGCTCAGAGAGCACAGGCCTCCGCTCATTAATGCATTGTGTTGGTGTAACTGGTTAAAATCACACCTCAGTTTATATGTAATAGCTTACCACAGGATCCAGGCTAAGAAAATGTAGGCCTGATTTTTCTTAATAGTGAATGAGAATCAGATATAATTTTGTTTAACATGCATGGAAAGATGTTTGCTTAAACAGCAAATAAATGAAGTAGATTTGAGCTCATTTGACTCCACATGTAATGCAGAGACAAAAATCTTGGTCTGGATTCGAACCCAGGTATACAGATTAATACTGCAACAGCTTAAAAGAGAGGGAAAAGAGATATAGAATAGACGTGTGTATAGAAGTGTATGCTCTTTAACTGTACTGTGTTAAAACTGTTGTTTTGTATCAAATAAAAGTTACAGATAAAGCAATGATTTTGTCTTACTTGATATTTAAGTGAGTTACAATGCATAGATTTGAGAACTGTAGAAAATGAGATCAGAAGATCAAAATAAAGGATGTCATAGTATTGATAACATAATTAATTGATCAATAGTTTGTTCGTCATAGAGCAATACTATAGCATATGATTTATATGTAATACCACATGATCCAGGCTAAGAAAATGTAATTTTTCCTAATACAGTCAGTGTTTATCTGATTTGTTTGTCATGAGTCAGATATTATTTAGTTTTACATGTATAGAAAGGTAAGATAATATTGTTTGCAAACAGCAAAGTTCATATCTATCTATCTAAAGCTGACTTGCGTCCTCATTATAAAGGAGAGCCTTTGTTTAAAAAAAAAAAAAAAAAAAAAAAGTCATCTTGATCAGGATTTAAACCCAGGACTCGGAATCGTAAACACTCGGCCACTGACCAGTATGGTATATCATTATTTATATGCATATTAATATTCATAATTAATTTATTTTACATCTATAGGGATAAGATAATATTGTTTGTGAAAACAGTAAATACATTTGACTCCTCATTATAACAAAGAGCCATCGTTCTATAAAAAAAGGAGATATTGAACCCAGGACTCCACTGACAGAGCAGCGTTTTAACCCCTCGCCCACCGGGCAGTACGCTAAACCTGGCAGAAGACGTAAACATGAAGTGAAGGGGTCCAAAAATGGCCGCATTTTGTTTTCTTTTAATTCGTGTAACCGCACCGTACTTCAGATCCGCTCCAAAATTGAATGGGCTTTAAGGTGGCCCATGCTAAACCCCTCCACCGAGTTTTGTGAAAATCGCTCTGGTCGTTTTTGTGTAATCCTGCCAAAGAATGATCAAACAAACAAACAAAATAACAAACCCCGCTGAAAATATATCGTTCGCCCCGGGGGTCGCCGAGTGTGGAGGCAATCACAGCAGATTTGGAGAGGAGCTGACATCCTAAGCCACCCTGTCCTGCCTCGTCCTCTGTTGATATGGTCACTGTCTTCATTCATTTAGTCACATCACGCAGTGAGATGTGCTCCATTAAACGCTATTTGACAGCGAATCAACCCATAAACATCAATAAATGTCAAGCATCAAACATTTATGACTGGGATTCATTTGAGTAACCCGGGGGCTGGCATATCATGGGGAAATGTCACCTTGCTTCCCAATAGCGCCTCACAATGACTGGTGAGGTCTTTGATACACTCGAAATGTGGGATGGTATTCCCAGTGCACCACATATCTACTGTATCTCTTTCTCACCCCCCACCCCCCCACCGTCCCCCCCCCCACCCCAACTCTCTCTCTCTCTCCATCTCTCTCTCCCTCTCAGACACTTGACATTTAGAGACTAGAAGGGTTTAGGAGACTGAGACATAATTCATGTCTGAAAGGGGACGACTGATCTCATCACCCCCCCCCCCCCCCCTCAGGGCTTGACCTGCCTAGAAGGGAAGCTGTGCTGTCACACAGGCAGCCCGTGAGGAAAGGACCCAAGCCTCTAGGCAGGTGAAACATTGACACATGGATATGCTCTCACTTAGAACCACACAATGAAGGTAATCTCTACGGATTTAAGTCATCTAGAGAGAGAGAGAGAGAGAGAGAGAGAGAGAGAGAGAGAGTGAGAGATCAATTCATTCCACTGTGCTGACCCAAAAAAATTAAATGGTGAATTTCCTTGAATGACTTTGTTTGCTCATATGAACTGACATTTAACCTCTTATATTCTGGCAATATTCACTTCTGCTGCAATTAAGTTTAGCCATTCTTCAGAGGCTTGCCACATGCACACACGCACACACACACACACACACACACACACACACACAAACACGCACACGCACAAATGATTCCTAAAAACACCAGTCCCCCTATTGGGGGATAATTCATGTTAACACACTGAGGACAATAAAACAGTACAACATGACCACCAGGCTGAGCCCAAACAACCTATTAAAATCCTCCACACAGCAGGCCTCCAGGGAGCTGCAGCAGTTCTGGCTCAGATATAAGATCATATGCTCTACCTATATCTGAGAGGAACATACATCCATGGTGCGTGTGTGTGCACGTAGCAAGGCTATAGCTGATGGCTCCCCAAGGGCTTCAGGGGGTTCTCTCTCCGCAGCACGTACACTCTCTCTCTCACACACACACACACATACACACACGTACACGACAGCCAAGGGCTATATTGTCTCTCATAACTCTTCATTAGTAAACAGCAGAGCCCATGGCTGCATCACGTATAGTAACAGAACCTCGCCAGCCTGCTGGTGGGTGGCCCGGCTGCAGTGTCTGACTGTGGCTTAAGAGACAATCAGAACGGCTGTAGGGTAACATCATGCTCCATGTAGCAGTAGCAGACACTCCAAGTAGCAGAGACCCGTGGCCTGGCTTTCATTAGGTCCTCACAAGTCAGGTTGTTCTGTTCCGCAGTTTCCTTTGGTTTGTAGCTGTATCGCCAAATACAAAAACATATCTCTTCACTTCAGCTTTTAACTAGCTCCTTTTGCACTTTTTCTTAAATGTATATCTCCCCAGTACAATATTTTATCAAATTATGTATTTTACTTGATTCCTTTTCTTAATCCTACACAGGGCCTGCTCAACGATACTGTCCTGCACGGTAGTCTAGCACAGTTGTGTATTACGATGCAGCTCTATCGCTCTCTCATTGATAAGAGAGACGAGCGTTCTGACGGGTAATTCCACCAACACACACACACATACACATCCTGTACACATGACAAATAAATCTACTTGAACTTGAACACACACACACCCATTAGGGAAATTCCAGCACAGTAAACTCCCTTCCCCACCACAGGCTTGACTGGTTTATCACCTTCGGTATGCACAGACAGAAACACCAGGAGGGTTATTTCCTTCAGTCATAAGGCCTTCCTTTGTCATCAAATGTGAACCTGACCAAGTCTGTCATTAATACTGTAACGTTTCCAGGAAGGCAGGAGGCAGCAACCCCCCCCCCCCCTTCCCCCCACCAATTAAGACCACCGTCCATGCCAGAGAAAAGCAAGGGAATGAGAAACCCCTTACCTTGAATGAGCAGCCACCCAGTCGCGCTCACACACACGTTGAAACACACACGGACACGTCACGCAGGCTGAGGATGGGATGAGCAGAGTTTACGGTAAGGTCGGGGATGAGTGCGCTTGACTTCAGGTCGGGTCGGACCGCCCGGTGGAGCTAGAGCGGCCAGCAGCAGCCAATGACGGCAGCTTTAATGAGTGCTGATGCATGATGAATGGGACCATATGGTGGAGCAGGCTGCCAGAGCGAGGGGTGCCGATCCTCTCTGTTCACACCGGCCCAAGAAGGAGAGGCATCAAACTCTCCAGAACAGCAGGTAGAGAGCATGACCTCTGAAACCCTATGGAGACCCCATGAGTTTATAATTACGGTCCAACCTCACACTCTTGAGTTTAATGAGAAAACTTTTTTTTTGATAACAATATTCTCACTGTGTTGAGAAACTGTGTTGAAAGGACGTATCCGTGCACGTGTTTGACTGCGCATGCGAGACGGTGTCGCCCAGCTGAATCCGAGCAGATGAAGCCATGTGCCGTGCATGCTCATATTTCCCAGCCAGCACGTTCCTCTCCTCCCTCAAATTCCAAAACAGAGAGAGAGGGGGGGGGGGGGGGGGGGGGCTCAGAAAGAAAGCGATAGGAGAGGAAGAGAGCAAGTAAGATACGAGAGGGAGGGACTGAAAATAAGGAGAGAGAGTAGGAGAGAGAGAGACTCACTCTGAGGAGCTGAATGGGGCCTCATTGTCCTCTCCCACCAGATGTTATCTCTCTCACTAATTGGCCCTGTGAAAACAAGAGGGCCTGGGATGCCTGTGCTCAGAACCCGGCCCACCCAGACAGAGCCCCCTCCCCCCCTCCTAGGGCAAGAGAAACACATCTCCTCTATGTCTGCCTGTCGGAGCTCTTTAGCTTGTGCGGTGATTGAAGCAGTGAAGATTAAGCGGATACTGTGCAATAATATACTCTGTGGATAAACAAGCGGGTAATTCTGCCTACACCTCCACAAACCCTCGACTAAACCTCTGAGACCAAATCTGGGTCTAAGACAGCGCTGGGACGCGACCACTGAAGTGATACTCAGTCCAGGTCCAGCAAAACTGTGCCCAGTGCTCAATCCACAGTTACTTACTGTTTGTTCATATTGGAACCCCGCCATGTTGAGCGCTGAGAGGAGAGCTAAGCTGTTACTATGTGAGGAGGAGTTCATCATATAACACTTAGAAAAGAGACATTCCTCTGCAATGAGTACAGATGACGAATGCACAAGAAAAAGGAACACTGCCCTCATTTGGCAAGATATGGTCATAACATGCACATCAAGACCAAACAGAGATAGATACAGACAGAGGGATAGAGAGAGATAGACAGACAGAATGACAAACAGACAGACAGACAGACAGACAGACACAGAGACAGAAGGATACACAGACAGAAACATATCTTGGATCTTGGCTTCATATCTATGAATTGAATCTTGGCTGTATCTGTGCATTCTATATACATTATGTAGCAAAGGATATACAATCTTAAAATGTCAAGCACCTAAATAGTGGCATGCGTCAAAGTGTGTAATATCCTTACTATGGCCCTGTATTATCATGGAGAGAAGGCTGATGGGGCCCACAGCTATCTGACGTGAAACTGGGTTGGCAAAATGATTCAAGATGTTGATTCATACTCATTTCCATAGTGTGGCATACAGACTTTTGAATGCTTTTCTCATCAACGTCCAATTTACGAAGCCTGCACTTAATGAATTATTCATCTATCACTTTAGGACAAAATATGATCAACACAGGCAGTCTTGAGCTTTAGTCATTATTCAGAGTCTGCTAAATAGATTTCTGCCACAGCAGGAATTGAATTGATCACAAACTCTGTGTGTGTGTGTGTGTGTGTGTGTGTGTGTGTGTGTGTGTGTGTGTGTGTGTGTGTGTGTGTGTGTGTGTGCGTGCGTGTGTGTGTGTGTGTGTGTTAGGCTAGTAAACACACAGGCAATCTTAATTGCGCAGAGTACTTAATGCTTAATAGTTTTATTGGGGTTTTATCTGATGTATAATTTTAGGACTAGATGGTTTGTGAGCGATTTGAGCAACTATTATCATTGTTATTTATTGTAATGGTTAGAGGCTGAGTGATGAAAATTAACATTTAAAATGTACATTTAATACTATGATCTCATTTGCACACATTATGTCACTCAATCTATGACGCTGATGGCTCATAAACGGCTTTGTCAGCTGACATTCTGAATGGGTACTGTAATTCAACTGAAAATATGGGGTGCTTTAATTGGCTCTAGCCAATCAGCTCTCTGGCTGTGTTGATCAACTGCCTGGACTGCTGACCAAAACAAGGTCCTTCACACTTTCAAAAATTCACATCCTACCCTACATAGCATTGGCATTGTCAGAAGAGTTAATATTATTATTAGTTAGTTATTATTGTGAATAGTCAGCAGCACTAACAGTTCACTTATTCAATAACATGGCATACTCCCGATTTGACTTGAACTGACCTATACGGTTGAGATTGTAGACTTTGTTGCACAATGTTTATATATCTTATAAGCTACTCAGTGTACATACTGTAATTAGTCCCTGAATGTGCCTTTTGTTGTCCAACCTGAGATTGTAAAATGTATGTTTTGCCCTTTTGTACATCTTGCATACTGTATAATGTACTGTATACTGTACTTATTATGGCTCATACCGAATGTTCCTCATTGTGCTGTCCTTTTGTGCCCGCTGTGCCTTTTTGTTCTGTGTATAATTGTTGTGTGTCCTGCTACAACAAAGGAATTTCCCCACGTGAATCAAAAAAGTTGATAGATCAATCGATCTATGTATCTATGTCCTTATCTGACCTTGGACAATGTAAGTGCACAACATCTGCAGCTGGGAAGGAGTCTGATTCGCAGGATGTAGGTTTTTGAGATAAGCCTGTCAGTGGCTATATCTCCCGGTGCCAATCAGATTAAATCACCCGACACTGTTTTGCAAGGGCACTGTTTAAGAAAAACAAGCTTAGCTCTGCTCAAGATGATTGTGATTAGTTTAAAGCAATAGTGTTTTTCGCCTATGATCCCTGAATGATAATAGTTTGCAGCTAGACCTTTCTCCAGCGCTGGCACAGTGCTAAAACGAAGTGTGTGGAGACAGATCTAGTAATGCAAGACTAGCTGGGACTATACCCCCCACCCCCTTCTCGGCCAAAGTCCACCTTATAGCTCCTGGAAAGGCCCCCTGCCTCCTCGTGTCCAGCTCCTTCCCACTCTGTGTCGTCAGTTGTCCCTATCCAGCCAACCCCACCCCTTTTTACCCTTGGCTCTTTGCTTTCTGTTTCCCCACCTCTGCTTTGCGGCATTCTCTATGAGTCTGTTCTGCTAAGTGCTTACTGTGCTTTGTTATATAGTTCACTTTAATATCATATTAGAGACTACAGGGATAGCTAACACATAATGGCCCCATGTAGGGAACTTCTCTGTAACTATTTGTGCACTCTACTGTTAGTCCTGTCTCTCTTATGAAGTATTTAGCCTATGTTTACTGCTCTGTATATGTTCTTAGCCAACAGACAACATTTTCCAGGAGCTTGCTCGATCATCTCGTTGAGAGTTCAGGGAAGAATTTTTACAGCTCACTTTTCTGGCCCCCGGGTGAACCATTTTTTTTGCTTCCCTCTGGAATATGTACAGTATGCCCCCCCCCCACACCCCCTATTGCTCTCTGTAAAGCGCATTGTGTTGCCTCTGGGTATGAAATGAACTATACCAATAAGGTTTGATTTGATTTGGGAGGTATTATTAGAGAGAGACTGTTTTACAACTCTTCCTTACCCTTCCTCTCTGTGTGAATAATCCCCCCATAAATGTAGGGAAAGTCTTTGTCATGACCATACCGCTGTGATCATACAGTAAGTGTGTTGTTAAGCCAGGAGTCCAGCACACTGGAGTTCTACTCAAGACAGACAATCTCACGCACACACATATGCTCATACACCAAACGCACTCACACACAAACATACGCACACTCACTTGTTCCTCAGCAAACATCTACTGTACTGTATGAGACTACAATAACCATAAAAACTATGTTTATTATTATTATTTTATAAAACATACAGTAGAACACAGATATTGTTTCGCTAGTTGTGCAAGCCAAAAAGGTTTATAGTGCCCCCAATAATAACATGAATAATAGCTTGAAATATGTTCCCCCCTCTTTTAGGAACTTTGATTGGTAACTGAAAATGTGGAATGAGCCTGGCTTCCGAGGAACATTCGAGATCGTATGTGATTAAAGTATTACTCTGACACTAAATAAAATAAGTAGTTAGTGAACGAACTAACAACTGTAACTGAAAACTAAGAGAGAGCCTCATCATGGGACCGTTTACAGAGCAACATTAAGTCCTTCCTGCAGGTGGCGCTCTCAAACCTGAAGCCCTCGATGATCAGCGTGTCCCCCACCTCCTCTGCTCTGCCCTCACAGATGTGCTGCTTCACCTGCCGCTAGACACACAACGAACCAACACAATCCTGATGTAAACCACTACAGCAGCTCAGCTCATATGCTTTCTCATGAAATTGCCAAGTCAAGCTCCTGCAAGACATCTTTAGTACAATACTGTAACAGCACAAAGGCATTTTGTTTTCAAGACAGAGTAAAACACCTTCAGACATTAGTTTAAGATACAGTGTAACCCATATGTTCCGGCATGCATAAGAGAAAGTAGTATGGTGGGTATGATATTAAAAAAGGCTTTCAAGAGATACAGAGAAGGAAATGATTTAAGACCTACTGTAGCGCCAATTCACCTGCTGGTTAGAGGTACCTGCTGAGTTGCACTTATCTTGTCTCATCATCTTCTTAATGGCATTCATCAGCTTCTGGGCTTCATGAAGCACTGCACTCACGCAGTCATTTTAAGCACATATAATATAGTCAACATACAGTACAGCACAGGAATTATACTACAGCTATACAGGCAGTCAAGATCCAGTATATAGATCGAGTCAACTTAAACTGCTTTAAATATCAGAATATCATTATGAAATAGAACATTTTACAATTTGAATTTTGCAGTTTGTGTGATGTTTGAAATATCACCCCCAAAAAACATATATTTTGAATTAGACAAACGTAGACAACAGTGTGAATACATGCTGCACCGCCTGCACGCACCATCCTTTGGTTTGAAGTGGCACATCTGTAGTCTGTCCACACAGCCCATCTCCCTGATCTTCACAGCCTCCTTCACAGCCACATCATACGACCTCCTCGATGCTCCTCTCAGGCTTTTGGGCTGCAGTGGAGGAGAGGAGGAGAACGCAGGAGAGGAGAAGACAGGGGAGGAGAGTCGAGGAGAAGAATAATTGACACAAATTCTCAAAAGACATAACGCTAACTATATACTGTAGCTACATGTCTCATAATTTCAAAGCACGGATGGAGACAGAAAGGGAAAAATGGATGACAAAGATTATAAGAAAACCTACTATAGAGGATAAGTTGTGGTAGGGCACTACGGTGTTAGCCGAAGCCCAGAATCTTGTGTGGGGTTTCCCCAGGAACTCAACATGATACCCCTCCACATGGCCTTCGCTGTTCTGCCTCACATATCCCCCCTCGTCAGGGTCAGGGCTCAAGATGGCTGGCCACCTGGTGGACAGCAAGAGTTCTGCGGGTTTACGCTTACAATACATGGAATGGGAGGTAAACTCCTCAGATGAAGTTCAACAATGTATATGTGTTCACTGTAAGTTGGTTAAAAATGGTCTCTAAATGGCTTAATATGTCATTATGATATATTAACTACATTAGCCGCATGGGCAGTAGGCAGTGATGTGGCATGTTTCTCTCCAACCCACACACTGCAGTCTCTGAACTTCATACCATGGCCATTTGTTTGCTCTGACCAGAACCAGGCTCCCAGCTGGAAGAAGGGAGCACACCACCTCCAGCCTCTGGGCCCTCAGTTGTGAGTCTTGGGGGTCGGGGTCCTGGGGGATGCTGCAGAGACTGAGGAGTGGGTTTGGGTTCATGTGGCAGAACCAGGGCTTATCCAGGTCCAACTTCACCTCGGGTACCAGCCTCCACTTCAGGCAGCTGGGAGACTCACACTGAACCCATATCTTGTTTTGGTGGGAGGACGACTCGTCACTGGCATTCAGGTTAGAAGGGTTCATAATCCTCCTGGTTTGGGGTGATGTTTTAACACCTAAAAAGCAAACATAAGCATCCTCTAATTCACAAGAATGAATAACTAGGCTAAAGCAAGCTATCTAGGGCTAGGCTAATTTAGACAGGATAATTTAGGCTAATTTAGTCATCTAGTAATGGTTATTGTTTTACTAGACTCAATAAAGAATTATAAAGGCTTTGTTTGTCATGATTACCAGAATAAACATATTGAAACATGGTGACAGCGGCACAAACTTGAACCTTGTCTGGTAAAATATTCAAAGAATTGTTCAGATCCAGGTTGCAAGTGCAACTAATGTTAGCAGCTAAGCTGAAAAATAGCCATTATCCCAACAGAGGCCATGCAGAAAGCAACATACAGTCAGTCTAGGGTCAGTCATCATCCCTAATCCCAAAGTATCCCTAGCCCCCAGGGAGGATAGACTTTGATGACAGCAATTTATCACTCGCCTGGAGAAAATGGAAAGAGGAATTCCGTTTGTATCAGGATCTTACTATGGCGGATAAAGATGATGCATGTTAACTACTGACATACTACCCGACTGTAGAAAAGGGGAAATACATTTTAAAGTGATTTTGTTATGAAAAGTGTTTATTTGCATGGTGACGGTGAGATTTACATGGAATTGCCTTCTTCTAGTCCCCTTGATGTTCTTCCTTCATCCCTGTTTCTAGGCTAAATGTTTTTAATTCAATTGGTCTTTCTATTGTGTCCATTATCAACCTCTCTCTTTTAACTGTCCCCTCTCCACCCAGCTTAAACATGCTATACTGTAGCTCAGCCTCTGCTGAAAAAAACAAATCAAAACAAATCTTGGCCCCTCCCTCCCAAAGAAGTATAGGCTGATATCCAAGTTGCCCCTCTGGTCCAAAGTACAAGAAAAAGTTGTATCCAAGCAGCTTACAGCGGGTCTAGGCCTAGCCTATATGACACCTTTCAGTCAGGTTTCCGTAAACTGCATTCAACAGCTCTTCTTAAGGTCAGAAATGACATTGATAGCTGCAGATGAGGAGAATCATTATGGACCTCAGCGGCGCTGCTTTTGATACAGTTGATCACGATATCATGTTAAAGAGGCTAATCAAATTGGTATTTCCGGGTCTGCCTTTTAGTGGCTCTCATCATATCTAGCAATAGACGTTTTTTGGTCTCTGTGAGTCAGTTTACGTCCGACACTGCACTTCTGTCATGTGGTGTCCCACTGGGTTCTGTTCTGGGACCAATGTTGTTCTCATAATATCCGGTTGATGACATCTTCCCTATTCTAATTCTAAATACCCAGTTAGTCTGGGGGGCTGGATTTCTAAGTCTGAGGAAAATCTAGTGGCTGAATTTCCAAAGCTCCATCTAGTGGGACAAACAAGTCCAGGCACCTGTATCATCTACAGTTAAATATTATGAATTTTTAAATACTGACATAGCTAGCGCGACTAAACACCTCAAGCTCTGCTCTCTGCGGATGTAGAAAGTACATGGTTTCCCGAGTATTTTACTGAGGCACCAAGCATATTTTTTTTTATATAAAAATTAAAAAATGTAGCCTATTTGGCAATGGAAAAAATATTTGAAAAAGTGCCTCTTTGGTGATGGATTCTGGTACTACAGGGGGACACACAGACTGACTGACTGACTCACAAACGCTGCCCAACTTATAGTCCCCCCTCTTTGGTTGCCTCCGGGGTGCGGGACAAAAATGATTCCACTGTGCTCTGATTAAAGATGCGCACGAGACACATGCCTATGGGCCAGCAAGTCCAAATTAAAACAGACATCAAATAAGACACTGGCTGACATGAAAATCCTCCAGGTAAACATTATTAATATTAAGACCATTTTAAAAAATGAAATGCCCCACTTTGGGTGGAACCAAACATGTTGCACAAAGCTAAAAGACTCAGTAATCTCAAGGAAATCAGCAGCAGCCTTGAAGGTGACCTCATTAATGAGGAAATTAAAATCCCCAGTGATTAAAACCTTGTCCAGCTTTATAGCTGAGGATAGGAACTCAGAAAACTCAGAAAGAAAAGGACCAGGAGGGTGGTAAATTAAAATAGGACAAAACAGCTTCAGCCAACCAACTTCAGTCATTTGAAATTCAAAAGACGGAAAAGTCTCAGAGCTTACTGACTGGCAACCAAAGCGATCTCTGAATAATACCACTGCAAGACCTGTATCATGGCCGTACAGCTATGGCGTGCTGATGGAACTGCAGTCCACCGGGCAGGGTTTGTTGAGGTGGCCGTGTTCCATATTCCGCTGCCAGGTTTCAGTGAGGAACAAGTCCATATCCTCCATAATAAATAAGTAATTAGGAGAAATTACTTGTTGGCAACGGAGCGAGCGTTGAGAGCAGGGCCATCCTGACAGAGGACTCATCAGGAGCGGCTCCAGCAGAGGTGACAGACAGTGGGCGCAAGTGACAGGTGCTCGCTCCCCGGCAACGCCTGGCTGCTTTCAGTCACCCGCGGCCTACTTGCCCCGTGGCTCGTGATGACGGGGATGGGGACAAGGGAAAAACTACAGGGGGGAGTTCGACGCACACACCTCCGACGGGACAGGTGGGAAGATAGGAGAGGTTGTTTTGACTGTAGAGGGACTAGAGGGAGACCTTGACCTTTGCCAGTCGGCGACTGGGTGCTATGGAGTTCTGCGGCAGAGATTAGTGTGTCTGATGGTCAGGTGAGGAGGAGCGAGGGAGAAAATCCCAGTACACCCCAAGTTGTTTCATGGTTTTTGTCTAATCTTCATATTTGCTTTACAGTGTTCGGTAGAGCAGGACGAATGTGACACAATATGGTCTTCTGACATAACCTTGCTTCACCAGGCTCTCCTTGGGGAGTAGAGTTTGTTTTCCATTCCCTATCAGATTCATATCATGCCTAGAGCCCTCCATGTCATGATGCAATTCGCCCTAGACCCATTAAATACAAAGTGATTGGCCCCAGACTATCTAGAGCCTGTGGAGAGAGATCACAAAGCCAAACTGATGGATATGTGTGCTATTTAAATACACACAAAAAATTGTTTTTTATACAAAAGGTGGAAAAGTAAAGCCATCTTGGAGAAAAGGTTTCCATCGTTCGAAATCTGTATTCACTTTGGTAACGGAATAATATTATCTGTAGATACTGAAGAGAAGACTGAGTGAAAAAGGTGAATGGACTCTGGAGAAATATATGGTCCCTGACGCCAATATAAAGATCTGGACTGGACCAGAGTGCAACCTGCCTGAAAACTTTAGCGCGCAAGCAAACTCAAAAAGTGAACAGGGAAAGTTTCACCCTTGCACTTGTTACCAAGAACCAGAAACAAACATTGAAACAAAGTGAATTACAAGACAAGTACATGGATATAACACATAGAGGTAGTGATGAATGATAGCTCCCTTTCTCAAATAGACAGCTAGCTGACGTTAACTAGCTATTTTTTTGCTAGAGAACAATCGGGATTGGACGAGCTAGCTAGCACTGCTGTAGCTGTATTATTGCCAGGTGCCACTGAATGTGTCATATAAACATGTAACAGCAACAAGAAAACTAGTCGGTCATATGGCTTTAATATGTGGATATCGTACAGGACGAAAACGATACTTTGTTTTAGTTTTTTATCGAATTCAAATCACTTACATTGAGTCCGTGAGTGTTCATCAGTTGAGTCTGTCAGCCAGTGAGCTTTTCGCAATCATCCTGCGCGAGGACCTAATCAAGAACACTTCAAACATCAGCATCCATTCATTCTTTTGTAATGTTGTGCATGCAAGTTATGATTCCCAGAGTTATCCCCTACTATCGCATAATCCAATAACTTTCAAAATATTTAATTATTACACGCATATCTAACCCGTATGCCCTTACAGACATCCCTCTGCATGATTTTACCTCAATAATCCGACATTTTAATGTAATTGCTGATATGGACCAGTGTGTCTGCAATAAAGATTATATATATATATATATATAGCATGTGTGTTTCTTTACCGCATTTTAAATAGAAAATGTTATCTATGTTTTCACAGTCAAATAAAAAGTATTATTGTTGAAAATGTTTAGTGACATTTATTTTGAAATTCTTGGAAAGAACGCTACCGGAAGTGCGTTTCGCTATTGAGGCTAGGATCGACTGCTTTGCTAGCTGTCATCCCAGCGATTCAACACAATTCTTATATTGATATAATATCATGTTCATCACATTCAGGACCTGATATCCCTCGTCAACACCACATTACAGGTTCAACCAGGTAGGCTAAAATATATGTATCATTCAGTGACGTTGGCATTTCCTTTTTGACAGCGGCTAGCGCTGGTAGCTAGTAGACAGCCTTATCTGTCAATCAATTTGCTCATCGCAGATTGACCCGATGCTTCTCAGTTCTTCTAACTATCCAACACATTACCCGTCGGTATGTCAGTGTTACATTTGCTATTTACGGTAGCTAGTTCTCGAGTCCTTTTTGTGTTATTGAGCAAGATAGCTAGTGACTAACGTTAGCCTAGCTGCGTTGTTTACCTATTGAGGTCTGACCCCATATCGCTATTCAATTGTTATTTGACTGGCTAGCATGAATTCTACACGATGTCGTAAAAATGTATGAACTTTCTACCTGATTTTTTAAAAGATATGTGGCTAGCTAGCTAATGTTTTTGATTTCGCCTTGATGCAACAGATTGATTGAAGCTTTCACTTTCGTTAGCTACAGTACGTGATTGTGCAGTATTCACTGAGCATATACTCTCTGGCACAGGCTTGTTTTTTCATGTCATTTTTCATTCATTTGTCATTTAGCTAGCAAGCTCCATGTGAAAACGTGCATTCTTATTGTTAATCTCTAGTGTGTGCTAGGCAAACTGAAATGACATCATACATTAGTTTAACTGAATCACTCCCTGAAAGTAAGAATCTCCATAACAAAGTGCATTGGCTAAAAGGAATTAATCATATTTTCCTATATCAAATATACAATTTATAAATGTCTGTGACTGAGTCACTATAGTAGAAGGGCAGAGAATCAAGGTTCAGCCATCCTCATTGTTGACGACTGTACTGACTGAGGCCATTTTGGTTATGACCCTTAACCTGTAGGCCTGGCATGGAGTCCGCTGCGGTGGAAGACGACATCTATATCCTCAAACATGAGACGGCGTACGCAGCAGGTGAAAGCCCCGTGTCGGTGTGCGCCGGGGATGAGTCGGTGGCCTCCCACTTCGCCCTGGTCACGGCCTACGAGGACATCAAGAAACGCCTAAGAGACACGGAGCGAGAGAACGCCCTGCTGAGGAAGCGGGTCAAGCAGCTGGAGGATAAGGTACCGTAGGAGGGACTACAAGGAAGGGAATATTAGGACACAGAAGATAAACAGTGGTCACATATTGGCAGAAAATATGGCTCCCAGTTAATTCATTGGTCTTTATAGGAATTGTCTTCTCTATTACCACAGCTTGACCCAGCGTCCCTGTACACAAGACAGTTACAGCGGATAACTGTCTCGATTTTAATTGAGTCCCACCCTTTATTTATTTATTTGTTTGTTTGTTTAAAAGGGACAGTGCACATCAATCAACATCAATGTTTCCACGTCCATGTAAATGCTCCAGAGTTAACCAAGAGGCTATTTTTCATCTGTAGTCCCGCGGCAGGTCAACAAATCAGTGGCAAGCACCACAATACAATAAAATTTAGTACAACAGAATACAAAAAAATACATGACTAAATTACAAAGGCTACAAAGAAAGGCAATAAGAGCGCCAGAGATGAGATTCCATTATTGTTAGGTCCTTGGTACAAGGGAGTCAAATTATTGGGTTCTGGCTCCTCAACCTTGTAGCAACAATATAATAACAACCCAAGATAATAAAGGTAAAGAAGTAAAATACAGCATAATAGTAATAAAAACAATGTAAAACAGTGCAATATGCTGT
Source organism: Borostomias antarcticus (assembly GCF_949987555.1). Taxonomy (NCBI): domain Eukaryota; kingdom Metazoa; phylum Chordata; class Actinopteri; order Stomiiformes; family Stomiidae; genus Borostomias; species Borostomias antarcticus. The sequence goes on along the minus strand of NC_140243.1, from coordinate 15,944,907 downwards.
AGTAGAAGCCGAAACGCGTCCGTTCTGCTGCCGTCATGAAATAAAACTAATATGATAACGTTAATCGGGAGTGCGGATCTATTTCTCTCTACAGTGGACCCACTGATGGTGACGGGGTCCAGCCTCTCTCCTCTCCTCCTGTAGTCCACCATCAGCTCCTTGGTCTTGTCGACGTTTAGAGAGAGGTTGTTCTCCTGGCACCAACCTGTCAGGTTGTTGACTTCCCTCCTATAGGCCGTCTCATCGTCGGTAATCAGACGTATTGCCGTCATTTCATCAGCGAACTCCAGCGAATTCCAGCTTCTTCCTTCTGGACAAAGATTTATAGTCCCATGAAGTGCAGAACAAAACAGCATAACATAGCTTTGTTGCAGCAGCCATCATTACAGTCAGTTAGCAGACGCTTTTAGTGACTTAGAATAATTGCATTTAACGTAGGAAGTCATTGTACCACTACTCACCAGAACTCACAAGTGCATCTCATATCTAAACAAGTGGCTAATAGCATAATCTTGTGCTAAAGTCAAAGTTCAAGTAACAACATTTAAATACAATAGGTGTTTACAAGGAAGGGTCCAGGTAGTACTTCTTGAAGAGGTTTGAGCCTGCGGCAAAAGATGTACAGCGACTCCACTGTCCTGATATCAGTAGGTAGTTCATTCCATCACTGCGGGGCCAGGACAGAAAAGAGATGTAACCTGGTCGTTCGACCACACCGGCCATCACCTCAGAGTGACGAGGCAACCAGTTGCCTTGAGGCAGGGGTGTAGGGCTAGACCATGGCCTGGAGGTAGGAGGCAACTGTTCCTTTCATTGCCCTGTAGGTTAGTACCAGAGATAAACGGGATGCGAGCTGCTACAGGGAGCCAGTGTAGAGAACAGAGAAGGGAAGTTGTGTGGGATCATTTTGGGCGGTTGAACACCAGATGAGCTCCCAGGACAAGCTCCAAAGGTTTAATGGCTGATGACGCGGCCCCATTAAGGAGGGAGTTGCAGTAGTCCAGGCAGGAAATGACAAGGGCCTGGATGAGCACCCAGTTTGCACTTGCAGCTTTGAGTGACTCTGTTACTGCAAGGAGGACCTCACTAGGGGGGAGGGGAGGAGGAGAGCAGAGAGGGAAGAGATGGGGAGGGTAGAGGGGAAGTCGTAGCAACATTGCACAGATGATGATCTCTTATAGCACATTTCATACACAGAGGCAACACAATGCGCTTTACAGAGAGAAATGGTGGGATGGCATAGGTCCCATCCCTACATATTCCAGAGGGAAGAAAGAAAAAAACAGTACACCCAGGGGCCAGAAAAGTGAGCTGTAAAAAGTGTTCCCTGACTTCTCTCAACCAGACGATCGAGTAAGTTCCTGGAAAATGTTTGTCTGTTGGTTAAGAACATTTAAAGAGCAATGACCATGGGCTAAATACTTCATAGGAGAGACATGGCTATCAGTAGAGAATATAAATAGTTACAGAGATGTTGCCTACAACACCATCTGTGTTGTTGTGTGCAAGACTGCTGCGAACCAAATCTACTTACGGGTACTAATACAGTAAACTGAACTGAACTACCTTAGCCTATTATGTTCTGTTCTACTCTACTCTACTCTACTCTACTCTACTCTACTCTACTCTACTCTACTCTACTCTACTCTACTCTACTCTACTCTACTCTACTCTACTCTAGCTCTTCAGACCAGAGGCGCCACCCTCAGAGGGACCCCAGTATGTGAACAAGGCCTTCAGTGCCTACCGAGGCATTTACATTGAGAAGGAAGACCTGCAGATGGAGCTGAACAAACTGGTAGGTCCATATGAGAGAGAGAGAGAGGGAGGGAGAGAGAAAGAGAGGGAGAGAGAGAGCTGAACAAACTGTTAGGTCCATATGAGAGAGAGAGAGAGAGAGAGAGAGAGAGAGAGAGAGAGGGAGCGAGCGAGCTGAACAAACTGGTAGGTCCATATGAGAGAGAGAGAGAGAGAGAGCTGAGCAAACTGGCAGGTCCATATGAGAGAGAGGGAGAGAGAAAGAGAGGGAGAGAGAGAGAGCTGAACAAACTGGTAGGTCCATATGAGAGAGAGAAAGAGAGGGAGAGAGAGAGCTGAACAAACTGGTAGGTCCATATGAGAGAGAGAGGGAGAGAGAGAGAGTGTGAGAGTGTAGGGGACGGAGAGTGAGAGCGTGTACGTGATCTCCCATGGCCTTCCTCTCTGTCGCTTAGAAAAAGGAGAAGAGTGAGTCAGAGAAGCGCCTGACGGACCAGCTGCAGGCCAGAGAGCTGGAGCTGCTGCAGCTGAGAACAGAGATGGAGACCAGCCAAGGTACAGTACGCTCACAGCCCCGCCCCTCTGACCCTCAATACCCTCTCTCACACCCCTGCCCCCCCAATACACACACACACACATACACACACACATACACTCACACACTGCCTCCCCCACCACCCTCAGTTAAGGTATTCACACCCCTGCCCACCCAATACACACACACACACACTGCCTCCCCCACCACCCTCAGTTAAGGTATTCACACCCCTGCATTTCTACCCTGAGGGAACTCTCTCACACTGTGCGCTCTGTCTCGGGGTGGGGGGGGGGGGGGGGGGGCTATTTTCTCCCCTCTGTTGAATTATCTACATCTGACATGCGCATCTGTACCCCTACCTTCCTCCTCCTCCCTCCTCCTCCTCAGTGATGAAGAGCCTGAACAGCAGCCAGGACCTGTGGCAGGCGGACCGGGTGAACAGCGAGCTGAAGCTGCACACTCTGCAGGAGGAGCTGGAGAGAGCGCAGCTGGAGAACAGCCGCCTGCAGGAGCGCTGCCGCGGGGTAGAGAGAGAGAGAGAGAGAGAGAGAGACCTTCCACACTCACAGGGGATGCGCGGCCGTCAGTCGGTTCGGCCCGCGGGACACAGTTCGGTCTCGGGGGCCGACGGACCGGCGTGTCTCGCGAGCGCCGAAAGCACATAGAATACTTTAGAGACCGTTATCTGGCGGCTCCGTTCGCGTTTTCAGCGAGTCGCCGTCGTTTGGCTATTTCATGATAATATGGCGTACGTCTCCAAACGTATGCGAGGGGACAGCATGTTCGGACAGAGGCCGAATGGTGAAAAAAAAAAAGACGACTTTAGACGCCTTGTTAACTTAAATAGCACTCTTGCTAAATTAACTAGTTCTATCGATCTAAAAGTTCTCTGACTGGCTGAAAATCAAAGACGGTGAACAACGGTCTGTGGAAGATTCTGCACGCTGGATCTTCTGGCAGACAGAAGGCCACAGACGGTGCCAAACGCTACCTGTTCTCATGGCTTGCGCACACCAAAGAGACCGCAACCAATCCACTGGCCCCCTGCTGTTTCTGGAAGACTGTATAATACACCACCGAATGATGGTTGAAAGAGCATATTCTCTGTTTCCCAGGAGCCTGTTGGAAACCCTGGACCAGACTGCGATCAGAACCACAACCTAGAGTCCAAGAACAGGTATGCCCCTCATATTCTCGGCCAGTTTATATGCCTCAGGATAGCCAGACAGGTGTGGGAATTTCACTGGTAGACCACTGTCAATCACAGAGTGCAGGTGTGGCTGTCAGCCACTAGAGGGAGACAGCGCTTTGTTTTCCTGTGAAGGATGTTCTCTTGCATGGCCAGGGATTCAAAGGGAGCTCAAGATTCAGATTCAGATTTGAATCTGAGTGTTGCTACATTGGAGTGCCTCTTCATACTAAATATCACCACTGATTCCTGCAGCATTTGGACTAATCTAGTGCTACTCTGCTCTACCATTCCCTACCTGTCTCTCCTCTGTCCGTCCCCCCAGGGTGAAGACCATGCTGGAGTCCTACGAGGACTTGTGTTCTGAGATCTCCCATCTCCGCTCAGCGCTGAAGCTGCAGATGGACCTGGTGAAGCGTCTGAAGGAATCCTCCCCGCTCGCTGCTAGCAGACCAGGTGAGGGTCAGGGTCAGACCAGGTCGGGATCAGACCAGGTCAGGGTCCGACCAGGTGAGGGTGAGACCAGGGTCAGGTCAGGGTCAGACCAGGTGAGGGTCAGGGTCAGACCAGGTCGGGATCAGACCAGGTCAGGGTCCGACCAGGTGAGGGTGAGACCAGGGTCAGGTCAGGGTCAGACCAGGTGAGGGTCAGGGTCAGGGTCAGACCAGGTCGGCCCGATTCTTTGACAGACTGTGACTAACGTTTTCAGTGCGACCCTTTCTTCTTCGGCTTTTCTCATGTTACTGGCAGACGTGCCCAATACGCAGTAACTGCCAGTAACACGTCAGACCAGGGTCCGGTCAGGGTCCAACCAGGTGAGGGTCAGACCAGGGCCAGGTCAGGGTCAGACCAGGTGAGGGTCAGGTCAGGGTCCAACCAGGTGAGGGTCAGGGTCAGACCAGGGTCAGGTCAGGGTCAGACCAGGTGAGGGTCAGGTCAGGGTCAACCAGGTGAGGGTCAGGGTCAGACCAGGTGAGGGTCAGCTCAGGGTCAGACTAGGCGAGGGTCAGACCAGGTCAGGTTCAGGTCAGGGTCAGCCCAGGTGAGGGTCAGACCAGGGTCAGGTGAGGGTCAGACGAGGTGAGGGTCAGGTCAGGGTCAGACCAGGTGAGGGTCAGGTTGATGTGTGTTGGTTTAATCTTACCCAGAGTTTGTCTGGTTTGGCTGGTATCTCTCACCCAATGAGACCCGTCTCTCTCTCTCACTATTCCCCATGTATTACTAAAAGAAGAACCAGAGGTGCAAATTGGAATCAAATATGATTTGATAATAAAAATGAATATACGTATTCCAGTCAATATCCCAACATAATCCATTTCTTCATGAGATCTGACTGGCAGCAACTGAGGGGGTGGAGGCCGGGGTTCAGAGGATGGATATGTATTTATTTACAGATATTGAGCATCTGTATTCTTCTACGCTTCTCATGTCAGAATCGCCTTATTCAAATGTGGCCCCCTGGAGACCCCTTGGAAGAGAGCAGGAGGGGGAGAGAGGAGAAAGGCAGAGGGACTTTCATTTAAACTTTATTATCTGCTCAAGATTATGATGGGATAACAAAGCAGTGATGTGTGTGTGTTTTTAATTCGGCTTGTATTTGTGTTGCATATTTATGAAGATGCGTTTTGTATTGGGAAGCTGTGGATGGGGTGTGGTTCTCACGGTGAGGTTGTGGTTGTGTGGTAGTGGTTGCGTATGAGTTATTGATGTAGGCCTTCATCCTGTTAAGATCCTTTTGTTTAATCTGTTACTTGGAGTACAGGCTCAAGACACAGTGAATTTGTCACATGTATGCTCTCAACACAGGGAAAATTTGAAATCTGTCTTCCTTTTCAGCATCTATAACCATGTATCGATAAAGGTACATTACACTTAACACTTTTATGTCTGCTTGCTGCCTTTTGGGAACAGGGATCTGGATAAATCAAGTTGAATGGTTTAGTTAGTTAGTAATTAGTAGGGTTGTGCCAAAAAAAAATCAATACAGCAGAGTATTGCGATATTTTTCCAGCCACTTGTATCGATACATTAAATAATAATAAAAATAATTATTATTATTATTATTATAGTTAAGGACAAGGAACATATACAGAACAAGACAGGGAATACATATACAAAAAGAAGGAAAAAATTCAATCATCGATACATTATTCATGTTTTAAACAGATATTAAGTTCTCAAATTTCCCTCAAATCCCTCTGATCAAATAGCCTATGACCTCTGCTCCTGTAGGAGTTGCTGTAGGGCTAGTAGGCTTGTTGCCTTCCAGCACCTGGTCATTTTACATTTTCAGTCAATTATGTAGAGTATTGCAATGTATAGTAATATAATTGTATCGTGATCCATGTGTCATGATACGAATCGCATCGTGAGGTGCTTGCAATAGACAGACAGACAGACAGACAGAATGAAGGAATTACCCCTAGGATCAATAAAGTATCTTTTGAAACTGGTTACAAGAAATCCAAAATGACAAGAAATCCAAAATATACAAGAGTGTAAGAGTGCAAACATGCCTAGAATGGGCTATGGTCAGTTGGCTCGGGTCAGTGTCCAGCCAGCCAGGGGATGCACTGAACAGTCTGATGGTGGCGGTCTTTAGTCTTCAGACGAAGCTACTGTGTGTTTGAGCTTTTGGGTCCAGGCGACCAGAGATGGTGACGGATGGTGTTGCTCTGGTGAATCAGTTGATCCAGTGTTTGTCCTGAAACGGGCCGTGTATGTTCTTGTCCCTCTCCCCAGCGGCCCCCATGGTTCCGGTCCAGTGCCTGGATGACATGGAGAAGAACCACCGACCGGTCCGGGTATCGGGTCCTCGCCCCCCTAGTGCCCCCCCGGTGCCCTCCAGCTCTGGCCGCCCCTGTCCCCCTGTGGGCCCTCCGGCACTGGATGGTCTGAGGGAGGACTGCTGGGGACAGGGCCCCTGGTCCAGCCACTATCCCGGGGCCCTGAGCAGCCCTGTGCTCTTGCCCCCCCCACCTCAGAACCAGGCCTCTCTGGACGACAGCTCCTGGTCCTTCCCCAGCCCTCCCAAGCCTAGCGACGCCCTCTTCTGGGAGGGCCAGAGTAGCCCTCCTCACCTGTCCAGCAACAAGTGTGACAGCCCCAAAAGCCCCCCCAAAAGTGAATGGGCCAAGCCCTACTGACCTGAGCCCGCCCCCATCCCCCTGCCTGCCGCATACCACCTGACCTGCCTTAAGACCACTCCTCTGGACCCCCCAGCCATGGGAACTAGCAGGAGACTCTCTGGGGATCCACCGCTGATACGCTGAGGGAGACTCCCCTGAGCTCTCATCATAGAGGAAATACCATACATGGACAATAAAGATGTTTGAGACTCTCCACAGCCAAATGGCTTTGTGTGTGTGTGCGTGCGTGCGTACATGCGAATGACTGTGTCTGTGCGCGCAAGTGAGAATGAGTGTGTGTGTCTGTCTGCGTCTCTTTGTGTCTCTCCATTTGTCTATTGGGGCTCAAAGTCTATCTTTCTGATCCACAGTCGGATGCATATTAGTTTTGACCGTAGCCCCCTGATGTAAGTCTCTTCACATGTTGCCGTTGTAAAGTATATAGTCGAATGGTTATTTCATGATGTGAAGGCAGTATTTAGGTAATACAGATGGTGTTCTGTGCTATAATGCATACAGGCATATATACAGCATATACCCTCACTAGCACCAACAAGGCTCAACTGTCTGTCTGGTTTGGTATCTCTTGCCCACTGGCAACGATGCCTCTTCCTCTGATGTTTCACAAACGGATAGCTGATCGGTTTTCTTTTCACTGATATAATGGTAAAGAGGCATTTCAAAAGTCCCCTGTCAAAAAAAGAAAAGAAAAAAAAAAAAAAAAAGCTGTGTTTTTTGAACATTCCGACTGAATACACTAACAGCAGCGTTAGCTTCAGAGGCCGTACGTGCACTGGTTACACACTCCCTATGCGTTAGCTTCAGAGGCCGTACGTGCACTGGTTACACACTCCCTATGCGTTAGCTTCAGAGGCCATACGTGCACTGGTTACACACTCCCTATGCGACTACTAAGAAGGTACTATGTGTCGTATTGCTCTATTCTAGCACATATTGCTGTGGGAAGGTTAAAGTGGGATTATTGCTATCGCCATGTTTCTGGATTGACAATCTTGAATAGCCAGGGGAAGGCCAGCGGCAGAGGCTAGTGAATGTGTGTCCGACCGCTAGTTGTATCCACTAACATTGCTGTGTGACAAGGTGTTTGGTTTACATTGTTCAGCTGAGTTGAATTCTACCCCAACACAATGTAAACCAAACACCTTGTCACACAGCAGAGTTACTTCCTGCTGTCACTGGAGTCAGTCAAGTGAGGTTGTAAAAACTATGTCAGTAATGTAAGAGATTCATGTCAGTCCTCACAGGAGAGAGGCAGAGATGATTATCATGGGCTGCACACAAGACTTGTTGGGAAAGTCCAGAGTTGTATGGATGCAGATGGTATCTTTAATAGGGGTTTCTGCCAGGCTGAGTTGCATTCCAAAGAGATTCCTTTGGATTTGGCCTTTTCTCTCCTGTCAATATTTAATGTCAAACCATGCATTGCTGAATGGGAATGAAGGTTAAGAAGTGAACTTTAATTTAAAATGTGATGTGTTCCGTCTAGTCCAATAAGTGCATCCAGCACAGTGGGCCATGGTAAAGAGATTTTAGTATTTGCATCACTTTTTCTTCTGCCTATATTATATAATTGTGATAAATTATTTCATTTTCTTGATTTTTAATGTTATTTTACAGCAGTTTCATACTCACTTCTGTGAAAGATTTGCAAACCAAAATGCAATGTACAGTAGATGTGGATTATATTTTAGAATTACTGCACTAAAGACTGTTTGTAAATATGATTTGAATTAAATGAATAAATGAATGTGAATGTCTACTGATATACTATTTTATTTCCGTTGGGGTATTATGTGATGTACAGTATGTTTCAGATAAAGGGGTATAAAGGAGAAGTTAGTGGGGAATTTTCGGCAAATGTATTTGGACAGTGACCCATTTTTTGGCTCAGTATACGGGATAAAATGACTAAAGTTAGACGTGGGTCTGTCAGCTTTAACTTTAGGGAGAACCATGTAAACAATCCCACCCCCATTTTACTGTAGGTGACCATAGTAGTTTTGGAGCTCTGTCTGGTCCTGATTAGAGAAAGGGAAGTAGAAAAACAAGACGTTGGTCTAGCGAAGTCAATACATTAAAATAGAGGTGAGGGCAAAGAGGCTATCTTTGTAGTGAGGGTGTGGGGGTCACAGACTAAAATAATGTGTAGCAGTAGAGCACAGTGGAGATAAGAACAAGGAAGTGAATGGAAACTCCACATGGTTATTTAGATCGGGGTTTTCCAATCTGGGGTCCGGCCCTCCCTTAGGGGGGCGCCAACGATCACAGGGCCTCAGATAAATTGAGGCCTTAATATTATATTTAGCTAGACAAATATTTGTTAGAGAATCATGTCATTGACATTTCACACCGCAGTTATAACAAAATGCATGATTATGTCTGATAGGGTCAAAAGCCTACTACACTACAATTCTGTGTATATAAACTCAACAAATTATTCGGAGACTCTGAATTGCATCAACATTGATGTTACTTCATTGTGTACCCTAACTTACACCCGACGGAATTTGCCCTCCCTAAGTTGTTGTGAATGTCCAGTGTGTTGACCTCCGTAGGACATAGACTGGACGTTCACAACAAATTGGGGGGGTGCGAGTTCCATCAGGTATAAGTTAGGTGGGCTCTAGGGAAGAAAGGCTGGGAACCACTGATTTAGATACAACACTCTTTCAATCCATACCATCTGTGTCTGTCTCCCGTTGTCTATAACCACAATACAACACTGGAAGAGCAAATATGTGCAGCTACTACCAATTATTGGGATTACATTCAGTCAGATGACCCTTGTCCCAAGATATGACCACTCTGATATCCTTACTCTGGGTCCACATGTCTGGGTTTATATGATAGTCAGTTATTACTACAAGATATGACCACGCCGATATCCTTACTACAAGATATGACCACTCTGATATCCTTACTACAAGATATGACCGCTCTGATATCCTATAAGATATGACCGCTCTGATATCCTTACTACAAGATATGACCGCTCTGATTTCCTATAAGATATGACCACTCTGATATCCTTACTACAAGATATGACCGCTCTGATATCCTATAAGATATGACCGCTCTGATATCCTTACTACAAGATATGACCACTCTGATATCCTATAAGACATGACCACTCTGATATCCTTACTACAAGATATGACCACTCTGATATCCTATAAGATATGACCACTCTGATATCCTATAAGATATGACCACTCTGATATCCTTACTACAAGATATGACCACTCTGATATCCTTACTACAAGATATGACCTCAACCCGTTTCAGGCAAGATTGTGGCTTGTATGAATCATATGAATAGAAATGCATTTAATTATGTGAATGTAGAGGAGTGGACATGGAATAAATCACCTGGGCTACCTACCTTTATGAAGCAAGGCTAGTAGAAAAGTATTATTGAAGTACTATTCAACAAGGATGGCAGGGGAGGGAACCCTACTCAGAGGGAGTATTATTAGTAGTATTAGTAGTATACTCTGGGAGTATTCTGGGTGAACTAAAGGTTTGAAGATCCACCACCAACCACAGACAGGTCCTACCCTTGGTAATGGTTACTGTCACTTTAAGAAAAGATAAATATTTTTGTCTTCACATTCATCTTCACATATAAAATTCATCACCTCATCTGCATCAACATTTATTACAACTTTTATTACGGTACAACATTTATTACAACTTTTTACAGCAATAAATCTAGAATCTGACAATTTGTATAATTCTGATGACAGAGCTTTTCTACAAGAAACAAACCAGATAATTTCGATCCCATCTGTGGATGTCTATGATTGTGTTGACTATGGTGAGAAATCGAACTTTCTTCATCAACATAGGATTGGCATGAAAACATGTTGAACCTTATCCATTGCCTTTTATTAGTTTTATGAGTTAACTTAAATTTTTGTGCAAAATGCATCATAGTTACTCCATCATATACAAAGCAACATATAGCATCAAGATCTGCATTACTGTAGGTATTATGAATTACAGAAAATAAAGGACTATACATTCTTCCACTGTTTAAGCTCAAAGTCCATTTCTTTGATACACCTGCACCTGACTCAATATCTAACATCAAGTCAAGAGGGTCGAACACAGACCCTATATACCTCAGCGCCAGGGTTCAAGCCTGTCCAGACAACCTCCAGCCCCTTCACCGAGGACACTTCAAACTAGATCTTCAAATCAGAATAGGTCTAAGCACTGCGGTGGCATAGCTAATGGTTAAAGCCATACAGCTTGCTTATCAAATTGGTTCAGATCTGAGTTTCTGGGAAGCAGCTGTACTAAGGGGTTGTTTTCTGGACAAGGTCACTCAGATGCCCCCTTTAATCAGGAAGAGAGGCTTTTTTTTCATGTTAATTTGTGTTTGCTTGTTTACATGCTGGTTGGGAGCTTCTGTGTCCGGTTTTTGGCTGGGATACCCGTCCTCTTAAACTCCATCTTCTCCTGGATGTATTCTTGCTTGCACTCCTCGAAGAAGGCAGGGTCTTTGTAGCTATGGAAATGCAATCATCTTATTTTACTGAAACTTCACCTTTAAGACTTTTCATCACAATCTATTGGTCAATACTGACTCTAAACATACTAGTTCTGTTGTAAAGCCAACCGTGAAACATCTGTAACATACACCCCTGGGGAAACCTCTTACAGTAAGTGCTACAGTACCTTCCATCTAAGGTTGTCAAAGGTATCAGTATTTTGTGTTTAAAACAATACGATCTCAACTTAAAAAATAATTCAAACTGAATTCTGTATTATTAGTATTAAGGCCTTTCACACATCGCTGCAATCTACATTAATTGGATCACTGATCCACATCTAAGGAGCTCTGTAGTTCTTGCATCTCAGTCTAGAATGGTCCCTAGCCTTCATACTCAAGTTCGCTTTAAAGGTGGACACCTGCTGATTACCTTTTGACAGTGAGAATGCCAATTTAGACTACATTATGTTAGTTAAAGGACATCTTAACCCCAAACCTATTGATTTGCATCAATAGATAATGGGTATGCTGTGTAAATATTATATTTTAGTTTTTTCTTTTAGGCACATCAGAGATTAAGGCCCGATTCATAGTCAACGCAAGCTACGCTGACGCGGCTGTGAACGCGGCTCTACGCAAGTGGTTCACTCGCGCGGGGGTCGCTGCCTTGCGTCAGCGCCCTTAATGAAATAGCACTTGCACGCGCGTAAAGTTAAAAATTTCTGCACAACACACGTTGCTACGCAAGGACGCGTTAACGTCACCTTGCGTAGCCTTGCGCAGCTCGCACTAGCGTAGCTTGCGTTGACTATGAATGGGCCCCAAGTTTAAAAAATAAAAAAATTAGATGGCTACAGTATGTTAACTAGCTGTAAACGAATTTGGTTACTTTGTTACTTTGTATTAGTGCCTAGTGAGTGCCTAGCCAGCAGATACTTTTCTGCACACTCTGCACGCTGACTCACCATCAAGCATCTACCCAGCTATCCAGAGTCCGCATACAAAAAAAAACCCGCCAGCATTGGCAGCTACCGGTTTTGCACTTGATACATCTGTATGTGTACACTCTGTTACAGCAGTCAGGGAAGGCTGTGCAATTCACTGCCATGTTGTTTATCTTGTAAACCCCATCTAATTATTTATTGTTTATTTGAGTCCCGCACCCGGGGATAGCACAACAAGCCGTTTATAAAATTAAGTGCACTGCCTGGCACTTCATTTACCAATGGTGTTCCCACCCCACTCCTCACCAACACCTTAGCAGGCCCCTGCGAATAGGGGGGGGGGTTGTGTGGGGGGGGGGGGGTGGAAGGGCATTCTGGGTCAGGCCTGAAAATAGATTCACTGAAATGTAAGCAATTAGCTCCTTTTTTCAGAGTCAAACGTTAGTGGACCAGTAGATAACAGGTTGCTAGTTTAAATCTTGAGCAAGGTACTTAATTCCAAAACCGTTCCAAGAGTGGATTTTTTTTTTTTTTTTTTACTTCAGGAGGCAGACGATAAAATAAAGTAATCTTCTACTTACTAGGCAGTCAAGCAGCCCTTTAGGGCTGAATTCTCGTCCCGACACTTGAACACCATGAAGAAGCCATTGTCCTTACAGCAGTGGTTGAAGGCTGCAACAAAACCAGAGAGAAGAAACAAATTTAGCAGGGGATGTGAAAACAATCTGTCAGAGACAGAAACCTAAGTCTAAACATACTAGCATAGGCCTACTGACTTTGGATGTGTCTACCTTTACCACAAACTTGGAATAGAAGCAGAACCAACCACAACACCTTCTTTGCCACATGGTTGAGAGACTGGTACAGAAAGAGGTGACACACAGGAACAAACTCTTATCTTGCCAGCGCCGTTTCCTCCCCTATGCTGGGTTGAAAGACCCTGGCTCCACGATGGTGCCATCGGTGGTCTAGTCCCTTCACCTCTGAACAGTAATAGTCTAGTGACAGTTGACAGTCTAGTGAAATTTTATTTTTATTTTTTTTCACATCCCATATGTCTCCCATACTTGGTGATGTAGGACAGACACCTGGTTTGAACATTCTCAAGTTATGGGTTTTTGGTCACCATTCCCCTATTCAGACTGGCCTAATTTGGCTCTTTTTCAGAGATTGGGGTATATCTAAAGAATAACCCAAAAAACAGTCCACAACAATCCATTTCATTAATGAGAGACATATGGGATATGGAAAAACACTGTTGTGTTTTACTCTAACTCGGACAGGGGTGTCTCTAGCTCTAGCCGGTAGACAAACATACTCCAGGAGCTTGCTCGATCGCCTCGTTGAGAGGGGTCAGGGAAGAATTTTTACAGCTCACTTATCTGGCCCCCGGGTGATTACTGTTTTTTTGCTTCCCTCTGGAATATGTAGAAAGTGGGTCGTATGCCCACCTCCCTTGTTCTCTGTAAAGCGCATTGTGTTGCCTCTGGGTATGAAATGCGCTATACAAATAAAGCTTTGATTGATTGATTGATCGATCTCTAAATCTCAGGGCCCCTTAAATAGATCTGTTTCCTCTCTGCTAGGTAGGCTGCTGGTTTGCTGGTTAATGTAAAGTGAGTATGAGGTCTTCTTGTCCTCTCTTCAAAATGAAAGGAGGCAGGTTTCTGGTGTAAAAGAGGTGTTGAAGGGCCCTGGTCCCCCTGTTAGCAAGGTCATTCTCCGGCTGGAATTAGCTCAATCCCTCTCTGCAATACTGTACCTCCAAGCCTACTCTCAGCCAGCAAAGGAACGAGTAATTACTTTACACAGTATAATCAGGAGCACTTTCACCTGAATGCTGATCAAACCAATCAGGAGAGGCAGAGCACTGCAACTAATCCAATCAACAAAGGCCTGTCCCAGGACTCTACTGTTGGTGGTCACACATCAGCAGTCCCCCAACACACACAGACATAATTATTAAACCCATTATTATTACAAGTGATCTCATTTTCCACTAGCCTTCATGGTGTGGGGGGGGGGGGGGGGGTTCTTTGGTGGGATGAGACAGTGATCTTGTGCTCTGTACTACTGTGCTATGTAGTGAATCGTGGAGACAAGACAGGCAGACATACTCATAAATATATACCCATCCTCTGTCTCTCTCTCACTCACACACACACACACACACACACACACACACACACACACACACACACACACACACACACACACACACACACACACACACACACACACACACACACACACACACACACACACACACACCTTTGCACGCAAACACTCTGTTGCAGATATGACAGACCAGGGGAGGTGTCAACATGTGTGGGTAGAGCACCGAGTTGGGGGGGGGGGGGGGGGGGGGGTTTCCACAGGCCTGTGTGTGTGTGTGTGTGTGTGTGTGTGTGTGTGTGTGTGTGTGTGTGTGTGGCTGTGTGTGGCTGTGTGCACAGACGCGCATGGTCTTCGGGTAAACTAGCAGGTGTGACTCAGACAATGGAAGGGATGGATGGAGGGGGTGACAGAAATCATATAACCCCAATAAAAGAGCTACTTGCTACATTAGAATCAGAAATATGTATTGCCATGTAGTTTTACAACATACTTAAGGGGTAGTGTGACATTTTGTTTTAGACATGTATCCCTATTTGTGGTCTATCTACCATGAACCTAAAACGTATAGACCATAATTTTACTGATCGTTTCAATATTGAGCTAGCTGCAGTTTTTCCTGCAGGCTCTCACTGAGCTACAATAGAAGTCAATGGGGCATATGTAAATGTGTTGGAAAAACTATGATAAATGTGATTTTCCGAAACGGGAAGCACAGGGTGTAATCTTACCCGTCTCAGTATACTCTCCTGTGAAATGTATCGCAATTCTAATATTTTTACGTGCTTGACATCTTGGTGAGGGAGCTGAGCTCCCATTTGAGGTCCCGGGAGATGACGGTGCCAAGGAAGCGGAAAGAGTCCACGGTGACGACCGGGGAGCCATTCAGGGTGATGGTGGGGGGGCTGGGTTCTTCCTGAAGTCTACAACCATCTCCACTGTCTTAAGAGCGTTGAGCTCCAGGTTGTTTTGCCCGCACTAGGACAGCAGCTGGTCGACCTCCCACGATGGGGTGATGTCCTCCGCAAACGTCAGGGGCTTGACATAGTGGTGGTGGCTGGAGGCGCTGCTGTTCGTGCAGAGGGAGAAGAGTAGGGGGGAAAGGACGCAGTCTTGTGGGGAGCCGGTTCTGATGGTCCTTGAGTCAGAGATGTTTTCACCCAGCTTCATGTGTCGTTTCCTGTCAGACAGGAAGTCAGTGATCCACCTGCAGGTGGAGTCAGGCATGCGCAGCAGGGAGAGTAAATACTCTAGTGTGGGCGGGAGGATGGTGTTGAAAGCCGAGCTGAAGTCCACAAATAGGGTCTTGGCGTAGGTGCCTGCGGAGCCCAGTTGCTGTAGAATGTACTGAAGAGTCATGTTTGCTGCATTGTCCACAGACCTGTTTGCTCTGTAGGCAAACTGCAAAGGGTCCAGGAGTGGGTGCATGATGGATTTGAGGTGCAGCAGAACAAGGCGCTCAAAGACCTCCATTACTACAGAGGTCAGGGCGTGGGGTTTCATTACTACTGAGGTCATGGGAGTTTCTATAGCAGCGTAAAGCATCCTGGTGGAACAGATTAAGCTTATTCCAAAGGTCTAACCTGCCGGTACCATGATGAACCAGGCAGTTATTGGCAAATTAAGTAATTCCCTTTTCATTTTTGTTGTCATAACAGGAAGGAGGCATCACAGAGACCAACATCTCTTACACACTCGTACACACAACGGCCTCATATACAGTACACTCATACGCAAAAAAAACACTTGCTACACGCTACAGTAATCGGTGTGTTGCTTATAAGGCAGAGCAAGTAGTGATACCATTTACACAACATTATACATTTCCGATCGCGAGAGTACCCAGGGGGATAAACTCCCCTTTTTTGGGAAATCAGACATGGAATGTTGTAAAAGGTTGTGCACCAGAAATGATATCTGGGACCTAGGACCACAGCCTGGTTGGACAACCTGGTCAACTAGCTACTGGAAAGATACAAGGTGGGTGCAAACAATATAACCCCTATTGCGAAAAAGCCACATGAAGGCTGTTTGCAAGATCATCAGGGATGCAGGTGCAGAGGAACCTCTTGTCGCAGCTGGTCTATGTCAAGAAGGGACTGCCAAGAAGATGTTTGGTGAGAAGACTGACTACTACCAAGCCATGCATGCCCTCAGGATCCACAGTGAGGCTGGGGCACCTGTACTGGGAAGCATTTGAGGCATGGCCAGCAGACAAAGAAACAGAATCCTTGCAGTCACAGGTAGAAAATGTCAAGATGTTGCAGCTATCTCTGCAGAGCTCAAGTCTATGCTGCACCTTCATTCCTCTAGCCCACACCATGAACCTGGTTGGAGTCGTGTCACCAGGGATGCAGAGATAGTAATCAAGGTCATGGCAGCAGGAGAGACCAACCTTTTCACAGCGGCCACACCATCCCTGGTCAACATGTCAACTGGACAGTGTGCAGATTCCACAGTCAAGGACAATCTGACGAGCCTGAAAGTACTTGGCTTGAAGGCACTGTCTGACTCACTGTCCAGTGATCAGCTTAACACCTTCCACACACAACATACAAAACAAGAGAAGAGGTCCGGGGGGGAAAACTTCTGCATCTGGCAAGAGCAATGAAGTCACTGCCCTCCTGCACATGACACAGATCATTGCCAGTGGTGGAGAACTCAACATTGTTGACTTCATAGGCAACCACCAGCGCAGTGACTTTCCCCCATCCCTCTTCCAGGAAGACGGCAGAATGAGAACTGGTACCAAGGCAAGCCTAGTGAAGATCCTGAAAGAGGAGACTTAAGTGACCAGCATCCCTGATCTGCCTCAAGATGACAAAAAGACAGCAGTAGTCATTGATGCTATGTGCGCTGTACGACAATGGTCTTTTCACAGAGGTGAAAGATTTGAAGCCATTGTTGAGCGATACAAAAATCCACTGCTGAATGATGTGCCTGCCGGCACTGAGATAATACACTCCTGTTGTGACAGGTGGACCCAGCCTTAAGTTAGCTGAGCAGGAACAGAGATATGCCCGATCAAAACCAGCCAAAGTATATGTCTAGTGTCTAGTATAAGTCAGTGAGCAGTACACAGCTCCTGATCCAAAGGAGTTTTTTGCAGTGTCAGCTAACAAAGCAAACCTTCTGAGCTTCCTCTGTGAGAAATAGTGTGAGAATGAGCAACTGGAGCCTGCTCATGGCCCAACTCATCTATACATGGGTGGGGGATTCAAAGAAGAGATCAAGATCGTGGTGCTCACAGAAGGGTCTGTTATAGATGTTCCTGTATAGTTCAACTAGGGATGAGACGGTATACCGTAAAACCGTGAACCGCGGTATAAAATGTCCACAGTATTAGAACCGTGACATTCCCTGTGTTTACGGTATTACGTTTATGGTATTACACAATAATGCTCTGCTGAAACTTCACATTTCAAGTTGCTTGCAACAGTCAATTTTGTAATTTAATATAAGCTTGCTATTAATAAACTGAGCTTAATTACAATAGTGTGTATTTTCCATCATGTGTAATAAAGCAATAAAGCTGTTTTCCTTCAAAGTAAAATACTTGTTTTTTTATGTGTGTTGTGGGGGTGAAACGTCGTATACCGTGAAATACCGTAAACCGTACCGTCCATACCGTCTCATCCCTAAGTTCAACCCACAAGCCAAGTCAATGAATAAGACAATCTCATGCGGATGTGTCAAAGGCTGCCAGAAGAACTGCTCCTATGCAAAGAAGGCAGTTCCATGCTACATAGGGTGCTGTTACCATAGACTGGCAACCAAATGCAGCAGGATACACACTGCAACATTTGAGAACAGTGACAGCAGCAGAGACTCAGAAAATGACAAAAACATTGAGCATTTATATTCAGTGTTGGTAATGTTTGTTAAATCGCTGTTTTCCAGTTCTGGCCAAGTGGATGATTATTTTGTGTTCAACGTCTGATAATTCTGTCATATCTGCTGAGAGAGAGAGACAGAGAGACAGAGAGAGAGAGAGAGAGGGAGGGGGGGGGGTATTTTGATCTCTCATAATACATTCACCCTGATCTTCAAAATTGAACAGGTGTTGAACTGTGGCAGAACAGTCAACCAACAGAAAACAGACGAGTTTACCATCCACATGGCCTATACCTGGCTTCAAATCCCATGATGGAGCATAACACACACACACACACACACACACACACACACACACACACACACACACACACACACACACACACACAGATACATGCACCACGTACCGTCAACTTTCTCAGCACAGAGCTCCTTCGCTTTCTCCCTCATCATCTTGGGAATCAGAACGTCCAGCTCCACATGCCTGAGAAAAGGCTCTTCTGTGAATGACAAGAACACACACACATTACACTATCAACTACCTAGCATACTTATAGTAGATGACAAGAACACACACACATTACACTATCAACTACCTAGCATACTTATAGTAGATGACAAGAACACACACACATTACACTATCAACTACCTAGCATACTTATAGTAGATGACAAGAACACACACACATTACACTATCAACTACCTAGCATACTTATAGTAGATGACAAGAACACACACACATTACACTATCAACTACCTAGCATACTTACAGTAGATGTAGCTAGTAGCGAAGCTATCCTTGTTCTTAGTTATGGATAACGAGAAGTGTACAGTATTGATAGAAAATGTAAACCGCTGGTTATAATGTAGTACTGGGGCATAAATAAAACTAGTTAGCTAAATAGCTGAGTAGAAAACGTCAGGAAGTAGCTAGGCTAGCCAACTAATATGTGACAAGCGGAAGCCAAGCTAGCAGATGTAGCTAAGCTAGCCTAGCTAGCATGCATGCACTGCTTCTTCAATTACAAACACACAACAGAACACATGAAGCGAAGTTATGAACTGTAAATTACTTTTCAAAGAACAACTGTCTAGCTTACAGTACCTGTTTTAGCTGCCTCCATAGTTAAGTACGTGCAGTAGCGTTTCTCAAAATATTAGGCTAAACTGACCAAGGAGGTTTATGTGACCCTCACCACAGTCATGCTCATTTCCGCTTACGTAACGGAAATCACCCTGATTACTATTTTATATTTATTCCATAATTTAGCATATTTATTTTTTATTTCATAATATCCCCATAGTCTTTATAAGTAACTGTTTTGTTTACTAGAGTGACAATGTTTTGAGCTAGTGTTGGGCTGCCATGCTCAAGGGCACAGCGGTAGAGAATGATTGTCAAGTTAAGTGGCCTGGCCCGGTTTTAAACTTTTTGGTCAGTGGTCAGGGCAAATGTTCAGTTTCAGTTTTACTAGTTATGAAAATTCTAGAAAACACAATTACATACCACTCCTTATTTATGTGTTACTATTCCCCCATAGTCACTGGTAACTATATTTTAGATGTAGATAAGCCTAGGCCTGCTAGTAGGCTATATATGTAGGCTATCCTACTACACAAACATCCAAAGTGGTACGGAATAAAGACCTATGTTCCAAAAAACCTTTTGACCAAGTCAGTGGGGATCATCTCAGTGATCCAGAAGGATGTTTCAAAACTGTGTTCTATGTAAAGACTAACACTGCCGTTTCTCAAATTAGGTTTCATAGCATGGATGTTATTGTAAAGAGATTTTATTTCTGATGAAGAATAACTTGCCTCAGCCGAGACACTGGCATTTATTTACAGGGATGATTTTGGATGACTTTCACCTGAATTTCCATTGCAGTGTTACTCTCCTTTCAAAATTCTTTGAGGCCAGAAATTCTTGCAATTGAAAGTGGAACAATGACACATCTGACAATCCCTCTTGTGACACACATGATAGATAGATAGATAGATAGATAGATAGATAGATAGATAGATATAGATAGATAGATAGACAGACAGACAGACAGACAGACAGACAGACAGACAGACAGACAGACAGATAGATAGATAGATAGATAGATAGATAGATAGATAGATAGATAGATAGATAGATAGATAGATAGATAGATAGATAGATAGATAGATAGATAGACAGACAGACAGACAGACAGACATAGTCTGTATAAATATGTATACTAATACTCAAATATACATAGCCGACATGAACACATCCACAACACTCAGGAGTGCTCAGGCACTGTTATAGAGTCTGATGTCCGCTGGCACAAAGGAGCCTGAACCGCTCAGTTTTGCACTTGGTGGGATGAGCCTGTGGATGAAGGTACTTCCCATCTGCCACAGTTCATCATAGAGGGGATGGGAGGGGTTATCTAGAACAGACTTCAGTTTGTCCCTCATCCTCCTCCTCGTCTCCAGGCTGTCCAGTTGTTGCTCCACAACAGAGCTGGCCCTCCTCACCGGCTTGTTTGTTTGTCTCCCCAGACCTGGTGCTGTCATCTCCATTTTGCCCAGTGTCAGGGTGTTGGCACAGCTGTAAAAACCGCTTCTAACTATTACAGTGATTGTGACAAGTGCTGAAAGATCTTTCTCAAAATTTAAACAAGTGGACAATGTCATCCCCCATCAACGATGTTTCGCCCCTCTGTGTCAGTGAAGCAGTGGAAGCAAGTGTAAACAAGTTACAGTAATTAATAAATAAGAGCAAATTGCTTTTAAATAATAATGAGTAGCTGGTCTTGGGGAATAAATGTTAAAACGGCTTGTCATACAGTGCCTACTCCAGTGGCCTTGATAGAGCATTTGTTTCTAGAGGGAAAGAAGGGAAGGGAGATAGAAGGAATATTAATATATTGTACTTGTAGTCTACTTCTTTGACGATTACCTCAGAGCTCAGAGAGGGTCACAGAGTTCAGAGTCAGGCCCAGCAACACGTCAGAAAGTAAATTCAACAGTTCTATGAGAGGCCCTCACCATCCAACCATCAACATAGTATATCTACACACATGCCGTTGCAGTATCAGCAACCACATGAGCAAGAAAAGTACGGTGCTGCTGATCATAGTCAGACGGTCGGTCTATGTCTCGTCTAAAGCACTGAGTAAATGCAACACCTGCAATACCACAACATCAGGCCGTCTCTCGTCTGTCTGCTTTCAATTCTCCCAGCCATCTAACTCACTGAGTCTCCTCTCAGCCTCCCCCAGGAAGTAGCATGGTGGCTTGGCAACAACGTTTCTGCATCAAAGAAGCCTAAAGAGACAGAGAGAAAAAAAAATCAAAGGAAATAAGTGGCGGCAACAAACACCTATACTCAAGTACAACACCTCTGTGTAAGCTGTGTGTGTGTATGTGTGTGAATGCGTTTGTGTGCACGTGTGCACGGGCTGTAGCCGTTGCGAGCTGTGTGTGTGTGCGCGCGTGAGTGAGCGCGTGCATTCATGCCTGTGTGCATGCATTGTTGTTGTTTTTTACGGATGCTTGTGTTTGTGCACACGTTTGTGCCTGCACGTGGTGTGTACAGTGCATGACTACGTGTGCTTATTTGAGATCCATGCGTGTGGGGGGTACAGTAAACTTTGACACCGGCAAGGTTGGGCTACACCTGGCAGACGCCATGATCCTCTCCGTTTATCTGTCCCCTCTGACACCAGGGCAGGGGGCGGGCTACGCACAGGAGAATTTAATAACATTTAATAACATCTCCCCAACTAGAGACACTGTCCCCTTAAAGGCAACTCCTTTACTGCAGGGGCAGGCTGGGTTGGCAGTGTCCTGGGCTTTTACCCACCAGTCCAATATTCTCTACCAGCAGGCAGCCTGAACCTGGCAGAAGGGAGGTTAGGGAAGTTAAACCCTCTTACAGCACGCTTCGCTGCTCAGGCCAACTGCAGCCACTCCAACTGTCCACCGACAGGAACACAAGGCCCCCGTCAGATGGACTTAAGGGGTCACTGCTTTGCGCCCTGTCTCAATAGACTGCCAACAGTTACCTGGTTAAGCAGACCTTATCTGAAGCCCAGAATAGCTATATCTTATCAAGTGTCGTCTCAGTGGTCGAATAAGCAGTAGATAAGGGGGCGTGGTCTATCTCTCCCCCTCGGCTCAGCGAATGCTAGATCCTCTGGAGTCCCTCTCCTCGGCCAGCATGAGAGCACCTCCGACCCGGCCATTCTTCCAGTCGCTGACTTCCAGGGTCCCAGTCCGCCGCGCCCCAGCAGATGGGGGATTTTCGAGAGCGCTTTAATCCAGAGCGGCAGGGAACGTTTTCAGGGTCGTTGGAGAGCAGATCGTCCAACGGTTCGGGTGAGGGGATTACAAACCTCCAGTGGACCTCGACTGTTGACTCCTGTTGTGAGAGACTTCCCTGGGTCATTCTTGTGAAATGTGATCAAGTCTTTATATGAAAGATATAGAAAGAGATATTTTTGTATTACACAAAACAAGAGTAAAACTTTAAACCTGACTTTATCCATTGTTAACATATTTGTTACGGAAAATTATGCAAATCAATGCATATTTAATGAGATTGCATAATTAGCATATTAAAAAAAAAAAAGTTTCTTAATGTGAAGATTAAAGTGGTAGAAGGATAAGGATATCTTTAAAGGAAAAAAGTCATATTCACCCATAGATGCTTTCTCCGGTATGGGTAGATAAAACGTTGAAAAATAGCCGTTTTTAATCAAGTCTGGGCATTTTTGTGTTACATATAGTGATAGTATACAAGTTATAGTAGAGGAATGAGAAAAAATCTAAAAATTGATGATTGGATGAAAAACTGCCATTTGCCTGTAGTGTCTCCCCTTAAATAGTAACATATTTAGTACAAATATTTCAAATAATTAAAATGATATCCAATGTTTTGCTTTCATCATTCATGATTCCCATTTTTCAATAGTCAACGGTATCCATCCACATCAACAGTACCAGGCCCTGTCATCTGTTTGTTTCTGCGGGACTCGGTCTGTTGCACTCACACCCTCTAGTAGAGGCTACCACCCAGACCTCCAAGGTCATCTAATCTCTAGCAGTGGGTTGGTAGAGGGCAGGGATCACAACCCTCCCAGCCGCCCTCTCCTGACCTGATGCCCCACCCCTTCTGTGCATCTTGTCAAGCTGCCACACTGCTCGCCTTGAGCATATTCCTCTGTCCTATCAATGCAGCACATTGGCGTTATTGATATTCAGTTTCAAGATTAGATGTTAGTTATTCAATCCTAAGTGTTTCACTATGGCAGGGAGCCCTGTTGAATACAAGAACATTACACCAACTGAAGTATTAACATACAGTATGTACAGTACCATTATCTGATATTGTAAAACACATACATAACTCAGAACACAAGGCACTAAACATAACATTGATTTCAAAAATAAGAACTGCATCTTAAGCTCAGGACCCGTGTATGTAACGTTACAATAGGACATATACTGTAACAGTACTGTAACAGGACAGCCTTTTGGTTAGACTTGGCTCTGGTCGTCCCTCTCACCCCAGTGATGTCAGGATGCATTTCCTGTTAACCAAGTGAGGAGGCTGCCACAGCGCCGCAATCTGGGCCCACTTCTCAGGCAGGCTAAACCCTTTGACACCGCCGTTTTTAATTAAAATTACATTACGAGTAATCAGCCGGAAGAGTTGGGGGGTGGGGGTGGGGGAGGCCGGGGGGGTAGGGGGTTCTGTGTGGGAGAAGAGGGGGCCCCCAACACTTCGTGATCGCAAACCTTCCTTTTGTTGCCTGGACACTAAAGATGTGCCGTCCCCTGCCTACCAAGCCTGTACCAGGTCATGATAACACAACATTCAAGTTAATCTATATTCCTCTTCAACTCCACTATGGGAGAAGGTCTCCAGTATGGGAGAAGGTCTCCAGTATGGGAGAAGGTCTCCAGTATGGGAGAAGGTCTCCAGTATGGGATAAGGTCTCCAGTATGGGAGAAGGTCTCCAGTACCCATGCATCTCACTGATCTTAATGCATCCAACTGTGTAACTCAGCAACTTTACGACTTAAAGATTTTTATTGAAGAACAATACATTTACCACATCAAGTGAGGTATAAAAGAGAAACTTTCACAATAGGGTTGTAGAGGGGCTGGATTCCAACAGAGATTAAATTCTATACACCGACCTATGCTAATTATACAAAAGATCGATCTCTATATCGGTGAAAGTCTTCTTTATATATATATATATATATATATATATATATATATATATAAACCAACACACTGTCAGTTTCCGATGAAATATACTAGTACAGCCAGGGAGCTGGAAGGGTAGCCTACAGTATAATGTGATATAGTGGGACAGTCTGTCCGATTATGATTCACACACACACACACACATTTACCAGACCTTTCATGTGAAGAAATATCTTCAAGAAATCTTATTTACGACAGTGGGGGTTATCTGAACCCTCAGATATGCTGTAAGTTGATATGTGTACAGTATATCCTTGACTGACAACAAACAGGCATCAAACATCTGCCGATAGATGAATAGATTTGGCAAGATTTTTTCTCTCGTCCGTTTCTTTTCTTGGGAGAAAAGTGCCAAGCACAATTCTGCCTGAGGCCCGGTGTCCAACTAAAGCTCCTCTTGACCCTCACTCCCATACGAATGCAGTGATCAATTCCATTTAGATTCCATGAGCTAAAATACTGACTTTGGTTTCCCAGTATGTATATATCTCTACAAATCAAAAGGGATTCAACCCCAGCACTGATGTATAGAGAGGAGGTTGGGATGCAGCCACTTGTTTGGGATAAACTGAGTTTCTATTAATAATAGGCTACATTTTGCCACAGTAGCATTTCTGTGAGGGAGCAACACGGTGTATGACCTGACCTTGTAAGACCCCCTATGGGGGACACCTTGTCTGATAGTGGCTGTATGCTGAGGCGTCTGCTGACCGGTCTCTCTCACTTGTCTTCTCTCTCCCTGTGTGTGTCTGATGTGCATTTATTTAAAGGAGTAGTAAAGGGAAAATGCATGTTTAGCCCTGTTTTAAGGTTACTTATGATCATATACAATGGTTCAGATCAAAACGTTGACAAAACTAGCACTTTTGAGAAAGTCTGATAATTGCTCTACCACCGTTTAGGTCATACAGTGGATGTGGGTGGGCACCTTGAAAAATCATTCAAAAACATGTTAAACTCTCGGTTTCAAAGACAAGAAGCTCACCGAGGGGGTTATTGGTGTCCGTTGGTGTTCTGACATCAAATTCGCCGCAAAGTATGAATCCTGTAGGGTTTTATTTATCATTTTATGAAATCCATTGACTTGTATTGAAGTGACCATTGTCAATCCGCAGAGGGGATTCAGGAAGCGGAACTACTTCCGGTAGCTATTGTTATTGTTTATGTTGCTAGGCTACCTAGTTTGCGGAGGTTTACACACGTATCTGCTGCGACTAAATAGTTCTATGCTAAATATTTAGAAAGCCTTTCCAGATGAACTAGAATCTTACTTTATGGCGAATTATATGTCAGAACGCCAACTAACACCTCGGTGAGTTTCTTGTCTTTGAAATCGAGTTTAACATGTTTTTTGAATGATTTTTCACGGTGCCCACCCACATCCATTGTATGACCAAAACGGTGGTAGAGCAATTATCAGACTTTCTCAAAAGTGCTAGTTTTGTCAACGTTTTGATCTGAACCATTGTATATGATCATAAGTAACCTTAAAACAGGGCTAAACATGCATTTTCCCTTTACTACTCTTTTAAATATGCACAATGGTCATTTTATCCTCTCAGGCTCTTTTACTCTAAATGCCACGCCATAATTTGACATCCAAACGGAGCGAAAAGAGAGCGGCAGGACTAGGGCAACGGGAGAAAAGTCTGTATCTGACACTCCACTGGAGAGAGGGAAGAAGAAATGTTAATCTGACTTCCATCTTGGGAGAGAAAGGAAGCGAAGAGGGTACAAAACCCCTTCGGCTTTTACTTGAGGGCTCTCAGCAAGATAATTATGAGCGTTATGAAAGCACACAGGAAAAGTCGAAGAAGAAGAGAAGGGAAGAGAATGGCTGCCGGAAAATTACTTTTGCTCTACCTTTGCTTTTGTGCCCCTCTAAGAAGAAAGGAGGAGAGATGGGCGAGATGGCATGGGATGGGATGGCCTTCTTCAGAAGGTAGCCTGGGGCTCCACGTGAGGCAACCGCAACGCGAAAGACCATTCAGCCTCGATGTTTTCACTATTCATTAAGGCTGAGGATCTGCTCTCGGACCGACGCGGCCCCGGTCTCGGTCATTACGGAGTGCAGCGCCTCCACTCCAACGTGTTAAAAAGACGGGGGAGAGGAGGAGGAGGAGGAGGAGGAGAAGGAGGGAGAGTAAGATGAATGGGGCTTGGTTTATAACCCACAAGCTCTAAACAGCACAGCAGAGAACATCTTGTCTTTTGATAAAGTTTTTTTTTCTGTTTTCTCCTCCTTTCTGTAATTTCTGTCCGTTTTTTTCCTTCATTCTCCGGCACACTCTCCGGGCTCCCAGCTCCGAGTGCCTGAATACAGTTAATTACCCCAAAAGAAAACTTTTTACCTGTTGAAAAGATTTCCTTTGGTTGCTTGGCTTAATGGCAACAAAGGCGAGATACAGTGGATGTCCAGGAGACAGCGCAGGGAAAGCCTTTCAGAGAGAAACCTCTAATCAGAAAGCTGTGATGAGAGAGGCTGCTGAAAGCATCCAGTTAGACGAGAGAAAAAAGCCACATATATTTTTTTTGACTTCTTTTTTTTATTTATCTGTAATTACCACCAAATAAAGTACAGAGCAGCAGAGTGAGGTGGTTCGCCTCTCCCCCTTTATAACAGAAAGAGGAAACCCATCACTGAACTTACCTATGAGCTCCAGATCAATATGAAAAGCCTCTCAGAGGGAACTGTGAGAGTTCACCGGTTAGCTAGCTCTCTTTTCATCTGAAGACCTCAGATCTCGGTCTAGCTGGTCTCAGGTCTGGGGTGTCAGAGGTAGAGAGGGTCGAGATGGGGGAGAGGGGTGAGGGAGGGAGGAGCAGGGAGGGAGCAGCGGGTGACAGCAGCGTGTCTCTGAGGGACAGACAGGGAGGTGAGGGAGGGTGCGCTGAGCCCAGAGAGGGGCTGAGGGAGGAAGTAGCGATGTAGCAGCAGTCAGACTGCCGGCATCTCGCAGTGTAAAAGGCCTCGGATGTTTTATAAGGGCCTTACTTTGGCTCAAATGTGAAAGCTGTTAAACAGTTTGCATATTCTGTGCCATAACAACAACCACATCACTAAGGAGTGTTTCATAAAGAGAACTGAAGAGCAGCCTATTCCCCACTCTCTCTCACACCGGACCTTCCGCCCTGCAAGTAGCCCACTTCAGACTGGCGTTCTGCAGACTCCACTGTCGTCTACTCTCTGGGGTGGACCGTAGTCTAAGCCAATGGTGTCAGATCTATTTAACAGGTCCAGAGTAGGAGTGTGTCTGAGCCCAGTGCTTGTGTTGTCACCATTGGTAAGGGAGACCAGAGGGATGTACTGTACATACATGGTTAGCTGCCGAGAGCTTGTTTCTGTATGGCCATCAAAAACAAAATGGGGGTTTACTAGGTGTGTGTGTGTATGTGTGTGCGTGTGTGTGTGTGTGTGTGTGTGTGTGTGTGTGTGTGTGCGCGCGCCTGTGCGCGTGCATGTGTATGTTTGTGCTTCTGCATCCCTTTTCTGAGATCTGTCTAATCCAAATGACTGATACTCTGTCCTTTGTCCGGCTTGCGACCGATTGGCAGTGCATTACAGCATTGAGGTGTGCATGGGCCAACGATACGTTTCCAGACGCAAACAAAAACACATCTTTAGGGTGGTGCAAAGGAAGCCATTACTTAAGACTATCTTATCTAAAAGCAGCATGTTTGTTCTCTATTCATGTGGACTCACGGCCTGTTTATCCATGAGGCTGGAGAGAGAGAACTACGCTTCGGGGATAGGTGCTAAAATATACAGTGAGAAAAACTGACCGAGAAAGTGACAGCAGCAGAGGAGAGAGAGGAGCGCAAAAGCTATCAGGGGAAAGGCTGATGGCTGAGCTGGCGGAGACGCGCGTACGAGACAATACAAATCTGCTCTCTTCTGTTCCCCGGAGAGTTTTCGTCAGAGAGAGTATTAGTGTAGGATATCTCCTGTGTAAGTTACGATGAAAGTTTTGGAACTATAATCATGAATACCTATAAATACATCCTGTGAACATGATTGATTTGATATTTTCTACTCAAAACTTGAATACATTTCTATCTTCTGTATAGTTTCTATGTACATGTTCTTGCCATCCCTTGACTGCGTCTGCGTCTGCTCCCAAACACACTCCTAATCAACTCTCTCCCCTAACGCACGGACGCACGCACACACACACACACACACACACACACACACACACACACATACACACACACACACACACACACACACACACACACACACACCACAGCACAGCACAGCAAAGGGAGCAGAGAGAACCCTCAATTATCGAGCTCTCCTCACAGCTCTCGACACCTCGTGTGTCTGTGTTAATGGCAGGATTAGTGTTCTGATTTAGATGCACTTAACCCCCGGCAACAGCTTCCTTTCAACCGCTGCTCCAAAGCCAATTAAATGGAGCAGGGCCTTCAATTAAGACAGACAAAGGCCAGAGTGTACCTGCCTCATGAACCGGGGTTTGGGGTGTGGGGGGTGATGGATTTAGCATTCATATATTTGTGTGTATAAGAGCCATAGTTTAACTTGTGGCTTAGAGTATTTTTTCCTGCAGGTGTAAAACCATATAACTGTCGTAACATTTTGTTGTTATTTCTCTTTCAGAGGCTAGTGTACATGAATGACCAAAGGTTGAGATGTCAAAGTCTGTTTATGTTTGTTTTAAAGGTACAATCAAACTGATATCCTACTGCTCTATTTCTCTGTTTCAGTGCCTGTTCCTTATAGGAAAGACATACAGGGTGCAGGTCTATCTGTCATCCCACATCATAGATTCACAGGGCATTCCTACCTCAAACTTCCAACAAAGGAAGTAAGGAAGGAACCCGATTAATTACCTCCTAGGCTCATGTTTGATCCACACAGGGCCATCCGGAGCCCTTTGGACCATAACGAACTCAAATTACCCCAGGGGAAGCGATTATAACCATGGAACCAATAAATCAATCAATGAATCTAATGAGTCTTGCGTGTGTTGGCTGGTATTTGCACTGATTTTCAATCATCTGTGGAATAACAATGACAGTGAGAGCTGGTGGTAAATTGTTAATCAGAATGTGATACTAGACTCAGCAGATTCTTCATCAGAGAGCCTGTCTGTGTAGATGGAAAAAATAATGCAGAAATCTCCTTCCACCTCACTGGGTGCATGCGTTTTTACAAGGCAATACAGAGAAACCACATCTCATGTTGTCTTTATGTCTCAGCGTGAACTGAATACAAGGATGTGTGTGAAATGTGTTCCATTTTGTTTCAGCAAGTTTAATTTCAGTGGACATGTGGAGTGAACTACACGTTTAAATGGAGAAGGGATTTACTACTGGATATTGAGAGTAGAGTGTGTGGTATGATTATTGGCTCCAGCGAAACATAGTGATGTACTTTAAACTGTGATCCTCACCTAAAGGTCTGTACGTGATCATAAAAGTTTTTGCAAGAGCGCCAATCTTCAGTATTCAGTATAGAGTTCCTCATGAAGATCATTTTACATTTTAGTAATTTAGCAGACCATTTTATCCAAAGTGACATCAGAATCAGAATAAGAATCAGAAATGTAGTTTTACAACATTATAGGAATTTGTTTCGGTCAATGGTGTATAACATGGAGCAACATTGGACAGGGTGCAATTTGTCTAGAGTAAATGAACCAACTGTAGTCTAAATCAAAGTCATTTTCAGTAAATCCTTCTATAAGAACATAAGACATAAGATCTCTAAGATCTTAAGACGTGCACCAACTAGATGGGTGCTTCAGAGGCTGGGTAGGCAGCATAGCGACGGCCAAGCAGGAAGTCAGGCGGAGTGCTAATGAGGTGAGGATCTCACAGGCCCTGGCATCACTTCCTGTCCTGAGCCAAGTGGAGTCTCCTGCAACTCTTGGCTGCGGAGAGCAATTCAGCAATAGAGATGACCTACTTCCTGTGAAAGTGGGAGATCTACTCTTTGCATGAAAATTCTCTTTTGAACAAGAATTATGCTGAACTACCATGTTGAACCTATTGTAACGCAATCCCAAGCCAAAACACATGGTACAATGCTATTCAAAAGGGTTGGAGTGTGAAATGAGCTCTTGAGTAATCAAAGTCTATAGGATTGTTTAATACAGTAATAGATTCAAAACTTACATTTTACAGTGATGGTACTCACCTTAACTGTCTAGTTGTTTTTCGCCCTTAAACAATGTGGGAAGAGCGTTGGTTTTAATTCAAAATCCTAATTCCAGATTGGGTCTCTGACTAATTTAACATAAAGTAAGTAAGTAGCCTTGAGAACCAATGGTTCTCGAGCCTAGTGGCCCATAGGGCAGGAGCCTCAGCCTGTCTCCTGATTCCTTAGCCTGAGGCAGCTTGATTTACAAGTACATCCCCTGGACGTGACGCTAGTATGTCGTAGGGACTTCCCCCCCAATCCAACCCTTGATGCTGAGTGCCAAGCAGGGAGGCATTAACTTGTACATAATGTCCCAAAACTGTCCTCCAGTGGTAAAAATTATGAGTCTGATGACATGACATGCAATCTATTCACCTACAGCGACAGACTGCATGTCATTGAGTACTGTATCTTCAACCTCCTGTACATGTGGAGGGATTTTCAAATTAATTTCCTTCAAATATGTGTTCTGAATAAAACCATGCTAACATGAGCTAATTAGTGAATGCAAATGAGAATACACTGAATCTTCACAGAGAGGCAGAAGAGTATCTCCATGGGATAGCTGGAACGTGACAGCTCACCAACCGCCCCCACGCTGGGCACCAAATGTGATGGTTCGCTCCTGCTGCTGCTCTTTACAGGAGACAGGACTCAACCATAAATACAAAGTAGGGGGTAGCAGAGAAAGAGGGATCACTGGAAGCCTTCACCTTCTGGCGTTCATATTCCTATTTAAATTCTGTCCCAATTACAAATACCTCTATGTTTTTAGTATTTGTTGGTAGAGTACATGTGTCCCCATAAGGGGTGTATGGAGATATCTTTACTTTATCTGACACTGACTTCCTGCTAATTAAGATAAAATCCTGATTGCTATAAATATATCAATAAACCAATAAATATACCAGTAAACCAACTGACAGTTCTGAGAGATTGTGTTCTAGGGGGACTCATAACACCAATCAGATCCTCT
The DNA here is from genome assembly GCF_949987555.1 of Borostomias antarcticus. Classification (NCBI taxonomy): domain Eukaryota; kingdom Metazoa; phylum Chordata; class Actinopteri; order Stomiiformes; family Stomiidae; genus Borostomias; species Borostomias antarcticus. The sequence continues at coordinate 15,913,486 of NC_140243.1, read as the reverse complement.
CATCAACTCCAGCCATTATGATATCTGCAAGGGCAGAGTTTCTGGCATGGCCTGGAGGCCAGACCTTCTGCTCTTGGTGGAGTGGGAGTGGCCTAGGCAGCGGTAGCGGTGGCCAGGTCACCAGCTCCGTCTCTCGTGCCTGCGGCTCCAAAGGGTGGGTAACAGGCTGGATGGCAAGGTGTCAGAAACAACCTTTTAGACGTGTCAAAAAGGTCTCTCAGAATTCAGAAGCTGTTCGTCGGTCATCAGTCATGTAGGTGGTGGGTGCAGAACCTCTGACTGCTGACTGCAAGAGTGCGCTGCACGGTAGAGACTGGATGTAGGCTACCCACACGTGGGAATCATTCTAACACTTGAGTTGTACCAAGATATTGCACTTAGTCAGTGAGTTGGAACCACAACTCTCTCTCTCTTTCTCTCTCAAACACTGAATGAGTGCAAAATGATGACTCAAAAGAGCTCTAATTTCAGTTCCCTTTGTCATTTATGGTAAGGAGTTTGTGCAGAAAGCTCCAAGCCGATCCCCATCGGAGGAATGATGAGAAGCCTCAGTCTCCAAACCTAGTACTCCACTGGATCTTAAGCAAGGTTGGGCCCAGTTGGAATATACATCATATCATAAAAAGATCTACGTGGCTATACTATCACAATAGATTTACATGGCTTTCCGCATTTAAAGCAGTATGTAAGTTCTAAGCTATGAGCCTGTTACAAGCTATCCATCACATGTTTTTTTCTGATTAATCTATGTCAAAATAGATTTTGCTAACCATCCTGATTAGCGCAAGCCAGCATGAGACACTTGGAGAACCAAACAAGACTTACTGTAATTAAAGCCTCCGGCCATCATAAAACACCTCACCTCTCTCTATACCCTGGGGAGAAGATGATCATTTGGTTGTTTGTCAGTCAGATAAAATCCAAATAGCTTTTTTGGTAACGGGATCAATTCTGAGATGGTCGGTGTGGGGAGTATATTTACCAGGTGACAATAGCTCTAAGCCCTCCTCATTGGCTTCTCTTTGTCATGTAAAAGACAGATAAGCAGCAATAGCTCGTCTGGCCCCTCGCCTTCACTTTGGCCTTGAAGTGTAGACGCCATGTGTTTTAGAGGGTGTTTAAGCCATTATCAGTTGATGACGGGTCCCATTCACAGAGACAGAGGCCACTCAACCCATTGTACGGCTGGTTTCTGAAATTGGTCTTCTCACAAGCAAAAGGCCACAGAGTGGACATCTTTGGCCCCTGTCCCTTTCATGTGCTCTAGTGCTTATCAGCTGTGACAACAATATGGTAAGACTCCCCTTCCCCTGTGGTTGGCCAGGGGCCATCAGGGGTCACTCAAACACACTGTCAGGTCAACTCCTTCACTTCCCTCTGAGGAAGCAGATCAAGGGCTGGGGGTGATGGATATCATGTTGGTCCCATTATTATATCATAAATTTGTGACTTTATAAATTTGTTTGACACTTGGCTGTCATCTCAGACCTGTGATAATAACCATATGTCCCCCCCCCCCACACACACACACACATATACTCAAAATCAATTGATAAATAAGCAATGATCAATAATTTACATAAAGATCCTGTACATGGATTTACTGCCAATGACCAGACAGCACAAATAAAACATTCAGCAGATTATATCACTAAGTAGCCCAACCACAGTTGGAATAGTCTTAAAAATGCCTTTTTGATCGAGAGTAAAAAGCTAGAATATTGCTATAAGGCGGTTTGAGTGGGAGGGCAGTCAAGTGCCGAGGTGCAGCCTATGATCCCTGCGCTCGGGGTGCGATTAAATTCGATGTCACATCTCGTAAACGCCCTGAAGTGTGATGTGACAGATCAGTGGACGGCAGCAGTCTGCGCATCGCAGGTTGTGCTGGAAGCAAATAGGCGTTGTGGCACGCGCATCTTCGCAGTTTAGCAGCTTTTGTTCAGATTCGGTTCACACTTCTACTTCACTTAAAGGCCTACAGATACGGATAGAGAAACATAACAGAGACCAGGCGACCCTCCGCACAGGTAAGATTCCGACTTGTTATTACAATTAGGCCTAAGTATCCGTGTTTATATTGCGCTGCATGGGGAATTCAAAGCATGTGAAATTTGAATTATTTGTTTTATCATGTAAAGCCCTCGTCCATGCAGTGACATATCATATTAGCTTGTGCTACTATAGCAACATGTTTCTATTTGGAGAAAGCATACATCAATCATCTATTATGTTAAACCCATCTATAACTTGAGGGGTGGGTTTGGGTTAACCTGGACCTAGACTCATGAGTCAGTCTGGACATGCTACGTCTCCCCCGTCCCCAATCGAAAGCAAACTTGATATGGGATGCATCGTTCTCAGGAGAGAACGCTCCTGAAAGCGAACGGGTTCAGATAAGCGTCTACGATTTTTGGCTCAAAAGCGGAATATGTGGATGATGCTGTCAATCACATAGCCTAGAGACTTATTTTCAAATTAGTCAGTCAATATTTTGTAAAATTCGCATATAGCCTATATTAGGCCTATATATAATCTATTTAAAATAATTAAAAACACTCATATTTGTCTACCCCGCAATTTATTGATAACGACGTGAATAGCCTACGTGATACGATTGGTGAGTTTAATTTATCAATTAGGCGGCCTATAGTTTAAAACAGCCTTTAATTTGTGTAGCTATCATAGGTCAGACATCATTGCATTGCATATTAAAATAATCTAATAATGATGATAAAATAAAAAATCTATGCTATTTGAGTCCATAGGTGGCCTACACATAGCCTATGTTTTAATCTTAAATCCCCCCCAATGCTTTCTCATCTATGGCATGAATGTTGGGTGTATCTGTTTCGATGACTGGGCCCACATCATGCTGTCTATTCAGATACATCACCCGTTTCCTCAAACGGAAAGATAATTGGCCGTTATCCCTTCCCAAAGGGCAGTGAGGGAGGGGATGCCGCCGCTACTTATCACTCCAAAGTAATGCATATTCAACACTGAATTTAATGTGAACAAGAAAAAAAAAAACTGTTTCAAAACGAATGTTTTAAATTCTGAAAACTAAATTGGCTTATACGCTATTTGGCACAAAGGCTATCCCAAAACAGAATAAGTTTCGAAACCAATTGGAGAAGAAAATAGGCTATAAACGAATTATAGGCTACTGGATTCCGGTCTGTCAAATAGCGGCTGGTGGGTCTGGGGAAAGCAAGTAGTCAAATAACGATACATTCCAATGTATTTTCACACATCACTCCCTTCGTGGGAGTTCTGACAACAATGTAAAGGGGAGTGATAGAGGTTGACAATCATGTTTATTTTTTTCTTAATTCGTTTATTAATGTAGCCAGCATTAATTCATTAATTTGCCTATATTTGCCATAGGCCTAATAGAGTAGCCTACAGCCTAGACCCTAACTCTTTTTTAAAGATATAATTAGCCCTACAATCTACGTATCACGAAAAGTGGGTCTTAATTTTCCCATTTGTAGCCACATCGTTGACATAGTTTAAGTGACCAATATGGTTATGCAAATTAGTGATAATAACTCCTAGCCTGTTAATGGACAAGGGGAATCCAGCTGTGTGAATAAACTAAAACAGCTAGAGAACACACACAATAGTTGCTCAGTCATTCACAGCCTCGCATTGTGGCCCCCATGTGCAATGATAAATATAGCCTACTGATTGGTGTTTTGTGAAATAATATAGTTCCATGCATTCCTTTATCAAAGTCTGACCACATCATTTTCGGTAGCATCATCTTTAAGAGGTCTAGGCTACTTGGCGATTTGGGGAGCATGTAGTGGAAGCGTTACATTTTACAATGACTTAATTTGATTTAAGAAAATTATCGCAGCGGTTTCGATATAGATGCAGAAGTCTGAAGAAAATATTAAAGTAGCTATCACTTGAGACCAGAAATTCAGGTCCAAGGTTTACAGTATATTCAAGAGTATGAAGCTCCTCCTTGGTGTGAACTAGGTGCCATCAAAGCCACACTCTCGCGCCTCAAAGGAGATCGGGGGTGTGAAATAGGGATCACATAAACCACCCACAGACAGTTTATCACAAGGAGACAGACGTGCCTTTACCTTGATAGGTAGTCTTCCAGTTAGCCCACTTCCCATTTTCAAATTGAGAGGCCTTATAAAGGCCTACGTGTTCATACGTTTTCCACCTTTATCTTTATGTCAAAGATGCAGGTTCCAGCACATAGACGGTGACTCTTAAGGACAAGTCCTGCACAGAAACGTCGGAATTCGGACTAGAGACGGTTGACCCTTCCTGAGAGAGAGAGAAAGAGAGAGCCATGCTTGGCGAGGGAGAGAGCAGCACCTTCCCAGCACCCAGGGACCCGACGGAGGAGAAACGAAAATCTCCGGCTATCGAAGCTGACGACCTCTCGGATGACAGTCGGTACACCGAAGAACTTGTCTCAGACCGATATTATATTTCATCCACATCTAAGCAGACTACAGATGTAGCGAATCCATGTTCCTTTGTACCGTATGCTGGCCAGTCTGGGACTGTGTACACCCCGCCCGGCGCATCCAGGTACTCGTCCTCGCTTCACTTTGGCGCAGTGTTGCCTCCCACGGGATTCTCCTCGGCAATGTGCGCCGGGCGTAATCAGTTCGGCTCAGCTTACCAGTTTGGTCAGGGTCCTGGCTGTATCTACCCGCCCTACACGGGCACAGGGTCGGGTATTGGCTCTATGTCCCTAGCCACAACAGGCGCTGGGGTGAGAGCTCAAGTCTATCTCTGCAATCGTCCTCTCTGGCTAAAGTTTCACCGGCACCAGACCGAGATGATCATCACCAAGCAGGGCAGGTAAGGTGGAAGGGAGGGGCGTTCAAAGTTTCCAATAAATAGCCTACCATCATCCATATTGTTTGTTTTTTTAGAGGTATTTTTTGTTTCTTTTTTCTAATAGATAATATTTGAACCAGTACCCCCTCTTGTTTTCTCTCTCTCTCTCCTTTCATTCTGAATATTATTTTCTTTTTTAGGCGAATGTTCCCGTTTCTTAGTTTTAACATCACCGGACTTAACCTTTCCGCACACTACAACGTATTTGTGGAGATTGTTTTGGCGGATCCGAACCACTGGCGATTCCAAGGCGGTAAATGGGTTACCTGTGGAAAAGCGGACAATAATATGCAAGGTACCCGTATGATTAAGAAATTAGTAGTTTCTACACTTTATGTAGCCTATATTGCATGTTATAAATAGCCTACCCTAACAATGGAACTAAGCAGCCTACCCAACATTTTAAGTAGGCCTAGCTTTTTTTTTTTTTACATTAGCCTACGTACCCTATAGCTTAGCCTACTTTTAAAATTGTATTTCAGGGAACAAAATGTACGTTCATCCCGAATCCCCGAACACTGGAGCCCATTGGATGAGACAGGAAATATCATTCGGCAAACTCAAATTGACCAACAACAAAGGTGCCAATAACAACAGTTCACAGGTAATTAAATTATCCTCTCCAAAAGTCATATGCTGGGGGTTCAGAGTCAAAGCTTGAATTATTGAACCATAACGGTAGAAATAGGAATGATCTTAATTGACGTGTTTCATTGTCTAAAAGTCATTTCACTCGTTTTTTATTTGAATAGGCTACAGGACTTTAGGCCTATGCTTTTAATACGTTGATGATATTAGATGATATGCTACTAGGCTATATGTCCGAAATGCATGCTCCCTAAGCCATAGTTGATTAATATTGGTGAGGTGCGAAATTGTCAAATGTAGCCTATATAATCTTATTCTCTGATCTCTAGATTTAGCCGGCTCATATGATAGCCTACAGATGATGCATCCATCTTAATGAATGAGACCGTTACTCAACTGAAACATGTATCCACTCTTCTATGATGTTTTAGATGCTCGTTCTCCAGTCTCTGCATAAGTACCAGCCCAGGTTACACATAGTGGAGGTGACGGAGGATGGAGTGCAGGATGTGAGCAGCGACACAAAGACGCAGACTTTCACTTTCCAAGAGAACCAGTTCATCGCTGTCACTGCATATCAGAATACAGATGTAAGCAATTTTTGCACAAAATTTGCTATGATTAAAGTGGGATTGATTGATCGGATGAATGGTAGCATACTCACCCTTGTTGAATTAGCTATCATCATATTTCCTTTTTGGCTTCCCTCTAGATCACACAGTTGAAAATTGACCACAATCCTTTTGCAAAAGGCTTCAGGGACAACTATGATTCGTGAGTACCTTATAATTATTAGAACATCGCCTAAATATTTCCTCCTAATGTACAGTGATGATCATAATAATATGCCCATTTCCTTTCCTGCTGTTTCCAGGATGTACACAGCTCCAGAGGGCGACAGACTGACACCATCCCCCACCGATTCATCCCGCTCTCACCAGATAGTCCCGGGAGCCCGCTATGCCATGCAGCCTTTTTTCCAGGACCAGTTTGTCAACAACCTCCCCCAGACCCGCTTCTACAACAGTGAACGGGCCGTGCCCCAAACCGGCAGCCTCCTGTCCCCCCAGACGGAGGACTCGGCCTCCCAGAGGTGGTTTGTGGCCTCTGTGCAACAGGGGGGAGGCAGCAACAAGCTGGACCTAACCCCTTATGAGGGAGAGTACTCCAGCAGCCTTCTCCCCTACAGTATGAAGTCTCTGCCCATACAGACCTCCCATGCCCTCAGCTACTACCCAGATCCATCCTTCACCTCCGTGGCTGCAGGCTGGGGGTCCAGAGGAGCCTACCAGAGGAAAGTGGCCGCAGGCCTACCGTGGTCACCCAGACCAAGCCCCACTGGGTTCCCGGAGGACCAGCTGCCCGGCAAGGACAAAGCTCAGGAGGAGGCCAGCAGTGGGGGCAGCGTCAGCTTGGTGTCCGGGTGGACAGCAACACAGCCCTCTCCTCTAAGTCTGGACAGTAAGGCTGAATCTGGTGCTTACCCCTTGGCGTGCAAGCGCAGGCGCCTGTCTCTGACCGGGCTGAGCACAGAGAACTCACCCACCATCAAGTGTGAGGATCTGACCAGCGGCAGTGACACCTACAGCAAGGAGACGTCCTCCTCCAAGAACATGGCTTACTATTCCTTTTACGCAAGCCCTTAAACATGCATTAGCCTACAGTTTTGAAAATCTGTCCCCGACCTCCCCTTTAATGCCTTTGTTTGTTTTGGCTTTCCAAGTCAGTCTGACATAATCTAAATGTGCTACCTACTGTACCTTGCCCACTCTGATTTTTAAATGAGAATTGTGTGTGCTTTTCTTAAAGTGCCAAAGCATTATACTCCCATTGGGTTGTGCTGATATTAAATCTTCAGTGGAACCAATATTAATGTATAATGTAGCCTATTGTATACAGTAGCCTATCTGCCATTGAAGTTTTGTTTACAAATGTAACTTATTTATTGAAGCTCATTGATAGAATGTTTGTGAACTGTAAAATGTGAGGTATCTTGTATGATATAGCTAGGCTACAATGCAACATAACAAGATTTGATAATTAAACACTTCCATGGACCAGGACTTCGAGTTTGGAGTTTGTTCACCTTCAGCTTTGTATCCACCGTCAAAACGTTCAACGTTGGCTTCATCATTTGTGTACTCCACCATCTAGTGGTACAACTTTGTAATGACACTCCTATTCCAACAGAATTGTATTCTGCATTTGACAAACGTGCACAGTGCCCGTAGGAATGGTGTGGTATATCTATCTATCTATCTATCTATCTATCTATCTATCTATCTGTCTATCTGTCTGTCTGTCTGTCTGTCTGTCTGTCTGTCTGTCTGTCTGTCTATCAAATATCTGTGGTTAAAACCGTAACCCATACAGCAACTCTGCAGAGATGCACAGCACCCAAAACTGAAGAAACACAACTCTGTTTCAACACATGAAAAACCAACTATCGATCTGACTGTAGGTAAGATGTAGCTTTAATATTCATGCACTGTACCCGTGGTCTGATCAATCAATTAAAGGAGTAGTAAAGGGAAAATGCATGTTTAGCCCTGTTTTAAGGTTACTTATGATCATATACAATGGTTCAGATCAAAACGTTGACAAAACTAGCACTTTTGAGAAAGTCTGATAATTGCTCTACCACAGTTTTGGTCATACAATGGATGTGGGTGGGCACCGTGAAAAATCATTCAAAAAACATGTTAAACTTTCGATTTCAAAGACAAGAAACTAGTTACGGTTGCTGTCCCACAAACTCTACTGAACAGTACATGCCTGATGATTCTCTCAATGATTCCTGACAGTATTGCTGTATGTTATTGTCAAATGGCACTACTTTGTGTAAGAGAGTTCTACAGAACCTGAACTACTCTACACGAGGATATATCCATAAGATTTGGATTTCGACCGACCAGGTGACAACATACGAGTTGATGCTAGCTAGGTGGCAATCTATGCGGAAGGCAGACACCTCACAAACTCCAGATTAAAATTAATCAGGACAAACCGAGGAGTTTTACTGAACATGTAAAGCGGGGTGGGTAAGTTAGTAGTATCCATTCATAGAGAATACGCCTTTGAGAATGATCTGTTAACTACTAGCTACGGGCTAATTACAATTACATTATAACATTATGGTAGAGCAGCCTGCAGGCCGGTTTTCTGTATTTTTTTCAGAACCATTTTCTTCAAACGTCTAATCTATGAACACAATGCGTGACAAGCTAGTAACCTTATTGGTTATTATCCTCCGCGTGATTGACAGGTCGGAAACCGCATATCTCTGTGACCTTCCCACGCGACGATGGCCGTTTCAATCCCGCGCAGCGCTCTCTGGTGGCTAGGCGGTGAAGTGCATGGTCTGCCCGTCCACTATCCACCCACCCGTCCGTTGAGAGTAGAATCAATCAGGCAGAACTAGTCTGAATATTGCAGCATTTCAACCCACAGTTGTGCAAATCAAACTGGCTAATTACACAATCGGGTGTGTGCGTGAGTGTGTTGGATGAATTAAACTATACTATTTATGGTTAAGCATTGGCCGAGAATAAGTTGATGCATAGAATGAAGAGCGTAATGGTAAAAAAAAAAGAGAGAAAGAAAGAATGGTTTAGAAGACACATTGATGTTTAGTTGCATGACCCTCGTTAACGTGCAGCTGCTAGACTGAACGTGGCGTCACCAATAAGGTATTCTCGATTTATAATAACTGGTTCACTACCTGGGCGGAGTTATATCACTCTCGGACTAACGTGATGAGCTAAAAAGATCACCCGCCAACCACGTGAAAATGAATCGAATTTGTCATCGAGCAAGCACTGCCAACACAGACACAGGACAGCAACAACAACACGGGGATATGATGGGATATTAGCCATCCTGTCTATGGTCATCCTGCTAGCTGCTTTCGTCCAACAAAGGAAGGGACAACTCGTTTAGCTCACGTTAGACAACTACAGAGTTGTCATCAGCCACGGGAGAAGAACTACCTTCTTAACGTTAGCAGAACCGCTGACATTTGCCTTTGTAAGTCCAGTTCATCAAGTTAACCAAGCTAACGTTTGCCAATTTAACTCATGCCAGCTAACTCATTAATGGTTTTATTTGGCTAACTAGCCAGCTAACTATACTAGATAACCAACCGGTAAACAAATAATAACGTTAGTTAGCTAGCTAGCTCACTTGGCCTTATTAAACAGCGTTAGCTGACTAGCTAACGTTCCAGCTAGGTAGCCATCTACAGCCACAAGTGTTTGTGTGCATCATTGTCTGGTGAGAGAGCCGTTCCGACGCTAGCTGCACCTGTAGCTAGCTGATTTGACAACCATGGCACAGATGCTATAGCTAAAGGTAACGTAGCTCGCTAGCTTGATTGTCAGCTAGGTAAAAAGTTAGCTATTATAAAATACATTGACAGAAATTAACAGTAATCCAAATTAACCCACATTAGCTAGTGCAGAAACACTAAGATAGGCAGCAAACTCAGTCCGTTTCAAGCTAGATCTAGAAATAAGAGGGCTAGCTATACCTTGATACCCAGCTATCAGCTGGGTGCCCAGCTTGACCCATTTTCAAGTCTTTACATGGTTTGTTCCTACAGCTAGCTAAGATAGAAAGACACTGTAAGCTGGCAGAAATAGTGGGTGAATACCTATCATGACTGCAGCTCTTGTAGAGAGGAACAAAACCTGTAGGGCAGCAAACAAGCTGACACCACACAACGTGAAGATTTACATATCCCCGGCTTTCATGCCAGTGTTTACATAGCATACTCCAAGCACTCATACAGCAGTATGAATACGATAAGCAGTCATCATGATCGTAGTGGAAGATAGCATGTCTCCCCATATGCTAGGCTGATGGCTGTTCAGTGAACTAAGATGTCCATAGATGGCTACCACGCCACCACGCCCATTAGGGAAAGGGCGACTTTCAATTTGCTCTTGATTATAACTGCATTGCTAGTCGAGTGTTCACAACATGCTGCTTTACTCCAACAGCCAGCGTTTTGCAATGGACTCACTGCCATCACCTCACTGTTGCAAAAATACAGTAAGGTTAGACACCTGGTTTTTATCTCCATGATTGACAGTGCGGTAGCCAACTGGCAGTGATGATTATTAGCATAATAGTAGAGTCCAGCCAGCCAGCCTACACTCTGCAGCTGTTTGTGGAAAAGGTTTAATAAGCTGTTGTGCTGTTATTCTACGTCCAACCTCACTATTGCTGAGCTCTGTTGTATCCATTTTTAAAGGAAAGACAAAGCAGCATAGCAGACACGTTGTGGTCAAGAGGGAGTGCACAGACAGGCAGCACAGAGATCGAATCAGAACCACAATATTTATATCTCCGTGTTGAGCAGTAGCTCTGCCAGTGGCACAGGACCATCCCTGCCGCACTGACCATAGTGACATATGGCTACGGTGGAAGCGATATGCTGAACTCTGCGTGTCGCTCTTAGTCTGGGCGTGATGTACGCCTACTTCGGCCCCTCCACTGTCCCAGGTTCCAGCAGGGGGGTGGTGGCAGTTGGCAGGCAGGAGCGGAAGCCCCCAGCGAGGCCAGCGGAAGCCTTGTCCCTCTCCCCCCATGAGCTTTGATGGCATGTTGAGAGTCTCTCGCAAAATAGCCGAAAACCAGGTGTATGTGTGGAATGGGACCAGGCATAGCAGCTTCTCCTCTCAGCTAGGCTACGCCTCTAACAGTATGTTGGTCCTGTTTTAGGGAGTTGAGGTGATTTCTGATCGAGTGGTAGCAGCTAAGTAGTGGGGTGGTTTTCTAGTGATTCTCAGACTATGGTTTGTGGTGTCCATTTGAAAAAATAAGGCGAGGAAGACTTGAAAGAAAAGGTCAGTTTGCTTCTTTTTTTTTGCCATCATTTTTCAGTCAGCCCTCCACCTTTTGCCGGATAATCGACAGCCGATACAACCTAATGCTGCTTTCTTTAAGGTATCAAATCTATCATCTCTAACTCTCCAGGTCTCTTCCCCCCCCCCCCAACCGTAGGATACTGCACAATGCTGCTGGCCTGGACGTGGACCTGTTGACCGCTGCCTGGGCTACAGCTTGTGACTGAGCCGAGCGGAGCGGAGCGATGGGGAACACGGCCACCAAGTTCCGCAAGGCGCTGATCAACGGCGACGAGGGTCTGGCCTGCCAGCTGTACGAGAGCAACCCCCAGTTCAAGGAGGCGCTGGACCCTAACACCTCGTACGGCGAGCCCTACCAACACAACACTCCCCTGCACTACGCCGCGCGGCATGCCATGACGCGCCTGCTCAGGTGAGGACGCGCACGTCTCGGAGGTCACATGCGTGCTGTTGCGCGTCGCTTCCTAGATCATGTACATGTCATGCATGTCCGGACTACATGTGCCTGTATGTAGTATGTAGAGATTATGACCTCAGTCAGCTCTAGCCCAGAAATGACCTGTGGAATACTAGTGTTTATTTTACTTGACTGATCTAGCACTGTTTTGACGATTGTTTCACTGTGCTGAACGGTCAGAGAAGAGAGAGGGACGCTTGACTAGCATAGTAGGTTTCATATTCAAAACAAGATCCTCTTCTGTAGCTTATTCATGACAAACATTTTCCAGAAAAGGCATGATTTTTATTTTATAGCACAATTTTTCTTTACTTTTGTTGCAGCGGTTGACTATACAACGCCTTTCAGGGGCCTGGTATAGATTGCATGCGTTCCAGTAGACCACTCCCCCAGTCTTCTGCTCCAGTGTCCCAGGCAGCTCTGTGGGTCTGCGTTAGCCCATCTGGCCCTCCACAGAACCATCTGCTAGACACACTCAGGAATGCTACACACACTGAGCACAGAGAGCAAATATCTCTCTCTCTACCATTCTCTCGAACTAGCGGTATGACAGGGCAGCAATGTCGATGAAATGCTTGTACGTTTGAGTACATTTCCTGAATGCCAGATGCATAGGATGAGGGATTTTCTTCACAGTAAGAAATCAACAGTATTGGCCACACATTTTAAACAAGCAGGGTACTTCTCAGCACCCCCTCACTTTTCACCCGGTTTGAAAATGGTTAGTTTATTGTGCAATGGTTAGTTTATGGTTTTGAAACGAGTGTGAAACGAGCTTTGGGTTAAGACGCAACCCTGCCCCCCCCCTTGTCTCCCACAGGTCCTTTCTCTGCAGCAAGGACGGCAACCCCAACAAGCGCAACTTGCACAACGAAACCGCGCTGCACCTCATCTGCATGGGCCCCCACATCCTGGCGTCGGAGGGGGCGCTGCAGCCGCGCCTGGCCCGGCCCTACGACGACGAGCAGAGGCGGGCCGAGTGCCTCCAGACCGTCCTGAGGTGGACCGGTGCCCGGCTGGACCAGGGCGAGTACGAGAGCGCCGACGTCAACGCCACGGATAACAAGAAGAACACCTGTTTGCACTATGCCGCAGCCTCGGGGATGAAGATCTGTGTGGAGGTGAGATCTCGATACTCTGTCGTGGCCTCCTTCGCTTTTCTGTGTAGAGGTGAGATATCAGTGCTTGTGACTTGCTTCCTTCTTCGGTGTAAAGGTGATCAATAGGTAATGTAGGCAATTACTCTTTTTGGGCAGAGGAGAAATCTTAATACTATAATACTGTATGTAGCAACCCAGATCTATAATGACCCCACCCATCCTCATCACTCAAGCAATCATTACTGCTGTTGGCAGGACACTCAATGTTCCACTAGCCATGAAGAATGGATATAAGAAATCACTTGTGCTCTCTGCTGTAACCATCCTAAACTGGGACATACTGTAATGCAATAAGTCACCCTGCCAAAGCCCAAGAACTTTGCTGCTGCTAGAAAAGTACCTTATGTCTTTTATGCACTTTGGTTGTTTTTTATTGTCTGCTTTTATACTGTGTTGCCAGAGCCAAAGACACATTTCCCTTACATGTACATTTAATGGACAATAAAGTTTTTCCTTATCTTATCTTCCTCTATAGAGGTGAGAGATGGTATCTCTCAATTCTCGGTAATAATTAGGACTGAGTATTGGCAAGGACCTCACGATACATAGGTCACAATACAATACGTATCACAATACACTGTGGTATATATGATACATACACTACATATTGCGATACATTGTGATATTCTACATAATTTACAGAAAAATTGTAAATACAGCTGAAAATACAACTCCATCCCCCGCACATTTGAAATCCAGGTAAAACATGAGTTATATATTTCTGGCTGAATTCTATCCATAATTTTCTATGTCTATATATATATTCCCTTTGTTGCTCTGTATATTTTCAGTCGGGAACGTTTAAAACGAAGTTTAAAAAAAAAAGTTAAAAAAAATACTGTGTCAATACTGTACCGCAGAAAATCAATACAGCATCGCGGAACAAAATATTGTGATGTATCGCTGTATCAGTTTTATTGCACAGCCCTAGTAATAATGCCCCTCCTCCTCTCCATGTGTGTTGATAAGGGGACCCGGCGAGGGCATCTTGATACTCAGCTCTCTCCTATCTCTCACCTGCGTAGGGCTGCACAATTATTCGTGAATTAATCGAAATCGCGATAATGACCTCCGCAATTAACTAATCGCAAAAGGACGCAATTTATGTGATTTAATAATTTTGCTTTGAATTGAGTGTGCTAGGACTACACGGACGAATCACAGGCTCTTATGCAGTCTGACCAATCACATGCGTTCCCGCTGAGTGCGCTGTGCGCAAGACAGATAGCAGTAGGTCAAGACAAGTGTCACGAGTACCTGCAGCCGTGAGTAGTGAAAAAATGAGCGAAAACAAGGTCAGTGAGTTAGTAGCAAGAAAGGGATCAACATCCGTGATTTTGGAGCATTTTGGTTATTATATATTAATATTAAATATTAAATATTAATCACAATTATTAATCGCAATTACCATTTGGAATCAAATAATCGCAATTATCATCTTTTGTCATAATCGCGCAGCCCTACACCTGCACGTGGATTCATGCGAAAGACCACGAGCCTGGCGTCAGCTAACCCAAGTAAAGAGGATAGAAGCTCTCTCTCTCTCTCTGGGTGCCGCCTTCGCACTGAGGATTATCCGCCCTATGGATTCTCCTCTAACTAATCTCTCCTCCCCTGTCCCCGTGGCGGCCTCCCGAGCAGCTCCTGGTCCAGAGGGAGGCGGACCTCTTTGCGGAGAACGAGGGCCGGGAGACGCCGTGCGACTGCGCGGAGAAGCAGCACCACAAGGAGCTGGCCCTCAGCCTGGAGTCCCAGATGGTCTTCTCCCTGGCCCCCGAGGCCGAGGGCATCGAGGCCGAGTACGCCGCGCTGGACCGCAGAGAGGTGCGTCGGAGGGGCCTCGACCGGCCACCTGCCTCCACGCCCCCCCCCCCCCACCTCTTCCTCTCCCAACCCGCCTTCCTGCTCTTCCTCTCTGTCTCCCCACGCGTAGCGCACATGCCATGAATCACCATACAAAATAATAATACACAGTCATCAGTCATCTTCTTTTCATTGTGAAACAATCTGATGTTGTCGTGCCAGTAACGGGCCGCTCACACGCTTCCGTTTGATGCGTCAACATTGACGGATGCCATTCACTTTCAATGGCTGCAGCCGAACGGCATTCTGGTTCCGTTGTCGTCCCGGTGCGTTGCGTTGCTAGAGTCGAAAGTTGAGCAATGTTCAACTTTCAGATGTGTTGTTGGAGCTGCTGACCAATCAGATGCCTTGACGGAGAAAGACGTAATTGCAAGGTGGGATTTGGTTGTTGTTGCGTGCAGCAGACACGCCTTCCGCTATACGTTGACGGAACGGAAGAGTGTGCGAGCTGCCCATGAGGCGCTGCCAGCCGCCCCTGCGTGGGTGTTGCGC
This sequence comes from Borostomias antarcticus, assembly GCF_949987555.1. Taxonomy (NCBI): domain Eukaryota; kingdom Metazoa; phylum Chordata; class Actinopteri; order Stomiiformes; family Stomiidae; genus Borostomias; species Borostomias antarcticus. The sequence goes on along the minus strand of NC_140243.1, from coordinate 15,898,181 downwards.
TTAGCTCGCCCCTGTGTTTGAATGGCCTTTTTCTGTGAATGCAGTCAACGGTTCTCGTTGTTTGAATCAGCTGACGCACGCACGCACACACACACGCACACACACAGATCATCCACAGTTCATTCCACTGTCAGCATGTGACTCATCATCTCCGTGCTATCTATGCTCTATCTCCCCAGAACAGTCATGAATACCTTTCTGTCTTTTGGTTGAACATCTTGTTCTCTTCCTCTCTCTTGCTCTCTCTCTCTCTCTTTATCTCATATTCTCTCTCATTCTCCCTCTCAATTCTCTCTCTCTCCCCCCTCCTCCCCCTGTCTTGTGTCTCCCAGCTTTACGAGGGCCTGCGTCCTCAGGAGCTGCGTCGTCTGAAGGACATGCTGATTGTGGAGACGGCGGACATGCTGCAGGCCCCGCTCTTCACTGCCGAGGCTCTGCTCCGCGCTCACGGTACGGTAGCACGCCAGGACACACACACGCACACACACACACACACACACGCGCGCACATGAACACAAGCCAGACCAGACACATCCCCGCTAGCCGGGCCTCTACCTCACACGCCCCAGATGACTTTCTGCGGGAACGGCAAAGCATCCGCACGAAAATATGCCGTCGCGAAGAATGGCGACTTTGTGGATCCCCCAAGGGGGTTGGGGACAGCGGTCATGTTGTTGTCTCTGGCGGTGCAGACTGGGACAGAGAGAAGCTCCTGGAGGCCTGGATGTCTAACGCCGAGGACTGCTGCCAGCGCTCGGGGGTACAGATGCACAACCCTCCGCCCAGCGGGTACAACGCCTGGGACACCCTGCCCTCCCCCCGGACGCCACGCACCAACCGCTCGTCCATCACCTCCCCCGACGAGATCAGCCTGACCCCCGGGGAAGAGGACACGCCCCTGGTGAGACATTAGGAGCCCAATGTCACCGTATGTCTCTCACCTGCTGTGATATCCTGTGGCGCTGTTCTGTCACCCCGTCACTTCTATATGTCATTCTATGACACCCTATAGTATCTCCCATCATAGGAGGGCTTGCTCCAGGTCCCATAATGGGCCACCCTGCCCATAACTCTGTCACATACGCCGTCACTGCAAGGGTTGTAAACTTAGTGAGTCTTGTGATCACACATTTTGAAGGACGTTGGCTTCAGTTGGAGGCTTGTTCCTTCACCCCCCCCACACACACACACACGACACCAGAATGTAATAACAAGATTTCCTGTCAAAACAGGTGTGCTGTGGTGTGGATGGTTTTGTGGTTGTCGCTGGAAGGATGACAGGAGATGAACCAGTGACTGTAGGCCACTCCTGCAGGGCTGTTGTCTCAGATGAGCAGTTTTGTGAGATTACTCCTACAACACGACCACCGTGACATGTTAGCAACCAGATTTACAGCTGCTGACACCCAGTTTGATCTGATCAGTTCTGTATAGAGGAAGTGTTGGTTGGTTGGTTGTATAGTAGTATGGAGAATGCTAGACTTGAAACTCACTGTACCAATTGATTTGGTCCACTGAAAAGGCCTCTGAAGGGTACAGTTGATGGTATCACAATCACCCTGTTCAACGATCAATATGTGGATTGTTGAGTTCCAAAGGGGTTATGTGTGTATTGTTCCTGTTCAGCCTCTGACCACAAAGCCTCTTAGTGTGTGCTACCGAGGCTGCCTTAGTCTCTTCACTATCATTCTTTGTTAGAATGACTTGTCTTTGTTAACGAGACGTTGCTGTAGTGTCAGTGTTGAGACGCTGAACTCATATAGCCTGTGGGAGTTTCTCGTCAAAGAAAGGATCAGTTGAAGCTGTCTTTGTAAACGTCATCATTGCCAGAGTCCATGATCTCTTGTGGTTCTTAGATCTGTTCTTTGTGCGTGTGTGTGTGTGCGTGTGTGCGTGCATGTGTGCGTGCGCGCGCGCGCGTGCCTTTGTGTATGTGTGTTACAGTGCGGTATCTGCCTGTGCACCATCTCCATGTTTGAGGAACCTGTCGACATGCCATGTGGTCACGAGTTCTGCCGGGCATGCTGGGAAGGGTGAGTTTGTTTGTTAGGTTTTTTTGATTTGCATACGGTTTCATTCAACAAGGAAAAGCATTCGTTTCATACAAGACTAGTCCATTTCTTTATGCAGCAAAGGGGAAATATGTAAACTGTTTGTGTGTGCAAGGATAAGCATTTAACTCGTTTCATACAAGACTAGTCCATTTCTTTATGCAGCAAAGGGGAAATTGTGTGCGTGTGTGCGTGCTGCGTGCGTGTGTGTGTGTTGTTCAGGTTCCTAAACTTGAAGATCCAGGAGGGGGAGGCACACAACATCTTCTGCCCGGCCTACGACTGCTTCCAGCTGGTCCCGGTGGAGGTCATCGAGAGCGTGGTCTCCAGGGAGATGGACAAACGATACCTTCAGTTCGACATCAAGGTAGACATGCCTCTCCGACCGCTGGGCAGGCAGGCGGGCATCCAGACACCTGCAGGAAAAATAGAGACTCATTTAGTTCAGACAAGGTCCTATTTTTGCAGTCAAATCATTGAACGGAAGTAAGTGTTGTGTGTTTTTTTTTTACAGCCTAGGCAGCCCAGTCCCAATATAACTGATGAAAGATGTCAGGGCACAAACAGTGGTGGCCTATATCCAGATGAATACATTTCAGCTGAAACTAGTGTATATAAAAGCTAACTGGCAAGAGATAACAGTGCTACTGTGCTTTAGGCAGACAATTCCAGACAATTTAAACATATGTGAAAGCAGCTGATGTGTGTTCTTCGCCTCACGGTTGTCACTTTTTCAGACTGATCCATTCTTTTCATTGAATTGGGTAAGATCAAGTGCCAGGGTTTCCAGATGGATAGTTTCACATTGTTGTTTTAGTAGACCAAAAAAAAAAACTCACAGTTATATAGGCAAGGAAAAGCCTGAATGCTGCTCAAGCATTTGACAATCTGTTCCAGTATGATGGAGTGGCCAGAGTCTCGTGGGTTTCTCCTGGGCGACGTTTACATTGGCGCTCCATCTCAACGTGTCTGTGAGTGACAGGTTTTCAGGCATATCCCAGCCTGTCCCCGGGTTGCCATGGAAGCATCAACCCTCCCCGGGTGACAGGGTGGATGTCATCCTGTCGTCGTTCTCTCCTCGACTGTTCTGGGTCAGGGCTTGATAAGTGACTGAACGGGCGCGATGGCGGCCAAGGATCCTGCCTAGCACTCAATGACAGGCTCTGGCGGGAAAGATCCCAACGATGCATTCTGGGGGGAATCTGTCACCAGTTGGAAATCAAGCCAGTGTTAAAGATGTTGGGAACGTCCGGCTGTCCCTGACACACAACTACAACTTATCTTGTCACTCCTCAGGTCTAAAGCCGCCCACATAAAAATGTCTCACGTCTGACATATTCTTTCTTTTCAGCGAAGGAAACCGCAGGCTGTGCTATTTGTTCAGGCTGTGGCAAGCGAGACAAATACAACGAGGATGGACGTCAACAAGATGGAATAAACTTGTGCGCATAACAGCTCTCAACTACAGTGCGCGTCTTTTTTCCCTGCGGTCCCCAGGCGTTTGTGGAGAACAACCCGGCCATCCGCTGGTGCCCCAGAGCCGGATGTGAGCGGGCGGTGCGTCTGTCCACCCAGGGCCCTGGCAACAGCTCCTCCGATCCTCTCAGCTTCCCTCTGCTCAGGGCCCCTGCTGTCGACTGCGGAAAGGGACACCTCTTCTGCTGGTCAGTGCTAAGTCACTTCAGTTCCATATGAAACCCCCTTGTTTGTACCAGAGGGATACTACATCTGCTGGTCAGTACATATAGCTCCGTAGCGGTCTTTACATGAAGGGACGTTATGGGAGGCAGGGGGCGTCTCCGGGTCCAGATGATATAGAGCTGCTCATCAGGTGTGAAACAGGCGAAGGCCTACATCTCAGTGTTTTCAGAATCAGTCTGTGTGTGTGGGTGTGCGCACGTTCGGCCATGACATCACGCTTGTGTGTTTGCGCTTGTGTGTTTGCGCCCCTGTGACTCTGCGTGCGCGCGTGTGTGTTTGTGCGCGCCTGTTTAATGTGTGCGCGCATGCCTACATGTGTGTAGATCTGTTCCCTCTCTGCGTGTTGGCTAGCTTGGCGGGCTAATGGGGAGAGAGGGTCCAGGCCCCCGCGGCTGAGCCTTCTGTGCCCTCCCAGAACAGGCTGTAATTAGAACAGGCCATTCGCCCAGCAGAACAGCTCTCCTGGTTCCCCTCCTGTGTCACCCCCCCACCTCCCCCCCCCCCCCCCCCCGGGTCCCACTGATCACTGCATTGCCCCCTCGTTTTTTTGTGTTGCTTTTTAAATTCAGGCTATATCCGGAGACAAAACAGTGTTCCGTTCCAAGGGATCACACGGCGTCTTCTTGGCGCTGCATCTGTTCATGCCTACTTCATGTTTACTAAATTTAGGGGCGCGCCGATGGCGTCCACAGTACTCGCTGTCGGGCAGATACAAGTGCTCGTTACTCGGCATCTGTCCGGTGATTTATAGTTTTCCGGCGCAAAAAATCAATACTTTATTCAGCGCTGCCTTGTAAATTATGGGGGAGAGGCGAAGTAGAATTGACTTCAGAAAATGCCGAAATGCTGCTATTCATCAAGAATAGTCCATCTCTCACATAAAATAGGCCTCTAACTCGTATATTGTGCAACAAACATACAAACATCAGTGCTCAACATCTTCCGGTCCAAGTAAGAAAATACTCTCATCAGTTTTGACACAACTGTATTGTGCATCCCTAGCTATCCCTAACAAAGGCATGTGCCAAGCAGAATGATGGACCCCATTTCCACTTTGAGCCAAATCGGGGGTTTGAAGCGCGTTCCTCGTCGGCCTGTGTGTGTTCCAGGGAGTGCCAGGGTGACGCCCACGAACCGTGCGACTGCGAGACATCGAAGATGTGGCTGCAGAAAGTTACGGAGATGAAGCCAGAGGAACGTGAGTGGCCGCCATCTCAACCTGACGTTCTAATGAAACGGCACATTTAGTTGTGTTTCAATTCCTAACGCCGTAGAGAAACACACTGTTTACCTCTTGCAGGAGCGGTGTGTTATGGTATTGTGTTTGTAGCCATTTTAATTTTATTGTGTTGTTGTCCTCTGAAGTGGCTGGTGTGAGTGAGGCGTATGAAGATGCGGCCAACTGCTTGTGGTTACTGTCTAACTCCAAGGCCTGCGCCAACTGCAGATCTCCCATTCAGAAGAACGAGGGCTGCAACCACATGCAGTGTGCCAAGGTAGAGTCGCAACCACATGCAGTGTGCCAAGGTAGGGTCGCAACCACATGCAGTGTGCCAAGGTAGGGTCGCAACCACATGCAGTGTGCCAAGGTAGGGTCGCAACCACATGCAGTGTGCCAAGGTAGGGTCGCAACCACATGCAGTGTGCCAAGGTAGGGTCGCAACCACATGCAGTGTGCCAAGGTAGGGTCGCAACCACATGCAGTGTACCAAGGTAGGGTCGCAACCACATGCAGTGTGCCAAGGTAGGGTCGCAACCACACGCAGTGTGCCAAGGTAAGACAGATTCTACCAGCTCCAGCTCCACTCCCCTAGATCCTAATCTACTATCGGTGCTGTGTTTACTTGTGTAACAATTAAGACTTATATTTAGATGGGGATTAGCTTCATGCTAATTTACCCTGAAGCAGTGCTTCCCTTAGCATCTTAGATATAAAGCATGCCCCATCTCTGCAGTACCCCGGCTTTGAAGACATTTTGTAGGTCATTTTGGAGATGTTGTTTTCAGGGCCCTCACTAAATGATCTAGGTGGAAAGAACACCCCGTAGAGTTGTGACTAGGCGCAGTAACATCTTTGCTTCTGACTCGAGCACGGCGGATTCTAGGGGCCGCACACAAAAATAGAAACGATATGAATGTGTAATGACACCCAGGACGGCGGAAACGCCATCGCCATTCTCCCCCACTGCCTCTGCTGCTGCTGCTGTCGAGGTCGCCCGGCTCCGAGGTTGTAACGCCACCGGGCTGAATAGATATATAGATATATTCTATAGATGTCACACACACACTCACACACACACAGAAGATGAGTCAATTTGTTTGACCTCTAATGAAATATGTATATAAGCAGTGAAGAATTATCTTGTCCACAGTAAGATTGCCTTTGCAGGGCTGTACGTTAACTTTTTTAGCTCCTAGCACTGGTGCTACAGAGGTAAAAAATTTGTAGCACAGGCCAAAATCTTTTAGCACAGGCCAAAAGTTTGTAGCACAGGCCAAATTTTTTTTGCACAATTTTAAAATGTCCGTTATCACCTCTAAAAACAATAAGTAATGCATTTCATCACTTATACACACTAGCAAAGGATATTTGGGGTAGTGAGTGACTTTGTGGTTGCCTCAAAGGGTGGGTGAAGGTTGAGAGAAGGTTGTGGGTTCGAATCCCGCTTGTCTCAGGTCCTTTCTGTGTGGAGTTGCATGTTCTCCCTGTGCTTGCGTGGGTTTCCTCCGGGTGCTCCGGTTTCCACCCAACACCAAAGACATGCATGTTAGGATATTCCTGTCAGTGTCCCTGACCAAAGGCACTTGCAAAAACATCTGGAGTTGGTCTGATTGTGAGGAGTTGCGACCCACAGCCATAACATTACATAGTAAAGCTAGTCTGTGGACAACTTAAACCATACGAATGCATACAAAGCACACCCAAACAACCTTGCGTTTTCAGAGAAAAACATTTATTTGCTCCCATTTAAGTGTATATATATCTTTTACATAAATGTGCAAAATGTACATAAAAACCATTAAACACATAAATTGCTTATGAAACTGTGTGAAACATGTCACAGCTCTACAGTGTCTCATGTCTCTGTGTGAGCTCTACAGTGTCTCATGTCTCTGTGTGAGCTCTACAGTGTCTCTGTGTGAGCTCTACAGTGTCTCTGTGTGAGCTCTACAGTGTCTATGTGTGAGCTCTACAGTGTCTCTGTGTGAGCTCTACAGTGTCTCATGTCTCTGTGTGAGCTCTACAGTGTCTCTGTGTGAGCTCTACAGTGTCTCTGTGTGAGCTCTACAGTGTCTCTGTGTACACATACATACAGGCAAGCACACACACTTGCTTTTGTCTGGCGACTGGCGCTAATTCTGGACCCTTAGCCTTATTGTCGCCGTCTCATAATAAAAAATATATATATAGTGGGGCTACTCACCTACTGCATGGCCGTGTTCTAGCTCCTGCTGTCCGACCAGCATATTGGCTGGTTTTCCGTTTTGGATGAGACGCACGTACACCATCTCACACTCCTTGTTAGAGGCATCTGTGTCACCGTCGATCATGACAGAGACATAGTGGTTTTGTTTGATTTCCTCAGCCAGGTTGGACTTCATTTGTTCTGCTATGGTCTGAACCATCTCTCCACAACGAACATGGTTGTCATAGGATGGCGTGATATCTGCTCCATTCTTTTTGCATAGTGAAATTAAAGGCCTAAACTTTGTAAAAGGAAGTTCTTCTTTTGCGATGCAATAAGCAACATTCATCTTCATCTTTACTTCACGGAGAGCAGCCTCGTCTGCTCTGGTGAGCCCAGCATTGAGTAGTTTAGAGACAGTACCAGCCCGGTTCGGTTTTTGTTTAGCATTGAATGCATCTCTGGCCAAAAGATGACGGTGAGAAGTGTTGTGTTTGCTAACGTTATCTCGTTTAAAAATGTTATTGCCTACAACATAAGGACTGTTGTCGCTCTTTTTCGAAGTTTCCTTACAGTACGAACAAAACAATAGCCCTTTCGCTTCGTCGAAGATTAGCCAAGGGAAGTCTTTTTTCCACTCTGGGTTGTACTTGTATGTTTTCTCTTTAGTGGTAACGTCTTTTTCTGTTTCAGCTGGAACAGTTATGATGCTGGGTTCTTCTCTTCCATCCCTTTCTTCCTGGCGAGCTCGTTTGCCATCTTTCTCGAGCGGCAGAAAAAAGCGCTTCATCTTTGAGCCTAGCTCACCTGCTCAACTTAAAGCGTTCCTTAAGCGGAAGTTGTGAAATGGACCCACTGCATTGTGGGAAATGGTGTTTGGTGAACAGGCAATTCTATGGTGAGGGAAGGACAAAAGGACTACAACTGAAAAACAAATGGCAACAAAACAGCCGGTAGCACGTGTGCTAGTATGCAAAATAAGTCATAGCACTGCCCATTTTTCCACTAGCACGTGCGACATATATGTCGCACTGTACAGCCCTGCTTTGACAGCACAGCAGGCTTCCGTTGCTAGTCATCTCCAGGCAGGAATGTTAATAGAGTCTTCTCATATCTGGAAAAAGCTCTTTGGTTACGCTCAAAGGAAATAGGGCAGCTCTCTTAGACGGTGTTTTCGTTTTCCAGGGATAGAGTTGGCTCCTCCACCGCACCGAGGCTGCTCTGAAACTCCCTTTACCGACATCGCGCCTCTTTTTTTTTAGCCATCGCCGTGAAAGACCGATCAAAGCGTCAATTTTGAATACAACCCCGTCATTTAAACCCAGTCTAATCATTTGGACATTTTCTCATTCAAAAACTTTTTTACTTTTTATATCAAACTGAATGACCCACATCTCTCTCATTCCTCGCCGCATCCTCAATCACCCCGTGTTATGGCGGTGACAGGCTGGCCTCTCACTCCTCCGGTGTAATTTCCCAACGACACCGAGAGCGATGGGTGCCCTCGCCGTATCCTGTATCCATCTGTCAGGGGCTGTTAGGTCGACTGAGACGAATGGCTCTGCTGGAGGAAGCCACTGTGGCCGCCTGTCAGGCAGCTGTTCTAAGGCTGCCGGCTGCACCCCCCACCCCCCCCTCCCCCCGGTGATGGGCCACCCTGCCCGGTCACCGGCGAGGAGGCGGGCGTGCGCTGGGGGGAGCAGGCTGGGGACGGCAGAGCGGCGCCTGACCCCGTCATTACCCAGGGAAAAATGGCTTTCCCCTCTGTTGCCTGGGAAGACGGGACTCGCTGTTGCCAAGGGATATCATTCTTGGCTTGGCCCTTTCACTCACTCTCTCTCTCTCTCTCCCTCTTGTTCTCTCTCTGCCCGTCCGTCTCTCGTCCCCTTCTTTCTCTCTCTCTCTCTCTCTCCCTCTCACTGTCTGTCTGTCTCCCCCTCTCCCCCCCCTCTCTCTCTCTCTCTCTATTGATTTTCCTGTACTCTGTAATAGAGCAGCAGTTAGTGTGTTTCACAGTGTAGTTTTGCTGTTCTACAGCCCTGTGGGTCAGCTCCAGGTGGAGGTTGTCCAGTGGCAGTGTTCTGTCTAGTGGTCGGCAACAGAAAGACTCTGCTGAGTTTACCCAACCCCCGCAACATGGAACGCTGTCACTGTGACCGATAAGGCGTTTTGCTGTATCATGCTGACATTGTTTTTTTCTGCTCTGTGTAACTGTGTCCCGTAAACTGATGATGTGCGTTCCAGTAGTTCTGTTCCAGTAGTGTGTGTCTGATTACCGTCTGTGTGTGTGTGTGTGTGCGCGTGTGTGTGTGCGTGTGTGGGTGGGTGTGTGGGTGGGTGCAGTGCAAGTATGACTTCTGCTGGATCTGCCTGGAGGAATGGAAGAAGCACAGCTCGTCTACGGGAGGATACTACCGCTGCACGCGGTATGAGGTCATCCAGCAGGTGGAGGAGCAGACCAAAGACATGACTGTGGAGGTAGCACTGCCATAACACACACACACACACACAGAAAATCCTCTAACCATCCACTTCCATCAACGGTAACCAGGATCAGGGGGTCATGGTTCCCATTCAAGCTGTAGCAATGTTCCCACCCCATCACTCCTCTCTCCCCCTCGCCTCGTTAGCTCTGCGACAGCGCGGGGCGAGAGGTTATGTATTTGGTGGCGTGGGTGTGTGTGTGCATTTGTTAGAAGGATTGCTCTAAAGCTACTGGACCGATTCTCACAAAATTCGGTGGAAGGGTGTAACATGGTCCAACTTAAAACACAAATTTTGGATAGGATCCGACGTACGGTTAGGGTCCACGGGCCGCCCAAATGTGACCATTCACCTCCATTAATTTTGCCTGGATTATGCAAAAACTACCAGACTGATTTTCATGAAACTCGGTGGAGGGGTGTAGCATGGGCCAACTTATAACCTCTTAAATTTTGGAGCAGAACTGAATCACGGGTCGGGTCCACGGGCCGCCCAAACACACCCAGACTGCCCATTCTATTCCATTCATTATTTGGACTATGATTACGCAAAAACTACCAGACTGCTTTTCATGAAACTCGGTGGAGGGGTGTAGCATGGGCCAATTTAGAACCCATTTAATTTTGGTGTGCACAGTGCTACGAAATCCATTCAGGGGCGGAGGTCTGTGCTCTCTCAGCACCATTTCTAGTTCAAAAATAGTTTTCTTTATAAGACTGACCAGTTAGTTTGAGAGAGAACTCAAAATGGTGGTCGGAGAGCACAGACCTCCACCCATGGTGTTGCTGCATTTGTTAGGTCGAGAGCGTTATGCCAGTCCAAACCCTGTCTCTGTGACCTTCCCATGTCTAGATATCAGTCCTCCCCATTGACAATGAACTGGGGGAATTTTTCGCTCTAGTCCAAAAAATGAATGGAAGCTGGCCATAGCTCTTGCCTTACGCCTAGAAACCACAATGCATGATGTGATCTCTGTCGACCAAACCGGCTTCATTCTTTGGCGACATTCATTTACAAATATCCGTCGGCTTTTAGATAGTATTAACTCTCCTGCGTCCAGTGAGGTACCAGAGGTGGCAGAGAAAGCAGAGAAACGCAGAGAAAGCTTTCGATAGGGTTGAATGGGAATTTTATTTGCATGTCTAAAAACATTTGGGTATGGTCCTAATTTTATTTAATGGGTTAAACTTTTATACACCTCTCCCAAAGCCTCTGTAGTAAGCAGTCACAGTATTTCCAACTATCAAGGGTGACCCGCCAGGGTTGTCCAATCAGTCCACTGTTATTTGCCTTAGACATACAGCCCTTATCTATTACACTTAAATCACTGCCATTAATAAATGGAATTCATAGAGGAGGAGTGGAGCATAGATTATCTTTGTACGCACATGATTTATTATATGTATCTGACCCCGTTTTGAATACACATATTATTCACACCTTAAAGAGATTTGGCAGATTGTCTGAATATAAATTGAATTTTAGTAAAAGTGAACACTACCCTGTTAATAACTTGGCTCTTCAAATTCAGGATAATACCTTACCATCCCAAGTGTCTAGAAATGGCTTTAAATAATTGGGCATTAATATCACAAGAGACCTGCACAGCCTTTATCAGAAAAAACTTTTCTCCCCTATTGGAGAAAGTCGAATTATACTTGATAAAATGGAAAACACTTGACTCGTCCTTAGCAGGGAGACTGAATTGTATAAAAATGAATGTGCCCCCACAATTCCTCTGTCTGTTTCAATATATTCCGTTTTAACTTCCCAAATCTTCTGATAAAGCCTTCACTTCATTTATATGGAATGATAAGAGTACGTACAATATAGAACTACTACAGAGATGAAAACTACAGGGTGGCTCTTCCAAATCTTTGCTACTATTATTGTGCCGCTAATATTCAAAAAATCATATATTAGCTGCATACCCCAGACACAGACCGGTGTCACCTTGAAGCTACATCTTGCCTCTCAACTTGTCTTACAGCCCTGGTCACTTATAGTCTTCAGCTTTCTGTTTAACACTTTACTGACAACCCAATTGTCATCAATACTATAAAGATATGGTTTCAATTTAGAAATAACTTTGGGTTCAAACATTTTCTTAACATAAGTCCTATATGCAATAATCACCTTTTCCTCCCAGCTAAATTGCACTCTGCATTCTCTTTTTGGCAAAGATAAGGCATTTCTACATTTAAGGATATGTACAAAACTGTATTTTCAAGCTTTGATGACTTATCACACAAATGTGGCCTTCCTTGGTCCAGCTTGTTTCGGTATTCCCAGATCCGCCACTTCCTTCAGTGTCATGACCCTTATTAGGGTTATCTGCACAGCTGGATGCACAATTGAATTTTGTATACATTTCTGTATACCTAGGTGCGTGTTCTTTGTGTTCAAGTGGGTGGGTGGGTTGTTTATTTAAAAAGAAGGAAATGTATCTTTGGATTTCTCTATTTTGTACCTGTTAATATACCCAAATAAAAATTATGTTTATAAAAAAAAAGGGAGGTGAATGGTGGGCTGTGTCTGAGTGGCTCGTGGACCCGCCCCGTGATTGGACCATGATACTCGCTTCCACCGACTTTCATGAAAATCGGTCTGGTAGTTTTTGCAAAAGCCTGCTAAAGAACCAACGAACGAACAAATTAACGAACACGCCACCGACACCTGCGCCGTGTTCTGGGGCAGACGTATTAAACAGTGGAAACATTCAAGTAGACCTATCATCAATTTATGTAGGTTTAGATGTCCCACTACAGGGTGGACTAATGAAAATGGCCCAAATGGAGAACTGTTACAGAGACGAGTCACATCGCGAAAATGAATCCATTCCGCTTTCCTTGCATGAGAATGGCCACCTCTCTGAAAATCCATTCCAGGTCTTGTTACCTTGCAGTGAGAGAAAGTTTTCTTGCGTCAACGCGAAGTCAACAGTTGAGCAGTCGGAGAGAGGCAGGCAAAGGGAAATATGATTTGAGAGATTAGAAAAGTGTGGGGGGGACAAAACCTAGATTTTTAACTGTGCCCTGAGAGAATTGCTGGCGCTGGCATTTGAGTGATTGTGACAGCAGAGGAGGCACTAATCTCAATTTTGCAATTTAGGCGGTTTTCTCATCGTTCAAAAACCAAGGCGCGAATTAATCAAATTAATTGGAGATATTGGCCAGCCCTAGGCTGCTGGGAGAAAGAGAGAGAGGAGAGGGAGCATGCTCCGTGTGCACTAACACTATTCACTGTTTTGTTCCTGCAGGCTGAAAAAAAACATCAGAGCTTCCAGGAACTCGACCGCTTTATGCACTACTACACCCGCTTCAAGAACCATGAACACGGATACCAGGTGAGCAGGGCTAGGCCAGAACCATGAACACAGCTACCAGGTGAGCAGGGCTAGGCCAGAACCATGAACACAGCTACCAGGTGAGCAGGGCTAGGCCAGAACCATGAACACAGCTACCAGGTGAGCAGGGCTAGGCCAGAACCATGAACACAGCTACCAGGTGAGCAGGGCTAGGCCAGAACCATGAACACAGCTACCAGGTGAGCAGGGCTAGGCCAGAACCATGAACACAGCTACCAGGTGAGCAGGGCTAGGCCAGAACCATGAAAACAGCTACCAGGTGAGCAGGGCTAGGCCAGAACCATGAACACAGCTACCAGGTGAGCAGGGCTAGGCCAGAACCATGAACACAGCTACCAGGTGAGCAGGGCTAGGCCAGAACCATGAACACAGCTACCAGGTGAGCAGGGCTAGGCCAGAACCATGAACACAGCTACCAGGTGAGCAGGGCTAGGCCAGAACCATGAACACAGCTACCAGGTGAGCAGGGCTAGGCCAGAACCATGAACACAGATGCCAGGTGAGCAGGGCTAGGCCAGAACCATGAACACGGCTACAGTACCAGGTCAGCAGGACTAGGCCAGCGCTGTGTGCAGCCGCGTTAACCCTGGAGCTATAGCCTGACTGCGATGCTGCCTCTCTCCTCTTGCGCCTAGCTGGAGCAGCGTCTGTTGAAAACAGCCAAAGAGAAGATGGAACATCTGAGCAGAGCTCTGAGTGGAAGTGAGTGGACACACACACGCATAGTGACCAACTTACACACACTTTCAGTGATGTAATAGTAGATAGAAAGACTGGCTAAAAGGGTCACGTGTTCTATTCTCTTAATCTCTGATCTCCGGTCAGAAAATCAAGTTAAAACCGCTATTTCCCGTGATGTCATCACACCAGGGGAGGGAGGCCCGCCTGACACCACCTTCATCGAGGACGCAGTGCTGGAGCTCCTCAAGACGCGGCGCATCCTCAAGTGCTCTTACCCCTACGGCTTCTTCCTGGAGCCCAAAAGCACCAAGAAGGAGATCTTTGAGCTCATGCAGGTGGGTCCTGGTGCAGGCAGAGGAAGGGGATTCCTGACAGGCCTTCATTAAGAGACGTTTCCGACGGTGGGTCCCGAAAGATGACCCCCTCAGATGATCCCCGAGCACACGGAGGCAAACTACTCAATATGTACCCGACAGCAGAGACCAGCAGAGAGCCCCATGTGGGGCTTCAATGCCTGGAAGTGTATGTCATATGAATACGTAATCGATGCTTGATATTGGTGGATCAGCCGGTCTATGGGTGGTTTGTCCTCCACAGACGGACCTGGAGATGGTGACGGAGGACCTCGCTCAGAAAGTCAACCGGCCCTACCTCCGCACCCCCCGCCACAAGATCATCCGGGCCGCCTGCCTGGTCCAGCAGAAGAGGCAGGAGTTCCTGGCCTCGGTGGCCCGAGGGGTGGCCCCCAATGACTCCCCAGAGGCCCCCCGCCGCAGGTGGGACCCAAACACACACACACACATCTATTTGGAAGCTTACATATACATATATATATATATATATATATATATATATATATATATATACACACACACACACACACTTTTGGTTCAGGGTTTAAAAAAAATGTTTCTTCTCTTTTTCAGTTTTGCAGGTGGAACGTGGGACTGGGAGTATTTAGGTTTTTCATCACCTGAGGTAACTAACTCACTAACCAACAGTAGCTACATCCCTGTATGAATGTCAAACACATTTGCCAATACTGTATTTACTAGTATGTGTCAGACAAGGCTATATACAGACAGTACATCAATCTTGATTATATTTTTGAATGTGCCGTACCTAAACCCAGACTCAATTGCAAGTGATACGGCTGCTTTGTTCATCAAAGCAAGCATCTTTGAATTTGCAGACAATCTGTAGCTTCTGAGTAATGGCTGCTGTAGTGTTGAGCATGTGATGGTAGGAAGGCAGTGATGAATGAACAGATAGAAGCAGGGCTCGATCTTAAGGATGTTCCATCGTCCCGGGGCCGATAAAAAATAGAATCGGGGAGGATGTAAAACCATTTCGGGACAAATTTGGGACGAGAGTTGAAAAAAATAATTTGCATTAGGGATGTCATCGGTGAACAGCCGAGAATATTTTGACCGCGCTGCGCATGTCGGTTAAAAATAGTTGGCAACACTTTTTTCATCATAGATTCGTTGGGTGTTCAATGCGCTTTCTCGCTCCAACAGCCAGTTGAAACCTATTGTTCTATTCATCCATAGTTGAAACACACACACGCGCTGCAGTGCCCACACAGCCCCTCCTCTCCTCTCTCTCTCAACTCAGTTCACTCACGTCAGTCTTCTCCTCTCCGCTCGTCTCATTCATAAACAGCAGTGTAGTGTAGTTGCTTAAAAATGAAAGTATTTGCCAAAGCCTGGGTTCGCTTAAAAAGATGTTCAGTCAGGTTTATTAAGAAACAATACGGTTGCAAACGGACTTCAATAGTAAAAACACAGAGTGATTCTATCAGAGAAGTGAAAGTCAGATCGCCAAAACTGCTCCTTATATTGCTTCAAACCAACGAGGTAGTATAGGTGTCATTTGATTGGCTGAGTCGGATATCACCCAGTGGGCGGGGGATGAAAACTCACTTTGAATATACTTTGAATATAGACAAAGGTCTGAGTCAGGGCAGGAAGGACAAGGTGTGGCCTTTCTGACTTGAACAAAGAAGGGATGAAGAGCGAGGCAGAGGAGTCTGTTTACAATTACAAAAGGGAGGGTTGGGTGTTTATAATTATAAAGGGAGATTGAAACCTAGGGGTTTTCAGGGGACTTGATGAATAGAAAAGACATGAATCTGAATAGTCTTGAGACTGTGTGTTAAATTCCATGACAACTCCCTCATCTGTGGCTGAAAACAGCCACAAAATATACATCAGATATAAAATAAGCATAATCAAAAAAAAAAAAAAAAAAAAAATCAATTATAAACACAAATTTCAAAAACTCTATGCTATACATGTGGAAAGGAAGTAATCTCTCCACTAGGTGGAGCAAGAACAAAAATGCAAATTACGCTTTAAAACTCCTTGTTTCAGAAATTTGACAGGAAACAAGGTAAAAACAAAAACATGTATAGTCTAAGAGTGGACAACCATTCACCAAAAACCCTTGATTGAAATTTTTGAATAGGGCAAAAAGATAAATGGTTAGCAGTGTAAGGAGGGCAAAAAACCTCTTGGTCAATTTAGAGGAAAAACCCAAACTTAACTAGGGCTGCGAGCAGCAGTGAGCGGGCCCTCGCACCCCATGCGTGTCGGGGTGCTGCGCCGTTAAAGGCTGTGCTATATCGGTGTGCAGTACTGAGAGAAACTTCCTGTCACCAGTAGGTGGCGCTCTAGGCGTGACTCAATACCGAAGCATAGATGTGTTCAGGACGGTACCTTGATGAAGCGTGAGAAATGTTGAGTAAATCGGATAACGTATGTAGGAGTTATGAGGACTTCCTGTTTCACCAGTAGGTGGCGCTGTAAGTGTGACTCAATACCGACACATAGATGGGTTCAGAAGGCCACCTTCATGAAGCGTCAGCAATTTGGTGCAAATCGGATGATGTATGCAGGAGTTATGAGGACTTCCTGTTTCACCAATAGGTGGCGCTATAAGTATGACGCAATACTGACACATAGATGTGTTCAGGACAGAACCGTCATGAAGCGTGAGATATATCGGACAAATTGGATAATGTATGGAGGAGTTATGAGGACTTCCTGTTTCACCAATAGGTGGCGCTATAAGTATGACGCAATACTGACACATAGATGTGTTCAGGACAGAACCGTCATGAAGCGTGAGATATATCGGACAAATTGGATAATGTATGGAGGAGTTATGAGGACTTCCTGTTTCACCAATAGGTGGCGCTATAAGTATGACGCAATACTGACACATAGATGTGTTCAGGACAGAACCGTCATGAAGCGTGAGATATATCGGACAAATTGGATAATGTATGGAGGAGTTATGAGTACTTCCTGTTTCACCAATAGGTGGCGCTATAAGTATGACGCAATACTGACACATAGATGTGTTCAGGACAGAACCGTCATGAAGCGTGAGATATATCGGACAAATTGGATAATGTATGGAGGAGTTATGAGGACTTCCTGTTTCACCAATAGGTGGCGCTATAAGTATGACGCAATACTGACACATAGATGTGTTCAGGACAGAACCGTCATGAAGCGTGAGATATATCGGACAAATTGGATAATGTATGGAGGAGTTATGAGGACTTCCTGTTTCACCAATAGGTGGCGCTATAAGTATGACGCAATACTGACACATAGATGTGTTCAGGACAGAACCGTCATGAAGCGTGAGATATATCGGACAAATTGGATAATGTATGGAGGAGTTATGAGGACTTCCTGTTTCACCAATAGGTGGCGCTATAAGTATGACGCAATACTGACACATAGATGTGTTCAGGACAGAACCGTCATGAAGCGTGAGATATATCGGACAAATTGGATAATGTATGGAGGAGTTATGAGGACTTCCTGTTTCACCAATAGGTGGCGCTATAAGTATGACGCAATACTGACACATAGATGTGTTCAGGACAGAACCGTCATGAAGCGTGAGATATATCGGACAAATTGGATAATGTATGGAGGAGTTATGAGGACTTCGTGTTTTATGGCGAAATGTCAAACTTTGGCAGGGCGCCACGGCAAGGGTGTTTGGTGAAAACTCAATTTTTTTGATAACTTTTGATCACAAAGGTCTTAAGATGAAGCTGACCCGATATGAAGTTGATCGGATGAAATCTGTAGGAGGAGTTCGTCGAAGTACGAGGCATGGAAATGGTCAAAACAAGGACAAAATGGCACATTAAGAGCAAAATGGCGGACTTCCTGTTGCATGTTGGGTATAGCTCCAAGAGACATTTAAGTGTGGCTCGATGAAATACATATGCCCACCGAATTTCGTTAGCCTACATCAAACTGAAAGGTGGGGCTCGCCATTTTAAACTTTCCAGGGGGCGCTCTTGAGCCGTTTTGCCACGCCCATTTCCGTCACCCATGAATTATCAAATTTTTCACCGGGACTGACGTATCTGCAAAGTTTCATCCGTTTTCATCGATGTTCAGGCCGCCTAAAAGGCATTTGTTTGGAGTAAAGGAGAAGAAGGAGAAGGAGAATAATAATCCTTCGAGTTTCAATAGGGCCTCGCACCGCCAGTGCTCGGGCCCTAATTATCAACTCATGTTTCAACCATTGTAACTTTTGTAAACAAATATGATATTTTTCAGATTATTTCAAAGTTCATTCACTCTTGTTGTGAATAATCGCATGTGATGTCCTATGGAACATAGCTTCCATGTGTGCGTCTCTGAATGTTTAATGTAGGTTCCAGTGTGTGCAGGTGTGTGTTGTCATACCACAACCACAAGAAGGAGGTGACCGGCAAGGTCAGTCTCCGATTGCTCATCAGAGGAGAGGAGAGTGTGGCGGTGGCTGTCAAGGTCACTCTTGTTCACAGTGTATCCAACAGTCATTTAGGTGACCCTTCTCTTTTGGGCAATAGAATGTCATTGGGGAAATGCAAGGCGTCTTCTCTTCTAGATCGCAACTTCAATGTCGCGTTGTTTGAAATCAGTTATGTTCAATGTTAGTTGCAGTGTGTGCAGGTGTGTGTTCGTGTGTGGTGCATCTTGTGAGGAGGTGACCAGCAAGGTCATTTTTCCTCCGATTCCTCGTCAGAGGAGAGGACAGTTGTGGCAGCTCATGGCTTTGGCCTCTGAGCTTTCTGGTTCAGCTGCATCCTTGGCGATCCCCTGGTGGACCGTCCTCTGCTGCTTGGACCCGTCGGCAATGGCTTGCATGGATCCACGAAGTCCTCTCAGATCGCTGTCTGCGTGGTGAGTAGAACCTGGTACGGCCCGAGCCACCTCGGCGAGTTCCAGCTCCTTCGTCTGTGGTTGTGGACCAGGACCCAATCCCCAGGAGAGATGTGATGCAGGAACCTCTCCTTAGCCTCAGGAAATGGCGGTCCTCACTCTGTTGGAGACATCTGTTAACATCCTCCGCCACCCCTGTTTTTTGAAACATGATCTGGCCCGTGGGCTAGTTTGAAAGCATAATGAAAACATGAACGAGGTAGTACAGGTTTGTCATTAGGCCCTAGATACAGGTTAGTTTGGTGGTGGAATGTGCACTTATTCCTTCATTTCTTTTTCTCCGCAGGTGGAGCAGATGCTTGTAGGTCAGAAATGTCTGCCAGGGACAGTGGAGGAATCTTGTCAGGGTCTGTGGATGGTACAGAGAGTATAGAAAACACAGGGGAGGAAGCAGAGACAGCCGCAGCTTTTGCAGCGAGCTCTCTGAGGGTGAGGAGGGAGTCCCTGTCCTGGTTCAGCAGGGTGAAGGTGCGGTGGGACACCACACAGCCAGGGCGCCAGCAGCACGTACAGGCTCTTGAACTGAACCCGGTCCATCCCTGTACTGCTCCACGTATGGTCGGCCCGGGTCGTGCTTCTGGAGGGCCACCTCGGCGCTCCCGCTCCCCCACTACAGGCTGATGAAGTGCTCCGTCTGTGGATCCACAGATGAGAGAGACAAACAGAGACAAAACAGAAGAGCAAAAGGAGAGTCCTCTGGTCTGGTCTCCCTGTTCCCTTCTTTGGTCAGGAACGGTTATCAGCAGTCTGTAGGAGATACTCAGAAACATGGTTAAGCGCAAGCTCCTGCTTTGGGGAAAAAATGTTGTTTATTCAGTCAGGAAAACTTAAACAGGTTGACTGTTCAAGTGTCATTTAGAGCCAGTCTGCAGTAGCCTATAGTGACATCAAGGGCAGTGTTAGAATGACTTTAACACGCCCAGTCCCCAGTCATGATCAAGGCAATTGGATTTGGCTCTAGCATTTCTCTCGCGATTTTATGAAAATAAAATAACCATATTCTCGTCTCAACAAAACAACACCCGCTAAGGGTGAAAGCAAAAATTTCCTGAAGTCAGGATAAAAATAGAGATGGGGCAAAGAAAATGACACTAAAAATGAACTGGCTTCATTTACAATTAACTAATCAAAAAAAAACTCCATCGAAGCTTCATTTGTATAGCTAAAATTTGTATATCTAAAACCTCCCTCTTCTGCATTTGAGGACAGAGTATTTGGGCACTGCTCCTGTTTCATACTTATCTGTCGCTCACAGTGAGTTGGTGACATGGCGTTGGTCTGCATCTCACGAACCCCAGATCGCCCATCTGTAGGGAAACAGGCCAGTAATCTCCATCTCCACCTCCGGTGTCCTGTGCCCGTCTCCTGGTTCGGCATTCACCCATCACTCCCGGAACGACAGTTGTCTGTAAAAAACACTCAGAAAAAAAACACTCAGGCCCGATGAATGTGCCTCAAACTATAAACATGAGAGATTTAACATAAACATTAAAAATATATAATTGGGTTAGGAGATGCTGTATTCAGGTTAAGAAACTGGCAAACATTATCTATCCCCCCCCACTATCATGTACAAACCTTAAAAAAAATGAGTCTATATTGGCTAGTTAAAATCTACCTTGTGGGTTGTTCAACGGAACTTCCAGCAGGTGGCGCCGAACCCCAGGTTGCAGGATTCTTTCTCTCATTTCGCTTGCGGTAACTGTGACAGTCTCTGATCCAGTGACCAGTTTTCTTACAATGAAAACACGCGTCAGTTTTGTCTCCGTTTTCGTTTCCCTCCCTCGGTTTCATTCTGTAGTTTATTCTGTTTCTATACCCTTGATTCTTGTTCGTGTGACGATCCTGTGGTCGTTGTTGGTTGGGAGCAGACGGAAAAACAGAGTTGGGAGGCGGGGCAGCAGCTGCGGGTGAACCAGTCATAGTTTGGGAAGGATGTGTGAGCTCTGAGTGCCGAGTCGGCGTGATAGAGTTCAAAACGGAATGACTAGGAGGGGGGAGGGACTCTGAATATTCATCTCTCTGATTAACTTCGTCAGCTACGCTTCTTTCTGACTTGAAAAAACACTCGTGTGCGAGTATTTCCCACTTCCTGAATGCATTCCAATCTATCGCATTTCCAGGCTCCCTTCCTAACCTAGTCATTTCAAACGCCTGTAACTGAGCCCTAACAGTTGCTAACTCACTAATATTGAGTGTACCAGACAGGGGGAAATCAGAATGCTTCGCCCAGATCAAATACTGTACACAAGCATCATCCCAAAGCCTTTGCGCAACAATCTTAGCTGGCCCAGACAGCGAACTAGTATTGGTATTCATAATTAACACAATACCCTACAGCCTATAATTCAAAACTAACGGTGAAAAGAAAAGTATAGTTAAACACAGGCGGGAAATAAACAAAGGAATATAATTTCGAAAGAAAACAAAAAAAACATTAGATTCGACTCACCAAGGCAGGAAGTTCTTTGTTCTCTGGCTCAATGGCGGAACACCACGAGTGGGAGTTTTCCTGCGTCTCCTAGGCAACCAGCTAGCCTACTGGAAATCTAGCAGAATTTTAACAGTCTAAAAAGTGTACAAAAAATACTTTACAATACTTTACCTGGATCCATGGCGCGCGTAACAAACATACAATCAAGAGCCGAGGCTCAAACAGTGAACACACAAGACACGACGAAACAAAGGCCCACGTTTACAACAAACATGCTCGGCTGCACTAGCAATTTGGTCCAGGCTAAACCTTCCGTCTAGATCCTACCAAATATGTACAGCCACTTGGTGAAAACTAACGCTCGTTAGGTTTACCAAGTCACCCAGGAACAAAGGGACAAACGCTTATTTATATAGCGCTTAAAACAACACATACAAGACAGACTAAAGCTCGAACTGCACCCTTACCTGGTCCAGGCTAGACCTTCCGTCTAGATCCTACCAAATTACTGTACAGTTCTTGGTCAAAGCTAACGCTCGTTAGGTTTACCAATTTGATCAAAGCTAACTTATCGTTAGGTCTACCAAACCACCCGGGATCAAATGGGAAAACGTTTCTCCAAGAAACGCGGATTTGGAAACACCAATCACTCCCTGTAGCTACTTTTCTGCGGTTTTAATCTCATCCGCGACCGGCCAAAAGGGAAGCCTGTTCTGAACACTGCTTATACCCTCGTAACGAAACAAGGACGAAGTCAAAGGACAATACGATATAAAATCTATTGCTGTTCACAACCTCCTTAGATAATTACTTTAACTTATAGTACTAAAAATACCCACGCTGGGGTTTTCTGTTTTCAATAATCTAGACCAACAAGCTGAACCGAAAACAAGGCAAATAACAAGCATAAAAGGATTTTTCAACGTACCGTGAGTTTAGCCGAGTGGAACCAACGGCGGACCTCTCCGAACCAGTGCGCATAGACGCAAAGAGAGAAGTTCCAGAGCGGCTACCGCTCCGCACGTCTGCGTCCTTTGGTTCCACTCCAGGCGAACCTCACCGCAGTCGATCCCGTCCCGAGTCGCCAATTGTAGTTGCTTAAAAATGAAAGTATTTGCCAAAGCCTGGGTTCGCTTAAAAAGATGTTCAGTCAGGTTTATTAAGAAACAATACGGTTGCAAACGGACTTCAATAGTAAAAACACAGAGTGATTCTATCAGAGAAGTGAAAGTCAGATCGCCAAAACTGCTCCTTATATTGCTTCAAACCAACGAGGTAGTATAGGTGTCATTTGATTGGCTGAGTCGGATATCACCCAGTGGGCGGGGGATGAAAACTCACTTTGAATATACTTTGAATATAGACAAAGGTCTGAGTCAGGGCAGGAAGGACAAGGTGTGGCCTTTCTGACTTGAACAAAGAAGGGATGAAGAGCGAGGCAGAGGAGTCTGTTTACAATTACAAAAGGGAGGGTTGGGTGTTTATAATTATAAAGGGAGATTGAAACCTAGGGGTTTTCAGGGGACTTGATGAATAGAAAAGACATGAATCTGAATAGTCTTGAGACTGTGTGTTAAATTCCATGACAGTAGCATTTCAGAGCGGTTACAATTCCAGACTATACATCCATGTTCCAGACTGTGGTACGATAGCTTCTTGCTAGTTGATCTCCTAGCCAAACCTAGTGTAGCCAGCTAGCTTCTGTGGCCGCAGCTATGTAGCTATAGCCCCTCATTAGCCGTGACTTTCAACTCAGCTATAGGCTACATAGATACTTATGTTGCCATCTTCATTAATCAGTCACTGACTGTTGTAGCAGCTTGCTATGCATTTCTAATTGCTAGCTAGGTAGCTAGCTGCATTAATTGCAAGTTTTATCAGCCAACTCATGCTAGCTTAATTGATGATTTTAGAGTTGGGAGACAGGGCAACACACTGGTTTAAGCTGTGCATAGGAAATGCCATCCACACCTCCCCATGTGATAAACCTAGTTTGCTTCACTCTAGTTCATTCCTCACTATGCTGAAAATGCAATATGGTGCCCCTATGTCATAGAGCCCTCACACAATAAGTATTATTGTTTACTCAGTCACTTTTTCATGTTATTTTATTTAGGCTATATCATATCATGACCATATCGTATTGTGAACCCTGTATCGACAAGTACATGGTATCGTGCACTGTAGTTCTGTGATAATGTAGAAACACAACTATTTTAAATTCGGGATGGTCCACATCCATTTTGGGACGGCTTCAATTGTATTTCGGGACGGTTCTGGGAGGATGGTGAAAAAAGTTAGTTAAGAGCACTGTAGAAGGTCAATTTAAAAATACACAAGCAGACAGCAATTCACATAAGCAGACAGCATGTTACTACGGTAGACGAGTTGAATGTTGTTGACAGACGAATGGACAGAACATCGGGAAGTTGAATGTTGCAGTTTAACAATGTCTCCAGCAGGGGGAGGGGTCTCTGTCAAAGACACTGAGGCACCTGTCAGTACAGGGAGGGAGACAGGAGAGAGTGAGCTGTCAGAATTGAGGAAGCCAGATGCAGGTATTACTGATGCTGAAAGCCATCAAATTACTTACTCCATACATGGGAACAAAAGCAATACCCTTGAGATGTTTTGCTGAATCACACAGCGTCAGATGGCTTATGTTTGCTAGCAATGGTATACTAATGTCTACATGTATACCAATTTATTGCATTCAACTGAAAGTATTTTGCTGAACCTTTCAGTGCTGAATTGAGCTCCTTTTTGAACTTGATTACTTGAACACTTTGATTGCGGATCCAGAGAATCCTTTGTTGTCAGATGAACATAACAGGTCAATCTGGCGTCTAGACTCCTGATTCACCACCACTATGGCTCTTGAGTTTCACAGTGCCTGCCAATAAGCCATGCTGAAATAGGATTAGAAAAGATGACAACTTGGAAGACCCTGCAGGCACGAATATCATTAGCTGCTTGATCTGATAAATGAATGCAACATAAAATGGTTTGTTTGTTTCCGCTGTTGCTTGTCAACCCTAGCCGGCATACCAGTGAGAATCACTTATAGTCTTTCATCTCTGTCAATGTGAATTTGTTTGGTTGTGTGTTTTGTTTTTTTTACGCCATCATGACATAAACAGACATGATTTTTAGACTTCAAATGACATCTTTACTCTTGAACCCCCCCTAACCTCCAGAGCTTCATCTCCCCCTCTCACCCAGAATAGCCCTAAGGCATCAGTATTCTGTTTAAAGTTGGAATGCATACGAGAGGAGGAGGAGGCGGCGGCATCTGTCCTTGCCGCCCGCCATCTCTCTGCAAACTCCCTGCTCTTTGTGTTGCTAATGAACTCTGTGCTCTGTTGGAATTGACTTGAAATGGCTTTCTCTTCACATCTACCTCAAACGGAGCTGAGCTCGAAATCTGCAAGATCGAAACCATTGATTCCACTCCAGAAAGTAGTGGCTTAACTGAACCCCCTCAAGTGAAATGTTTTCTGAATGTTCGAGAGATGAGAGGGGTTGTACATCAACAGAATGAAAGTAGACTACTGCCTCTATCAAACAAAACACATTTGAAGGTGGACTGGACCACATATGGCCACATTCTTTTGCAGTGTGTATGTGTCCTGGGCCACAGCGAAGGGCCGCCTACTCAAGAGTTCTGTTCAGACCCCCTCACACTCACAGCCTCACTGCCCAGGCACCACTAAGTGCCGTTGGAGAACCAGCTGTCCCACTCTGAACCTGAACCACATTGAATCTGAACCTGAACCATAAGCAAGAAAAACACAACTGACCCTAGATCATAGGGCCAACTTCACCCCGAAGCACTAAGAGGTGGTGCTTGATGACAATATTAATTAATATTAGCTTAATATAAGCTTAATTTATACTCAATCGACAATTGTCAACCGACATTTAGCATTTATACTTCAGCAAAGTGTCTGATCACCTCCATGGTAACTTGCAAACGTGTGGCTAATAGAAGGCACATTCGTTGCCATGGATCAATCTAGCTATCCAATCACAACTGTGCGACATTACAAAGTTTGGTGGGTGCAAGACACCCCTGTCCGACACAAAAAAGTGTCGACAGTGACGTCATTTCTGTCTGTCGACACTTTCAAGTGTCGTACGACGAAGGATAAATTGGCCTTAAGAGGTGGCGCTTGTTGACCATATCCTAAGAGCTGTCATAAGTATATGTGTGGTGTGCCTGCGTGAAGACAAAGCCAAGATGTGACCACTGGCCATTAACTGTTGTTGTTGTTGTTGTTGCTGCTGCTGCTGCTGCTGCTGTGGCGGTGGTTGTTTAGGAGTATGCTGAGTTCCGGTACAGGAGGAGCCACAGACAGAGGAGGCGTGGAGACATGTCCAGCCTGCGCAGCAACACTCCGGACCCCGAAGACCCCAGCGACAGCACTTTAGGTACCCGAGTCCCAGGGCAGGGTGCTGCTCTAAGCCGGGTTCAGACACAGCTCAGAGCAGTTGTAGAAGGGAATTGGTTTGTTGTGTTGGTTTATTATGACTTACAAGTACACCCAAAATGTTTAGTCTGCTTATAAAACATTTTCTTGTAATTTTCAAGATTCTGTTTAACAAAGAGAAGACCTTCTTAAACTAGTGTCTTTGCTGTTCTATCCGAATCTGGCAGTACACTGTGTTCCCCACAATCGATCTCTCTCTGACTGGTATGTTCAGTATACCGTTTATATCAGAACACATAGACCTCTCAGGCCCTAGAGATGGTCTAGAATAGATTGCGGTGTGGTCTAGTGATTCCAACTGTCTTTGTTCCCACAGATGGCCAGGACATGGGAGGAGGGAGGAGACAAGGTCCCTCCATGGTGAGTTTTTGGATGTCTTCACCTTTCCACTCCGTCAAAGATTCCTGCTTATCTAACCTAGACAGTTATTTGCTGTCGAGACGTGACATTTTGAATTCCCTCTGTAGTGAATGTCAAATGTGGACCTTCCGTTTATGTTGTTGTTGTTGTTTTTAATCTTGGGAGTACAACTTTCCCTTGGCTGTTTTAACCTCTCTCAAAGTTGTTCCTTTGTTGTATCTCCTATGCCAGGGTCTGAGCTCATTGGACGAGGATGACCCCAACATCCTATTGGCTATTCAGCTATCACTCCAAGAGTCTGGGCTGGCAGTGGGCGGCGACAACCAGGAATTCCTGGCCAATGAGGCGTCGCTGGGGGCCATCGGGACATCACTCCCCTCCAGACTGGACTCGTCCCCGCCCAGCCTGGACGTCGCCAGGGCGTCTCTGAGCAGCTCTGAGCTGCTGGAGCTGGGAGACAGCCTGGCGAGGCTGGACACACTCAGCAGCCACTACGCCACCAACGCCCCGCGCCGCTGCCACAACCTCCACAACCCCTTCACCTCCGAGCCCCCTGGGGCGCTCTTCTCCTCCTTGGGCGACACGGACGCCACGGGCCGCGATACGGCGGCCAACGCCAACCTGCTGGGCAACATCATGGCCTGGTTCCACGACATGAACCCCCAGAGCATCACCCTGGTGCCCTCCGCCTCCTCCGACACTGACCCAGACCTGGCCCAGACCGCCAGCGGTCTGGAGGAGGCCCCCGGCCACCAGCCCCCCAGCACCAAGCCCCAGGAGGGCCCTGGGGAGCTGGGGGAGCGTTGCCCCCACCCAGGCCTTCCGGAGGAGAAGGAGACAGACAGGCCCACCCAGCTAGACCTCGGGGGTGTGGAAGCCCTGCCCCTGGCCCTGCCCTATGTTGCCGCTGAGCTGGGAGATGATCTCGACATTTCTCACACTGACAACCCCAAATGTGACTCCACCCCCGACCTCCATCCCAGCACCAGCTCCTCAGAGTGGGAGGAGCAAGTGCACCTGGTTTGATCTGATTGGCTGTCTGGCCGAGAACCTGTCACAGGGGAAACAAGCTTCAGAAGGCTAAAACCACTCTTTAATGCAAGATAGGGGTGGGGGGGGGGGGGGTAGGAGAGGGGAGATAGGTACTAGGAGCCAGTTGACATGGGAGGGAGGGAATGAAGGAAGCAAGGAAGGAAGGACTGCCCTCTGATGTGACAGAAGTAGATATCTATTTCTTCCTGTGTGTTTACTTCGTAGGCTACAGAAGACCATTGGAAGCTAATGACTTAATTTGAATGCCCCCCAGTTGGGAGATAGATAGAGGTGGTTGCCTTCCTGGAAAGAAGGCACCATTGTGAGAGAATGATGGAGATGGTTTCAAATAGATTTTACATCAAGTGGATGAGCTGATACAATTAGGAACAAGTTGCTTCTCTGAGATCAGTTTTAAATTAGATCAGGCAATTATACTGCAGTGCATTTTGTACATTTTGCAGGTCTGTTTGATTATTTTGATATATTTTTTATCCACTGGAGTAAAATCCTACTGTATGTGTCAGGATCAGGTGTCATGGCTTGTCTACTGGGCAGTTTTTAAATGTACCCCAGCGTAAACGAACCTACAACCTGAGGAGAACTTGACCTCATTCCTACGATCCATATCTGACAATGTTTAGGTGCCAAAACATTGACTAGCAAAAGCACAGTTTGCTATCACCAAGTGGATTTAAAGCAAATTGTGCCTGCGTGCCTAGATCTGGTTAACGCTTCCCATTATGAGATAATGTATTAGATGGACTTGATGTAATAGAGCTGTTAGAGTGTGGCAGACCGGCAGCTCCGGGTTGAGACCTGACTCCAGCTGTAATCCTGGCTGCTGTTTGGCTTTAATAGAGCGTTTAGAATCTGGCAGACGGGCAGCTCCGGGTGGAGACCTGACTGCAGCTGGAATCCTGGCTGCTGTCTTGTCTTGCAGTGCAGGAGAGCACATTAGGACGATTTGCAATCAGATATTTCCAGTGAATTTATCACTCTAACCTCATCACTGTAATCTGTCGATGGTGATTGATATCTGTAACCTGAGCCTTGGATAGGGCTCTGCAACTCCAGGGCTGCGATACTGCGATAGACATAAACATGACATGTACCGTACCTCAGAAACGGGTCAAACTCATGTATTTGAAACGGTTCTCTACGCAATTCATTACAGTGCCTTTGTCAATATTTTATTATTTATTGCCACATTCTTGAGTGCTTACAGTAATTAATGGTGTGATCAAAAAAACACCAGTTAGGGTTATTTTCAATAATCAATCTGACATGAGTGTCCAAACGTAAACTTTTTATATACATTTGTAGCTTCCCTTTACAGTGCATCCAGAGTGTTTCCACAGCATTTTGTAATGCCTAGAAATATAACCATCTGATTTTACATGATTGTGTAAATGGATCACAGTTGGTTATTGAACCACATCTAATTTCCAATCAAAATGTGTCGTTATTTGTTTTTGTTGCTGATTAGTTTGTTTTGCGAGGGCTAAGATTTAGACCTGTGGCACAGAAAATTGTGTAAGTATATTCTGACAGACAACACTAAAATGCAGGAAGCAGTTTGCCTGACTACACATACAGCAGTTTCCCTGACTACGCATACAGAATCAAAAGCTTGCATTCAGGATGTGTAGCCAGGGAAGGCCACAGTATAATAAGTACATTGAAAACCAACAATTTATTGAAATCAGAAGTCTCTTATATTTATGATTGAAAATGGATATACAAATCTACGGAATAACCAATATGATAGATAAAAATGTATGGGTTAATTTTCTATAAAATATGTGATGTATGAATAAGATAGTTATTACTAAAGTTTCACTTCTTGAATTGGTCTCTCTCCAAACTGATGTCTGACTGTATTGAAGTAACAGTAATTGTAGACTGAAACCACAGCAAAACTAATGTATTGCATTGCAATGTGTCTTGCGAATGTGTTGCGAAGCTTTGAGTGCCATAAATGGAGCTAGTGAACTATGTTGGACTTGAATAGTGTCGATTGGTTAAGCTGTGGAGTAAGAAAAACTATTGTCTCTTTCTGTAACAGTATGCTGTGCATGAAATGAGTACAAATTGCATTGAAATTGTATTTACCTTGGTATTCAATTTCCATTGTCAAGGCAAATTACTTCAGAAATGGCAAACATTTTCTAACCCACTGACTTTTATTTTATTTTTTTTAAATTGTAAAGCAACTAATCCTTGAAATGCTGTTTGCACTTTCATAGTCTATACTTGATACATTCCCTCTTTATATGAAAGAATACTGTTTGATGTGTGGCCAATAAACAGAACTGAGTTTTATCCCTGTGTTGAGTCTCATTTGTGACAACCCATCTTTAATACAGACAGGATCAGTCTGAATATGTTCAGAAGGCTGGCATCGTTCTCAGACATAGAAAAGTAATGTCCCTTTTTTACGGTTATTTTAGTCCCATCTGTCTTCTAAAGCATATTACACAACATGTTGTGTATGAAACGTGCTGTAGCAGGAAGCAGTCTTCCTCTGTGGGTGGCTGTGCTTGGCTTGAATCAGCTTCCAGAAATCAGCGGCAGATTCCAATGAGTTGCAGGATCAGGAGGAAGAGTGAGACGATATCAAGGTAGAGGTTGAGAGCAGCAAAGATGTACTCTTCTGGAGAGATGCTGTAGCTGTGCTTCCCTCCCAGAATAAGCTGAGTGTCTATCACCAAGTACTACAGAGAGAGAGAGAGAGGGAAATATTCACTTCCTAGATTAAATTGACACAGAATGAAGTTCCAAACTATTACTCTCAGTCCAGTGTGTATTCCCTGTTTGTTTGACTGAAGGAAAGTGGTCCCAATACTGTCTGTGAATGTCATAGACGCACAAAGATATCATTGGAAGTGCAGCCTGCTGTTGCAGACATGGTGCTCAGTTGTAGTCAACTCATGGATACACAGACCATCGAGAAGTGGGAACGTGTAGAAAATCAGTTTAACCTGATGATTTCCACTGAAGAAATAGAGGTCAAATCCCTTTTCACCAGTGAGCATCCATTCTTTCCCTTGCAGGAATGTATGAGCATTAGCTTGGCGTAGTGGTAGACACTTCCTTAATCCCTGGACCTCGCTAAACCAATGCTTATAATTCATATGGGAAAGAGTGGGGAAAAGGGGTAAATAATTCAAATGCTGGATTTAATCCTAATCTTCAACAACAAAAACATCTAGAAAGATGATGCAGCACTGACTCATTTTCTGTTTAGGACTAGGCTTCCTTTGTGTCTGAGAAACTGTCCTTGGAAGCTTCTAGAATGTACTCACAATAGAGAAGACCAAGGTTCCGAGGCAGGCATAGACAATGTAAACATACTACAGGAAAGAGACATTGAGTCATTCAGATGTGTATACGGCTCTGAAATACAATACACCAACAGTTTGGTGTGCCTTTTGTCTATCTGTCAAGGATCACTGTGACGGACAATGACCATATTTCTACTCTGGTTTAACCAATCTACCTGGGAGCGCAGTATTCCACATAGCAGGGCAAAGGACAAGAGAGTCCATCCAATGGCCCACATGCAGCCGCTGGCCATGGTGAAGTCCCACTGGGAGAGACATGGAGAGTTAGGTTTCTAACTAGCCATGGTGACGTCTCACTGGGAGAGACATGGAGAGTTAGGTTTCTAACTAGCCATGATGAAGTCTCACTGGGAGAGACATGGAGAGTTAGGTTTCTAACTAGCCATGGTGACGTCTCACTGGGAGAGGTGGTGAGTTAACTGTATCATCTTAAACAGACTGTAGAGAGAATATGTTCAATTTATCATAAATAAACCACCACCACCACCACCATAATCATCATCATCATCATCATCATCATCATCATCATCATCATCACCATCATCATCATCATCATCATCATCATCATCATCATCTTCATCATCATCATCATCATCATCATCATTCCGACCAGGTGATCAGGTAAGAGACAGACAAGGGAAAGTGGGGAACCAACTGGAGGTGGATTTGAAGCTCTGCTGAGGGAGAGTATGAGCTTAGTTTCGTGTGGAGGGGATGCGTGGTGGAGCACTTCTGCCTTGCCAACCACATACGACATTAGCTTACTTTGGACTGCATGGCAAAGACACTGAGAGCCAAGGACACCAGGGCTGTGGCTCCAATCGCCCAGAGAACAGGCTCGGCCTCATAATACCTGGGAAACACAAACACTAATTTCTCTTTCAGTACGATATCTGATGGTTGAAAGTCATATGGAGCAGTGTCTGGGGTTTGTGAAAATAACCCATTGAGTTCCATTGCCTGATAATCGCAAAGACAGCATGAGTGTATAATATATCTACCGAAGGACTGTGCTTTGTACATTTGTCAAGATTCCCAATGCTTTTGTGTGTTGTGAGTCATCGAGAACTCCTGTGAGTACACACAAAGCAATACTTACACCGTGATCGATCCCAGCATTAGACCTTCGGCAACAGTCTACGCCGGAGACAGAACAAAAACAGATGTCAGCGGTTGGGAGATACTGCGAAAGCACTCAGGCTGTGATGAGATGGTAGCCTACTCACAAACAGCCCCAGGCAGATGAAATTGAGCGGGACCTTCCGACGTATGGGGCCACAACAAGACATGCTGATAATGAGGACTAGCACCACTCCCCTAGCAGATACAGAGAACAGCACACTTTGTCTAGTGTTTGATGAGCTGAATGTACTTGACCATTGGTTGGTTAGATACCGTAGGTATCTGGCATCACTATATCAATATTGTGGGGTCAGTCTGAGGATGGCATAGTGAATTCTTACATCATGGTATAGGAGAACCAATAGCTGGATAGGGTCCATATCCTGAGCTCATTCCTACAATGAGAAGAGAGCAGGAATTCATCAGGGTTTTACAGTATAGTATAGCAATCCCTGTCTACATCAGATCTCCCTCCGTACTGGTCTCACTAGACAGCTGTGCACAGCTATCCAGCAGTGTAAACAGTGATTGAAATTACTCCACAAGAAGCTGATGCATGCAGTTCAAGGGGTTTATCTGGTTCGACTGTAACTGCAATAACAATTACAAAAACATATAGTTTCAAAGTAGGCCTAAGAAAGTTGTAGCCTAGTCTTTACAGTATCATCTTGAAAGAGGAAATACAATATGGATAACTGTGATTAATAAAATCTACAGTATGCAATTCAATTCTAGCCTGACAATTTACACAAATGGTATGATAACACAATAAGCTAATAGAAGATAAGTACAATATACAGTATACTATAAGTACATTGAAATTATCTGCAAATCTAGTATGAATTAGCCTCCATGTATTGATTTCTTATAACTAGCTAGTTTAAGTGTAATCAAAACAATGCTCTAACTTACTTCTAAAGATATATGATTATAACTTCCAATACTTAAAGACAATGCTTCTAAGAAACTCAATAAAAGGGAGATGGGTGGAGAAAAGGACTAAAAACAAACATTCCAAAGCATGACATCCAACTAGAGAATTTTTCGTGTTAGTTCCAGAACACCCTCTTGGGATAGAATAGTCACGGGCTCTGACAGAATCTGTCAGAAATCATATATATCTTGCTGCAACACACCCCTATACCTTGCATACTCTATGGATTTATGAGACGTGTGTGTGTGTGTGTGTGTGTGTGTGTGTGTGTTTGTTTGTGTGCTAGCTAACATTAGTAACTGGGAGTGGTGTGTGTGTGTGTGCATGAGAGAGTGAGTGAGCTTGGTCTTATGGTTCGGTTTGTATGTGCACACCTACAGTATATGTTGCATGCATGCTTACACATTATACACATTTATACATTCCTTGTACTCCTTGTATTTATGACACAGGTGTGTGTGTGTGTGTGTGTGTGTGTGTGTGTGTGTGTGTGTGTGTATGTGTGTGCATGCGTGTATGCATGTGGGAAAGAAAGAGTAAAAGACAGAAGCAGAAATAGCCCTCCCTGGCTGGCTAACTTTCAAGGCTTTTTTTCTATAAAACATGCTTTGATGACATATTAGGGCATAACTCAAGTGTTATTTGGAGTATAAAGATAATATTGTTGGAAAGCTATAATTTTCCTCTTTCCAGCGATGTATAAATATCAAAATGTGTTTTCGGGTCAAAGTGATTCAGAGAGAGCAGAATGTTAAGGACATGGATCCAATATGTTCACCGTCTGTAGAGGATCTGCAGAGTGTCAGTTTACTCACCGGTAGAGAACAGGTCAGTTTACTCACCAGTAGAGAACAGGTCAGTTAACTCACCGGTAGAGAACAGGTCAGTTTACTCACCGGTAGAGAACAGGTCAGTTTACTCACCAGTAGAGAACAGGTCAGTTAACTCACCGGTAGAGAACAGGTCAGTTTACTCACCGGTAGAGAACAGGTCAGTTTACTCACCAGTAGAGAACAGGTCAGTTTACTCACCGGTAGAGAACAGGTCAGTTTACTCACCGGTAGAGAACAGGTCAGTTTACTCACCGGTAGAGAACAGGTCAGTTTACTCACCAGTAGAGAACAGGTCAGTTTACTCACCAGTAGAGAACAGGTCAGTTTACTCACCAGTAGAGAACAGGTCAGTTTACTCACCAGTAGAGAACAGGTCAGTTTACTCACCGGTAGAGAACAGATCAGTTTACTCACCGGTAGAGAACAGGTCAGTTTACTCACCAGTAGAGAACAGGTCAGTTTACTCACCGGTAGAGAACAGGTCAGTTTACTCACCAGTAGAGAACAGGTCAGTTTACTCACCGGTAGGGAACAGGTCAGTTTACTCACCGGTAGAGAACAGGTCAGTTTACTCACCGGTAGAGAACAGGTCAGTTTACTCACAGGTAGAGAACAGGTCAGTTTACTCACCAGTAGAGAACAGGTCAGTTTACTCACCAGTAGAGAAAGGCACAGATGATGCCCACTGTTGCAAGCAACTGAATCATCAGGGTCAGGTACACCTTTCTAATGAACCCTACAAACACACGCACACGCACTCACACACACACACACACACACACACACACACACACACACACACACACACACACACTTACACATACACACACACACACACACACACACTTACACATACACATACACATACACACACACACATACACACACACGCACGCACACTTACACACCGCATACATGTGCCATGACAACCTGTACTGCAGCCTACAGGAAGCTATTCACATCAGGGGTTCCCAACCTTTCTTCCCCAGAGCCCCCCTAACTTACACCTGATGAAATCTCTGTCCAGTCTGTGTGTATTCATAAGTGCACAAATTCCATCAGTAAGTTAGGGTACAATGAAGCGCTTCGCCAGTGTAGCAGTAATATTAATATTGACACGATTCATAGCCTCTGATTAATTTGTTGAGTTTATATGGTATTGTAGTGCCGTATATACAAGGCTTTTTGGCCCTTCATTAGATATGATCATGTATTTTGTTACAATTGCTGTGTGACATGTCAATAACATGATCTTTGACAAATATTTGTCTAGCTAATATTAAGGCCTCAAATTGTCTGGGGCCTGGCGCCCTTCCTCGATCGTTGGCGCCCCCCTAAGGAGGGCCCGGACCCCAGGTTGGGAAACCCTGATTCACATCATCACACATCAGTCTATTAACCAGATGGCTTTATCTGGTAGACATTCTACTAGACGTGACATTATTTGAAACTGTATATTGTCCCCCATACATGACATGACAGGTCACATCAAACCCACAGGACTAAGGCGTATAGGGTTAAATGATCCAAACTTCAAATACTCGTATGTCTGACTCACCTCTCCTTATGGCCTTGTCGTCGAAACAGTTGAAGTCCTCAAAGCCCACGCTGTAGTCGGGTGGAGCCTCGATGAAATCTCCTTCTGGGTGAACCGTGTTGCTGTAGGGATTGGCCGACGAGATCATCGCAATGCCTCCCTGTCCAGCCTGGTTGCCACTCTTGGTCAGACCAGAGCTGGGGGTGTAGGGTGGGGGCCGCTGGCCAGGGCTGTCATGGGCCGGATCCATTCTACCTGAACACCACAAGGAAGTGGAACGTGGTCCTAACACAATGTTATGATAGTACATTACAGTATTTGTGACTTTACTCATCCAATGTAGCTCTTACAGGCTGTATTGTTGTAATTACCTGTTGGTACAGTACCTAGTTAGTAGTTGTGGCAGTTAACAGTTAACAGTTATGGCAACATCACAATATTTCATAATACGTATAATACTATGAGTAACAATAAGTAGCCTAATACAGTGTGTAGGCCTGCTTCTCACACAGTATTTCATGATCAGACAAATGAATAAAGACTCAAACTTGCCTCTGAACAGCAGTAATATTTCCAATTCCGTATTGAATCAATTATCTGTGTTGATGCTGTAATGAGGTGCCGTCACAGGATTGATCTTCTCAAAATATCCCGATAGAGTACAAAATGTCATCTCTACATGTACAAGGATCCATCAACAATAACTAGCGCAACAATCCTTTGAGAAGATCAGTAATTATAGAAATTGTGAATCTTTGTATAGGTTTCTCATAGATTTATCGTCTCTTACCAGAGAGCCACAGCTGTCCAGCAGTCCTGGGGTGATTCCTTCCGGATCAAAGTCCAGGTGTACTTAGGCTGCTCCCACAGGATGGGACTTTGCCTCCAGCACAAGGAAATCCTTAGCTTAAAAATGAGTGATAAAAGAAATCCAACAAACAAGCCTTTTCCTCTTTCAATTCTCCAGGAATTACATTAATTCACATCCTGCTTTGATCCAATGTAATAACTGGTGAAGTTGTGTGTTCATATAAAAGATAAGTTATTTTTGTGTATTACAACACATATTAGATATATAATATGGCAATATTACAGTAATACATAGGCTATAAATGAGCATCTAATGTGATAGTTTGTGTTTGCGTGTATTGGGTAGGTGAGCACACAGAGAGGCAGCTATCCACAGTCAGTCCTAGTGTCAGTCCCCTCGTCTGTATCGTCACTGGCTGTGGTTAAACATTGATAAGAACCTAGGGCTATACTGTATGTAAATCACGCCAGTTGGATCCTACTGCTATGGAAACCTATGGACGGGAGCAGACTGGATGAACAGGTAACCTATTATAAGCATAAAGTTTCTATGTTGGGATGTAATGTCAGAGTAACACCAGTGTTTTCAGAATCAATTCAGAAATGTGTCCGATCTCATCAATACAAATAATCTGGTATTTTAATATGATTGTTTCCGAAAGCCAACGGGACATGAGCACCAGCCCAACCCTCTAGAGGGCATCCCAGCTCCTTTCTACGGCCCTGATACCTGCCTCCATCAAACCAGCACAGGAAACATGACGATTCATTACTTGTGTCTAAAATAATTCACTTTTGGTCTAATCCA
Source organism: Borostomias antarcticus (assembly GCF_949987555.1). Taxonomy (NCBI): domain Eukaryota; kingdom Metazoa; phylum Chordata; class Actinopteri; order Stomiiformes; family Stomiidae; genus Borostomias; species Borostomias antarcticus. Next base: position 15,861,540 of record NC_140243.1, on the reverse strand, counting down.
AATAACTGATTATCAAAGTACGGCCATATCTACGCTGACAAATACAGCACTGACAAAGTGTTGAAGAATTTCAATCACACATAGTAGCATAGCCTACAATCAAACTATTCTTTTTTCATAATCTCACAGATCAACCCAAACATGAATATAAGACATTGGTTTAGGTATTTCTGTACCGTTTTCTCTCCTAATGCCAGTTGGAGACACTCATCCATATCTTGCTTGAATAAAAAATAAATTGGTGCAAAGATTATTTGGACCATAAGACAATAGCCTACTTGACAGCCTTATTCATATAACAGCCCAACACTGGAGGGCACTAGTCTCATGTGTTTATCCTAATGGCCTTGATTTGGCTGAGTAATCCTCCTCTCATCATAACGTAATGCCACAACAAGCCTGAATACTGTGGTGTTCACATTCGCCATTAAAATATACTGGACCAGGCATCTGTGATATATTGATATCAAACATACATAGGCTACACGTCAGAAGCAGCCTTTACAGGGTCATACCAGCCCTTCATTTTACTCTGGCTTGAGAGTCCTTGATAGATTGGGTCAGACCTCAGTATGGCTGTCGGGTTCGATACGAATGATGATGATTTGGTCTTTCTGCTCTCATAGGAGTGACAACAGCAGTGGCATGCCAAAGAGCCGGGAGTGGCAGCGGTGAAGTCTGACTGAGACTTGGAGAGACATTTTGAGGGAGGCCATGTTATGTCAGACGTTCCCTGTCAAAAGACAGAAGACATGGTTCAGTCTTTCCAGTCTTCCCAGACATAAGTTATTCACAGTGAAAGTGGATTTCGCATAACCCATGACAGCCATGGCATAACTGACACTGGCATTTCAGCCATGCCTGACCGATGCTTTGGTGGACCAGCCAGCAGCCAGAGAGCAAAACTGTTTTCATACAGATATTGTCTGGTACAGTATATAGTACCGCTCTCTAAGTTCTGTAACAGAAAATAGAAGTTTTCCATTATTTAACTTACAAAAGAAAAAAAAACTACCTGAACCTAAATGTTTTCCTCAGCAGGGTTGGGGTCAATTCCATTTCAATTATATTTATTCGGAATCTAAATTAAAATAATTCCATAATAGTTAGGCTAGACAATATTCAAATTACTCAAAATTACTTAAAATTGACTAAAATGAAAGTGGACTGACGTACTCTGCCTGAACCTGATCCTTCGATGGTAGGGTTATCATCTTGGATGCTTGGACTAGGGCAGATGGAGATTGAGATTTGATTCCCACCTGGCACACTAGATTGGATTTTGAGTTTGAGTTTAATATAAGATCCTTATTACTTGAAAAAGATGACACAAATATGCTACATCATCTTCTTTAAATGCTCATTTCAAGGAAGAGATGAGTCTTAATTGGAGCCTAGTTTGGAATCTAGGCCTCTCATTACCAGCACATATTGTTCTCAAAAGAAACGTTTCCTACTTGAAAATGTCTCCAGACAAATGTGCTCCATCGGGTGCTTAAGATAGCATCACAAATGACACACTTTCCCTCTTCCAGTTTGTGCTTGTGTCAGCTGCTCTGCCATCACTACATGCTGTAATCTAGACTGCAGGGATGAGTCCAAAATGTCAGATCCACATAACAGATTATGGAGTTAAACTGTGAGCTTGTTTATTATCCTCCAAACATTTCAAAATGTATGTCAGACGTGACTTCACAGCACATTTCTCGCCTCCATTGTCCTCTCTCTTCATTATATTACACTTTGAACATTCGGGTCACAGCCCTTAAAGGATACCAGACACTTTCTAAAGACTCGATGCCAAGGATCTGTCATGCAGGCAGAATCAGCACATCATCTTTGCTCTATTCCTATTCTAATTGACTGTTTTGACACTCTCCCAACTGACAAAATAGAGGATGTCTCAATGATCCACATTCAAAATTTGATTTATTATTATTAAAACTTCAATTGATTCTCATAAAGATGACTTCAACTGACTACAATATGATTGATGATAATACATGATTAGTAGATTGATTAGTATAAACAGAACCACTGGATGAGATTCAAACAAGTACACAGTGAACCTGTTGTCCCCCACCCATGAATGCTGCATGTATGTCGTTAGCATGTACAGTTGTTGAATAGTGGAATACAGTACAGTTATTGAATAGTGTAGGGAATTGATTGTTTAGATTTATCTATAAACGTAGCATATAGGCCCATCATATTTTTTTTGTAAGCAAAACAGTTAGTTTCAGCTAATTTGAGTACCTGGAAGCTCTTGCGGAAGCTATGATATTCGTGGACACCAATGAGAATCTTGTCAGATTTTGAACAAGGAGGACAATTGGCCCGTGCAGATAACAGGCTGTGCGGGGAGGCTGATTGGACTCTGATTGTTCACTGATAGCTTGCACTCGTGATTTACTTGGACTTTCTTCCACATGGACTCTCACTTCACTGAGGTTTTTATTACATAAATGGCAAAGTGTATCTAAATGGGTTTTTAATTTAGTACCAACTATACGCTCCCGATGAAATAATGTTCAAATGCAGGTGGATTTGAAAGATAATGTTCTGGCTCTGCCCCTCTGCCCATGATTTGTGACGCTTGACTCCAGACTAAGTTTCAGCCGGTCTATGCCTTCCTCTGCTGTTTGTAGAGTGTTACTGCTGCTATAGGGATGTGCATGCAGCTCAATGCTGCACTCTACAAACACCAAAAGAGCTACTAAACCTCTCAAGCTCGGAACTCTGTGGATTTAGAAAGGAAATGGGCTTCTTAGTAGAATAGACTATCGGCGTTGCCGGGTGGGGGACAACAAACCCAATCAAGCCCAAATCTCCCTATAATGATGTACTGACAGGGAATGTCGCTCTAGTAGTCAGTCTCTAGTGGTCAGGCTCTAGTAGTCAGGCTCTAGTAGTCAGTCTCTAGTAGTCAGTCTCTAGTAGTCAGTCTCTAGTAGTCAGGCTCTAGTGGTCAGGCTCTAGTAGTCAGTCTCTAGTAGTCAGTCTCTAGTAGTCAGTCTCTAGTAGTCAGTCTCTAGTGGTCAGGCTCTAGTAGTCAGGCTCTAGTAGTCAGTCTCTAGTAGTCAGTCTCTAGTAGTCAGTCTCTAGTGGTCAGGCTCTAGTAGTCAGTCTCTAGTGGTCAGTCTCTAGTAGTCAGTCTCTAGTGGTCAGTCTCTAGTAGTCAGGCTCTAGTAGTCAGTCTCTAGTAGTCAGTCTCTAGTGGTCAGGCTCTAGTAGTCTCCACCTGAGTTGTGGGTTTGATTCAACCTCATACAGTGGTCCTTTGTCTACTTTATAATAATTTATAATAAAATAATCATTCATTTTATTTTCTCAAAGTGCTGAACGATTCATTCAACATTTTATCAAATACATATTTGTTTATTTAAAAAAGGTTATTTGCAGTGTTACCAGTACTTAGAATTACACTAAATGTATGAAGTCCAATAATAAAATATTATTATAATATTATTATATTATAGAAATTATTCTTAACAAACAACGCCAACACGCTCTCCACCATCATCACAACCCTTTCGAATGACATCACAAATGAAAATGAATGTTTCAAAGTGTAATGACTGGTGCTATGGTTCAGTTAGCTTTAATGTTACTGTTTGCTACGCGACATCCCTGTTTCCATGGTTGCAATCTCTATGTTTGTTGGGTAAGGAGCGATGTCAGCAGGCATGAGGCTTGAGTGTGAAATATCATGTGTCGTGTCTCAGTCAGCAGCTCACATTATACGCCCGGCTCGAGGATCAGAGGGAGGAACGGGAGTGTCTGTGTGTGTGTGTGTGTGGGGGGGGGGAGTAGGCCTCGGAGCAATTAGGCTCTGAAGGACGGTGAATGTAGAGGGTACCACGATAGCAATGTGGAGAATTTGCTGTGAAAGAGCAGGCAGAGATAGTACACTGGAGACAAGATCTCTTCAGTTGAATAACTCTTCCATTTCTACGAGGTTCCTTTGTGGAAGGCTCACTACAATGGGTACCGTTTGGGATCAGTAGTAGTTGCCGACTTAGAAAACCTTAATCTCCTCAAGCAGGCAATTTGTTGTACAGCACATTAGAAACACACACAGACACATAAAAACACAAACAAAAACGACAGTAATCCAAAATCATCTATAGCATTCATCAAAAATATCATCACAGTTCAGTTCATCCAAAGTGCATGTCAGCATAAATTACAATATCATGTACATGTAAATAGTATCCTGTAGTTAAAATCCCCTAATCCGTATATTCCTCATGACCTTGTCTACAGGTATGTATCCCAGATTCCTCATAGCTACCATATCTTGTTTAATTTAGTTATTGCCATGGGAATGCATTTGTTTTTTTTGCTTGGTTGGTTCTGCTTTTGATGTATTTATACCTTGACCAGAAGGGAGAGTCTGGAACTCCAGTGGATGCGATGTATCCCTGCAGATGGATACATGGATGGGGTGCATCCCTCAGACCTTGTCTGCCTTCACCATCAGCCTGGTCAGATACAGCTGGTAGAGGTACAGGTCAGCCTGGTCAGATACAGCTGGTAGAGGTACTGGTCAGCCTGGTCAGATACAGCTGGTAGAGGTACAGGTCAGCCTGGTCAGATACAGCTGGTTCAGGTACAGGTCAGCCTGGTCAGATACAGGTAAGCCTGGTCAGATACAGCTGGTTCAGGTACAGGTCAGCCTGGTCAGATACAGCTGGTAGAGGTACTGGTCAGCCTGGTCAGATACAGCTGGTAGAGGTACTGGTCAGCAACAGCTGGTACAGGTACAGGTCAGCCTGCTGCTCCTGCTGTGATTTGACCACAGTTCTTCACTATTTTACCCAATTTGTTCTGGTAAATGATTTTAGAATAACCATGCCAGCATACAATATGGCAACAAAGGATACTCTCAATAAAAGATTTATAAAAGAGTAGGAATTTTGTTATCAATGTTTAAAAAGTCCAGTTCTCTAAGAAAGTAAATGCGCTGTTGGCCCTTCTTGAAAATAACATCAACACATTGATCCTGTAGCGTGTTCTGGGGTTAGAGCTCTGACTATGACCGGTATAATTTATGATTATACCGCTGTTATCACAAATAAGAAGGAAAATGGATTTAAGGCATTAAATCAAACTCGTATGGGGCACCACCCTGTTTTGTACAGGGAAACAAGATAACCTTTATCAATAGTCTAATTTATTCATCAATCTCAGTCTGTAGGTGGAGTCCTTGACTCAATCAAGTGACCTAAGATACTGTAATGATGCTCAGACGGTCAAAAGTTAATAATATTTATTGAAACTATACTAATCAATTATCAAAATAATATTATAACACAATTCAATACTAGATGGAAAACTCATGTGGCAATATGAAAACACAGCAGGAATGAAAAGAATGATGTCAGATTATCACAGCCTATCCTAAATCCTCTAAGCTTACAACACTTGGCATCACACACACATCAAAGAAAATGTTGGGTGTCAACCTTAGTGGTGGGTGAAGTGCGATGTCCGTGGGTGCTGTCTGGCTCGACCAAGGGAAGAGACAAGTGACGTGGTGGTCGCTCGGTTTCGATGAAGGGGCAGCGTGCCTGCGCTCCCGTTGAAACAGTGATAGTAGCGTTGCTGCGCAAAGTTGATGTTCGCAGACTCCAAAGTTCAGTTTCAGAGTTCACAAGTTGCAAATATCTCATTCAAAACCTCTGCTCTCGCCAGAGGTGGATCTTAGAAGAGTTGGTTGAGATTCCTAAGCCCTGTGTCGACTCCAGAGTTCTTAGATAGTGGTTCAGCATTCCACAGATACAGGCTGATTTGATCAACCGGCACACAGCTTGGATCCTGGGTCACGTGTTACTTGAGGAAACACAGACCCTTGTAGTTGAGGGTTACAAGAGAACAAGAGAGAGAGAGAGTCCTGGGCTGCGTTCCGAATCGCCTACTACCCTACTATATAGTATGCCAAAACAGAATGTAGTATGTCCCAATACATAGTATGCCACATGCAGTATGGCAAAAGTACCAGGATGACCTACTACATCCGGTCGTATTTTGCAGTATGCACGCCAGCAGGCTTTTCTGGCTATTCTGACCCACAATCCTTTGCGCAGCGGTAATGTGCGTCACATGCGCGAGTTGACAGCTGTAGACGAATGTCGCGTTATGGACAGCGACGGATGTGGGCTAATTTCAAGGCGCAATGTTATGACAAGGTAGTATGTTCCAATTGGATGCCTACTGCTTGAAAAGTACGTACTTTCTAAGGGCAGCTGTAGTAGGTACTGGTAGTAAGAAGTAGAAGTATGCGATTCGGAACGCAGCCCTTGTCTGATCTCCTTTAAGGAGCAGAGAGAGTGAGGTGTGACCTGTGGGTGTGGACAGGCACGCGATTGGTCACTTGGGTCAATAACCCAGTGGGCCCTTGTTACCATCGTAAAACAGAGCTCACATTCTGTACTCACTCTGGAATCATCAAATATCCCGGTTATGGTTTCAACATATGACAATTCCACAACATGCCTAAACAACTGATTCATGATTTTAGCCAAAGATGGATACCAAACATGGCTATACAGAATCAGCAGCATAGAATCCGTTATTTGTAACACACAGTCACACTTGCATACAAATATGATGCATCAGAACAATGACCTTATTCACCGGGCTTATTCACGTGGTGTTTGCATCACATGGTTGGAGGATGGAGCAGTTTCATCTTTATTAAAGAAACAAAGCAAAAATGGAGGTTCCTTTGTTCCACTGTGAGTGTCTGTGGATGTGTATTGTTGGCCTGGCCTGTCGCGGGGGATGGGGGAGCAACAGGGTGTGAGAGGGTCTCTTATCAAGATCTGCATTCCAACCTGAGGCAGAGTGTCCCACAATATCACAACTGTTTGGTGGTCAATAGCACAGCATCATGTCCTATACTCCTACAATCCCAAGATAGTTTGTGATCTATAATAAGACCAATATTGCATTTTGTGATATGATTATTATTGATTATCAATGAATTAACCATTGTTGTAGTAGTAGTAGTAGTAACCATTGTTACTGTATTGTTACTGGTCAAAGCAGCTAAACATGGGCTGTGAAACCAAATATGATCATCTATGTGCCAGTGGTGTGTTCTGTGAATGTTAGTCCTGGAGCCAGATGGGAAGGTCACTGTCCTCAATTTGGTGGTTTGCTGGTTACAAATATGCAGGTGTTCACAGTAGCCTAACCATAGTTTAGTGTAGCCTACAATGTGTGTGTACGGTAAGAATCCGGTGAGAATCCAGTGAATCACTTAATTCCCTCAGTGTCACTTGTTAATTTCTGTCTCTTGCTTGAGATTGAATCTTCCCGTCTCTTTCTTTGCCTTTAATTGCTGTCATTCATTCACCTCTGAGGCTGTTACATAACATCTTTGAAAACCCTTCCTGCTAGTTATCCTAGCCATTGCATATGCTTTTAAACATTTGTCACTTTTCAGATGGAACTTTTCCTTCCCATCAGTGTTATAGTTTCATGACAGTTCCAGTGTTCTGTTTGATGTTTCAGTGTAGTCAGATGTTTGAACCTTCACTCAGCCTTTTTAATGCTTTTCAGGAACGATGGCAAATCGGTCATTGTGCTGCAGTGGTCTGAATCATCTTCATGACTACATGAGAAACCATTGTTATTAGATTATGATGTGTCTAATTGACATAGTCTCACTGCTCTTAAAGTTAAAGGTTAAAGTCCCACTAATTGTCACACACCTGAGTGTGTGAAATTTGTTCTCTGCATTTGACCCATCTCATGGGGGAGCGGTGAGCAGCAGCGGTGCCGCGCTCGGGAATCATTTGGTGATCTAACCCCCCAATTCCAACCCTTGATGCTGAATGCCAAGAAGGGAGGCAATGGGTCCCTTTTTTATAGTCTTTGGTATGACCCGGCCGGGGATTGAACCCACAACCTCCCAGTCTCTGGGCAGACACTCTACCACTAGGCCACTGGGGTGGTTATCATTGTCATGAATACTCAACTATTTTCTTCCCCCAAGCATTCCTTGAAAGAAAGACCACCATAAAATATAATTAGTTTATATTTTTATATATAAATTAAGGATTTATACATTGGCAATAAAGAAAAAATACAAAACAACTTTTCAATCTTACATGACATTTACATGTGAAAATTTACACAACATATTCAATAACTTACAAATGCTTATTCGCATAAAAATATATCTCTTTCCAAAAGATTTTGATATATACATATACACTGGCTCTGGTCTGTTTCATATCGGATGATAATTAGGTTGTACAATTAAAAGCATTCTAAACTAATCTGAAGTCTGTCTTAAGCCCGGATTTTCATATATAATGAATGTTTATTTACCAGATGCATTTGTTGTCAATACGAAATGTGAAATCGCAAAATATATTACGTATTGATGACACAAGACATTTGCCAAAGAGATGCCATCAAATACCAAAACTGTATAAATGTACAAAATGTCACTGCAATGATTGGATAAACATACTGGTATAAACTACTGTAGTATAGCAGCAAGGCTATATCAGATCATTTTTGGCCGACATGCACAGGTATGAAAATATGAGCTGCTTTTAAACATCTCCTCATCCAGATAATGAAGGCTGACATCAAGTACAGGAAATCATCACAACTCTGGATAATCCACACTGTAGTTTAACTGTTGAAATAATAATCATGTCTTTCTTTAGCCATGCCCATACAGTATTCAAGGCACTGCAATGATACTTGATTCACACCATGGAGCTCACTACTCCATACAAACGCACAAATACTATGACACTGGTAGCTGGGGAACTTTGAACGTGTGCAAATTCTTTATATACAGGACTGTTGGCGTGGAAGCGGATGGTGCATTAAAACATGAAACAGCCGTGTGTGTTAGTGGACGTCCACTGGGACAGGCAAGCAGACACAGGCGCTCCGCTTCACTCAGCAGCTAGTCGTCACCCAAACCAGAACTCAAATCTCAACTCAGGGAAACTTCACGAAGCAACAGAATTAAAGACCTCACTTGAGTTCTCAGTGAGTGGGCAGACCCATCTCATCAGAAGTATAATTAGTGACATTCACTCATATACTGTAATAGGGTATAGTGGGGATATTTCTCCTTCTTTCCTCCTCTCACACCCTACTGCTTAGGAAATGAGCTTCGCAGATCACCAAGGAGATTATTCTAATCTCTTTGAGATTGCTTTGATCCAAGCACAGTGGAGAGAGATGGAGAGCATCAGAATGGCACTAACACGAACCGTGGGATGCAGAGTGGCTCTGGGTACCAGGGTATACTGGACATATGCAAGTGTTTTTGTGGGAATAAAGGTTACATTTGGTTTGGCTGTGAAAGAACTCTTCACCCACAAGAGCATGAAAAATACTCTATTTACCAATACGCTGAAGGGTACTTATGAACCATACACTCACAGAGTGTAAAAACTGTAGCTAGGAGAACTCTTCACCGACACTAACCTTGTGAAGATATGAATATGACGCAGGCTTACACAACGTGGACACACACACACGCGCACAAACGCACGCACGCACGCACACGCACACACACACTCTCTCTCTCTCTCTCTCACACACACACACACACACACACACACACACACACACACACACACACACACACACACACACACACACACACACACAAAACCACACTACAGTATTTGTTCCTGAAAGTGTGCTTTGTGTTTCCGAGGATGTGCTTCTTCAGAAACATGCAGGTACAAAAAAAAGAGTGTTCAACCCTAACGAAACCAAACCAGTAAGACTATGGTATCTATCAGCCCGTGGTGCAGACAGTGTCGGGGTTGGGGGTATCAGACCATGGTGCAGACGGTGTCGGGGTTGGGGGTATCAGACCATGGTGAAGACGGTGTCGGGGTTGGGGGTATCAGACCATGGTGCAGACGGTGTTGAGGTTGGGGTCGAAGCGGACGACTTTGCCCTCCGCGGCTTTCGTGTTGGTGTTGTACATGGGGTTTTCGAACGTGGCCTGGCCGTTGTTGTTCTCGTGGACGGAGCAGCCCGTGTACTGAGCCTTATCTGTTTTCCTGGAACAAACGACCCACACAAATAAAAACAATCATGTACGCTCGGCTCTGCGCACGTGCACTTGCGCGCTGCACCCCTGAGCACTTGAGCCACTGAAACCCCCGCAATTCACCATCTCTGGGTAGTCTTAACACAATCAATGTCATTCACACTCGCTCAACACATTCATTATCAGGTATTATGCATTTTATCAAGCCTTGATCAGATTCAAAGACGATCATAATGAGCCGTCTGGGCGGAGGTGCGCAGGCTGTATAGAAATAAACGCCGTGGCATATTAGCCGTGTCATCCGCGAAGCGGACGTGACCCACATACCGTTGCTTGTACAGGTAGAAGGCGAGGCCCGCCAAGAGGAGCGCGAAGAAAGGCACGAGGATGGCAACGGCCACGGAGCTGCCGTTGGTGCCGCGGGGTGGGTCGGGAGTGGTGACGTTCTCTCTGGCGGTCATACCTGTGGAGCGGTCAGGGGGAAGGGTCACTTCTGAAGAGGTGGTGGCATTTTTCATGATAATGATGATGATGATGATGATGTGGTTGATGATGATGATGGTGATGATGATGATAATGACGATGATGAATGGTAGCCGCGGTGATGCGACCATCTGCGACTGGGGCAGTAAGCAGTCTCCCTACCGAGCCTCTGCAGTCCAAACTGTCCGTAGTCTTTGCCCTGTATGAAGCCTTGAAACACGTAACTGCCTCCGTCAGGTTCAGCAGAGACCTTCCGACAAAGACAGGAAGACAACGAATACGTTCAGAAATGCACTCTAAACTGACTCGTGCAAAGAAGTCCTCTGACTCCGACTGGGAGGTGGTGGATGAAAATAAAGATATATTGTCGATATAGCGTTTTTCAGAGAATCACAGCGGTTGGAGTATACTGACGATCGAACGCGGGGCCGTTAAAGTCGTCTGGCGGCCGAGCGGCCTGGGGCGTTGTACTTACGAAGCCGTCCATGGCCCAGGTCTCCTCGGTGATCCTGCTGAAGGTGGTGTGGGCCAGCGCCCGGGTGTGGTACAGCAGCAGCATCAGACGAGCCTCCTTACTCTTATACATGCCTACAGAGGAGAGGAGGAGGGGGAGAGAGGAGGAGAGGGGAGGAGAGGAGAAGTGGGAGAGGGGAGGAGAGAACGGTACGGTTATAGGGGAGAGGAGCGAAGTGGACGGCAGAGCAGAGCAGAGGAGAGGCGAAGAGCAGAGGAGTTATAGCATAGAAGTAGAGAAGAGAGGATAAGAGGGGAGAGTAGAGGGTAGGGGAGAGGAGAGGAGGAGAGGATAGGAAAGGAGAGGAGGAGGAGAGGAGAGCTGGAGAGAAGGGTATGGTAGGGGAGAGGAGAGAAGAGTAGTGGAGGGCAGAGGAGAGAAGGAATAGTATAGTATAGAAGAAGAGAAGAGGACAAGAGAGGGAGAGGAGAGGGTAAGGGAAAGGAGAGGGGAAAAGAGGAGAGGAGGGTATGGTAGGAGAGAGAAGAGAAGAGTAGTTGAGAGGAGAGGATAAGAGACCAGGAATAGTATAGACAGAGAGGAGAGGAGAGGAGAGGAGAGGAGAGGAGAGGAGAGGAGAGGAGAGGAGAGGAGAGGAGAGGAGAGGAGAGGAGAGGAGAGGAGAGGAGAGGAGAGGAGAGGAGAGGAGAGGGGAGGAGAGGAGAAAGACTATTCAGTGAGAAGTCAGTCAGCACAAACACGTTTCTCTTCAGAATCAGTGGTCTTATAACAGGGCTGACATCTGATGACTGTCAGGCTGGAAATCATTTACCGGCTGATTGATAACAGACACACTGCGGACAATTATCGTAAATCTATGTGACAGCAAAGGAACAGGGGGAGGGGGGAAAAGGTTAGTGAGACGACTTGCCGGAGAGTAGGAACTCCATGGTGCTGTCAGTCAGAGTCACGTTGACTGCTCCTGTGCTGGCGTTGAAGCTGGTGATCACCAGAGTCATCGGCTGCTTCTGGCCCTTGTAATGATAGGAGCCTTTCCAGATGAAATCGGGCGCGAAGACATCGTCGGGAACTGCAGCAACAAACAAAGGAGGCCGACGTTAAACACGGACCAGGGAATTGTAGTACTGTACATCGACAGCACATGTAGGCGGTGTTTGTTGGCTAATGAGTCTTGTTGACTTTGTCATAGCAACAGCTTTGTGGCATGAAATCGATGTTTTAGAGGGAGAGTTGGTGGGCACGTTTAAGTGGCTGGTAGCTGGGAATCCAAACTGAAAGGAATTGCATTAGCATGACGCGTGAAGAGTTATCCGAAGTTTAACACACAGAATGATGCACTTTTTGCATTAAGGTTGGGGAAGACTGCAATTAGAAGAAGAGAAGAAATTATCCTTTGTGTTTATGCCAGTGTAATGGAGCTGGGCTTGAAAAGGTTTGTTTCTCTTCATCCTGTTTCTCTTGTGCCCCTTCGTCTTTTGTGCAGATAGACATCACTGTCTAACTGTCACTGTCACATGGCTAAAATGGACACCAGCAACTGTGGGTTGATTTGTCCACTCGCAGTGCCTCCTTATCTACAGTATCCACACACTATATAGTGAGCCAATTTCAGGTGGGAAATCTACGAAGCTGCGGACAGCTTACAAAACGCCCACAGTATGAAGTTACTCTGACAGTCTACTTTTCTTGAAAAGAAAAAAACAACATTGGTATTCTACTAACTAACTTCTCTTGCAAATCTTGCAGTTATTATTTTGGGGCCAAAGTTTCAGTCTTCTTCCCCCTCATCACAGCATCCTGCAGTTTATCTTTTTACTATTGTATTCTCTGAGCACCGGAACAAAAAGTAGTAACTGTGACCCAAACCCCTCTCAGCCTCTCAACTCTAAATTCTTACCATTTATTTTGGGGCTTGGTGTCCCTGGAATGTGTTTGGGGGGTTTCTCCGTCAATTTGGTGCCTACTGGAGACATAAATATGTATGACACAGGCATTTGTACACAGAAATGAAACATGAAACACCCCCAGGATGTTACAGAAAATAAAGACTGCTTGAATCAAAAATGTTGCCAACACAGTATTTTTCCTTAATTTGACATTCCTCTAACCCACAGGAATCTGGCTCTCACATGCACATTTCCATATCTGCACTGAGCCAAGGTTTCCCAAACATCTTGACAGGCACTACTGAGATTACATATATTGAGACATCAAACACCTTTTGTATTTAGCAAATCTTAGCAATTTGGCATAAATGTCTCCAGATGATCTTTTGAAAAGGCCACATTAGTGCAGTAACCTATAACTCTAAACCCAAATAGCATGTAATTACATTACTAACTTTATGTAATGTAACTTATTTGATAACTATGGACTGATTCAGCATGTGACGGAGCCCACACACAACTAGGGGCACACTCTGGACTTGATCATCACTAAAGGTCTGAATATGCCTAAGGTTGAGGTGTCTGATGTTGCGCTCTCTGATAATTTCTGTGTTTTCATTGAGAGTACTATCTCCATGCACACAAATGTTCAATACAAAATGGTACATCACTGAAAACACCAGTGAAATATTTACTCAGGCTTTCTCGTTCACACCTGCCCTCTCTTGGGTCAGTCAATGAGCTTTTAGATAATTTCAATTCTAAAATTCAAATATTATTGATGCTTGTGCGCACACTAAGGTGAAGGTGGTCTCTGGTAAGAAACGATCTCCATGGAGAAACACTGCGCTGGTCAGAATAGAAAAAAGAATGTAGAAAAGCTGAACGCAGGTGGCGAAAAACACAGTATCTCCATGTTCATTATGACATCTATAAAGAGAGACTTCACATTTATAATTTGGAGCTGAGGAATGCACGGCAGTTCTTCTTTTCTGACATCATCAACAAAAACAATAATAATGCATGTGCTTTGTTTGCCACTGTCTATAGGCTAACAAACCCTCCTGTGTCAGTAGCCTCTGAACTTCTATCCACCAGGGCCTTCAATAAATTTGCCTCATTCTTCTCTGACAAAATTCAGAAAATTAGACAAGCAGTCAGTGCCTCCATATCAAGTACAGGATATGTGTTGTCCCAGTGTCCACTTAAAATCAATACCATGACACAATTTTATCCGATCAACCATAAAACCCTGGAGGCCATTATACAATATCTAAAATCCTCCTGTTGCCTTGATATTCTGCCTACAGGCTTTTGAAAAAATGTATCTAATTGCATGGCCTCTGATAAAATTGTAAACACATCTCTTCTTTCAGGTGTGTTCCCACAAACTGAAAACTGAAGTCGTCAAGCCACTCTTAAAAAAGAATAATCTAGACACCTCACAAATTAACAATTATAGGCCCATGTAAAAACTTCCCATTTTTAAGTAAAATCATTGAAAAGCAGTTTTTCAACAGCTGAACAACTTGGCACTAAATAATTGTTTTGATGTCTTCCAGTCACGATTTCGACCACAATTTCTGGCACAGTGCTAGACTGGTTTGAATCCTACTTGAAGGACAGGGACTACTTTGTGTCTATAGGCAATTACAAATCTGAGCAGACAAAAATGACCTGTGGATTTCCCCAAAGCTCCATTCTGGGGCCTCTTTTGTTCAACATTTACATAGTCCCACAAGCTCAAATTATGGAAACAACAATATATTTTACCATAGCTACGCAGACGACACACAAATTTATATCACCATATCACCAGGGGACTATAATCCCATACAAGCGCTGAGTAAGTGCATAGAACAAATCAACGATTGGATGTGCCAGAACTTTCTTCAACTAAACAAAAATAAAACTGAAGTAATTGTCTTTGGAGCCAAAGAAGAACGATTAAAAGTCAGTAAATCCAATCAGTAATGCTGAAAGCCACAAACGAAGACAGAAATCTTTGTGAAGTCATGGACTCCACCAAGGTGTAGTCAGAGACTTTTCTGCCAAATGCTAAGATTTGCTAAATGCATATTGCATGATAATACATGATATCCCCCCCCCCCCAACCCCCCCGGCAAAAAAAAGTATATATATATATATATATATATATATATATATATATATATTTGGATATTTATATATTTGGATTCCCATTAGCTGCTTTTGGGGTTGCTAGTTGACCCCGGCCGGCTCCCTCACAGTCATGCTGGGAGAGCAGACAGAGGCGTGTGCTCCCTACCTCTGCACACGGGCACCTTGCCAGTCCAGCTGCCGTCAGAGCGGCAAACCCGATGCTCCGAACCCCCAGACAGGACAGAGCCCGGCTGGCAGCTGTAGACCAGGGTGTAGCCATAGGCTGGCAAGTCCAGACCCACCACGTCTGCATTAGCCGGAGTCTTTGGCTGCTTACAGTAGTGAGCTAAACGGACACATACACACACACACGCACGCACGCACACACACACACACGCACGCACACATGCATGCAAACAAACACACATACAGTGCATACGTGTGCAGGAAGGAATGAAGATCATCATTACATCCAATCTTTGACACTCACTGTAGGTCTGGTTCTAAATGGTACGCTATACCAGCCAATTAGGCCTCCAGCACACTCTGTTGTTTGACTGAGAGCATAGTAAGTGTGACAGGGTAAATACCGTATTCAGGCCATTAGAACTGGAGATGGAGAGTGAGCGCAAGGTTGACAAAACACAAGGATAATATGGAGCCATCACACATTTTCATGTGCCACTTACTGGCATAATGGTCAGTTAATTTTTAAACAAAGCTGAAAAAAAATATGCCAATAGTCCGTTAAACAGGCTGTGAAAGATGAAGAGAGAAAAGGATCCATTTGCCTCATGGAGAGCACTGGATGACGAATAAACAGCATATTTTTGCTTGCGACTGGATGAATGAGTAGCTGGCTGTCAAGTGGAAGACAGCTGCCTGTGAGTCATGCCATCAAATTGGCCCTTCATGGGGTTTTAATGACATTAACTGTGATAGGGCGTGGAGGCAGGCGGGGGGAGGGGGGGGGGGGGGTTGAAATTCTGTGCCTGTGCTCCATCAAAGAGGAGGAGGTGGTGAAACAGAGATCCCAGGGGGGTAATGGGGAAGTTGGTGGAGGACTGGCTGGCAGGCTCTCTGCTACTCTCCCGCAGAGATGCACCCCAACCGATGTGGCCTGTGTGTGTGTGTGTGTGTGTGTGGTAGGTGTGTGTGTGCACGTTCAAGTGTGTGTGTGTGTGTGTGTGAGAGAGAGAGAGAGGGTGTGTGTGGTAGGTGTGTGTGTGTGTGTGTCGTAGGTGTGTGTGTGCACGCTCAAGTGTGTGTGTGTGTGAGAGAGAGAGAGAGGGTGTGTGTGTGTGTGTGTGGTAGGTGTGTGTGTGTGTGTGTGCGTGCTTGGGAGGCTGCAGCAGACAGCAGGACCCAGCCACACATATACCGGAGGCTCCATTACATGGCAGCATTCAGTATTCATTGCGACAGCGTCATCATCATAGCACATATCATGAGGTGATACAGCAGATGCACTCAAACATACAGTATTGTATGTCCTCCATGAACGGTTTATTCTGTGAATATGTCATGCTGTTTGCGCTTCTTCGACTCCACTCCACTCCGGTGCATGATATATGTAAGAGGGTTATGCAGTACAGTTCTAGGACACAGGAGCAGGCTTTGAGTTACAGACTTGACTCCCTTAGAGCCACTGTTATCCCATGACAGGCAATGCATACTGTACACGCACTGCACCACACACACACACACACACACACACACACACACACACACACACACACACACACACACACACGCACGCACGCACGCACGCACACACACACATACACACACACACACACACACACTAACCCTGCAGTGCAGTGGCAAGATCAGACGTTGGGTTAAGCATTACAGTACTGTACAGAATACACTTTCTCTTTCAGTCGTCTCAGCAGATCCAGTCCCGGAGAGACCGACGCGTTCCCCTGGGCTGTTATGAAATCCTGGTAAATTCCATGGAGGGTTGCGTCTCCTTGGGCTGTTATGAAATTGTGGCCATGACATATTATTCTAATCATCCCCATTACTCCCGCTGCTATTCAAGTGTTTACCAAACTCTTCAGTGTCAAGATTATTCTGTGGGTTTTGTGGTACTGTGTCAATTAGTTAGAGACGACCGCAGGGGCTTTTAATCACACAACGGTACATAAAGCACCTGCTGACTGCGCTGGGAAAAGAGCTCTTCCGGTGACGATGGGGGGGCCGTCTCTTTATAGAAACAACACACGCTTCTGGACAGTATTTGCCCTGCCGGTAATCAGCCAGCACCCTGCTTAGACAGCCCAGAGATGAGAGGTTGATTGGGATGGAGGGAACACTCTGTGAAGAGAACTAGCTTGAGAGGGGGTGGGGTGGGGGTGAGGGGGGGGGAGAGAGCAGATTTAACGAGGGAGGGACTCGGCGAGGCACTCACGGATGCATGAGGGATGAGAGCCGCTCCAGGTCAGGTCGGCCAGACAGAGTCGAGTGGTGGAGCCCTGCAACAGGTGTCCCTGCTCGCACTGGAACTCCAGCCTACTGCCCACCTAGGAACGGCCACACACACCAACCAAGCACAATTATCCGTCAGCCACAGCCCAGGAAAAGGCATACGATTGAAGCCGCGCTCTGCTTCAGCTACCGCAGTGTAAGCGTTTGGTGGTTTGTGCGAGGGCGTTATACACTGTTTCTTGAACCAGACATGAACAAGTTTCTAGTGCAGTACATATCGCTGTACTAGTCAAACTGAAAAGCAGGGGCTCTCATCACATTAAGCATCTCTAATGCAAATTTATGTTCCTTGAATATATGAGAAAAATAATTGGGTTGTGTTCTTGTTATGTACAGTGTGGCTGGTGTTCATGTCAAATTCTAGTCTGCATAAAAAGCATTTTGTGGTAATTTCCCTTAGGCTATTGCACATCACTTAAGCAAATCACCCCGATATCCATAATTGTGAGGAGTTTATGACAACCGAAGTGTAGTTCCCCATCGCTGTGTAAACATCAAACAGGCTGGTGGATATGTTGCATTTCAGGATAATGAGAGTGAAATAGAAGAGCTAATTAAAGGGAACAGAGCAAGAGAAGAGAAGTCAGTGTGGAAGGCCTGCTGTGATGAAATGCACATCCTTGCACCGACATAACATCATCCAAAGGAATATGTGATGATTCCAAATCCATAAATATTTGGATGTCCCAGGCTGGACAAATTAGTGCAGCGAGCTGGTTTTCCCCATTAAAAACTTTAGTTCTGGCTCCGGACTCTTAGAAAGCCCCTGGCTGAAAGGATTCTGGCAAGACCTTGGTTTTAGGCTGCATTTTTAAAAGATGTTTATAGCAGCCCAGTGCTGCTGTCAAGTCTAGTGTTAAAGTGCTTAACCTAGTGTTGGATACAGCACCTTGAAACCCATGCTGATGTTCATGAAGCCGTGTTCAGGTGCTCCGGGGTTCTCACAGCTTGTCCTGCTGGGTTCTAGAACAGAGAGTCATGGTCACCATGAGTGGGGTAGCAGATATGGATTCAATGAAATGCACTGTAAAAAGAGCAATAATTGAGAAGAGTGGAACTATGTTCATGGAGGACATGTACAGTAACGTAGCTTCACATCAAGAGTGTCGTCACTCTTCACGCCGCTCATTAGCTGAAGTAGCCTAGGAGTTTACCCATCTGTGTGGTCTTCTGCTCTGTGACTGTAGACATGTATGCTACCTACCGATGCATCGCGGCTGCGAGCCGCTCCAGGTGCTGTCCTCCTGGCAGACACGCGTCGTTGAACCCACCAGGACGTAGGGGGCGCTGCAGCTGAATGTCACTTCAGACTTGTAGATGAAACTGCGGCCCTCTCTCCCGCCCTGTGCTGGGGTGCCTGGATCTCCACAGAACTTAGCTGGAACGAGCCAAAGCACCATCTCACTGGCTCAGTCCAGCAAAGGACACTCAGTGAAAAAAACATGGAAAATATTCGTCACGCATGTTCGCTTAGCTATTTATTTTTTAGACGGCGCTTCACCTGGGGCCTATTTTATTCCCATCAATCCAGACTGCCAGAACACGGTGAATGGCAATGCGGTGAATACACATATGAGTGGCCTGAGGGGTGAGGGGGGTTTGAGCCAATGCAATTTAGATCAAAATAATTACCCGCTGAAAAAATGAATTTCTAGACAGGGCCCATGGGCTAACAGCTGCAGCCATCTGCGCCGAACGTTTGAGAAACTCCTCCACGGTTCTCTGAAGGGACTTGGGCCTCAGATCAGCCCCCACCGCCTTGACTGTGCTCCTTATCAAATGGATTAGAGCCACAAACGTGGAATCAGCAGTTCTCCCAATCACTCGATGCTTGTCAGAGAGGGGACTCGTTCGCCCGGGGCTTTACCCTTGTTTGTTATGAGAAAGCAGGGGGGTGTTGTGGGCCGGGAGTCGCAGGCGGAAATCAAGTCAACGACGGTGGCTCTAGCTCCTCAGGACCTGCCGTCTACTCGACGTAGAGGGTCTGGAGCCGGAGATAAGTTCCTGCAACAGTAGCCGGGTCTGTGCTGAGCGCAGCCAAAAGAAAGCCGCTCCCGAAGCCATCACCACATTATAGCTCCGCGTCAATGGGACGTGGGAATCCGAGCCGCACAGGAACGACCGGATTAAGCAACGTTGCAAATATCTATCTCTATCGAGAAATTGCATCAATGTGTTCCACACCTGTGTTGATGTTTGTGGCTGACGAATAAATATTGAATTCTCTCCCCAGCCAATAGCTGAGCCAATATGTGAAGCCCCAGCAAATAAGGAGTTAGATGAGACAGCCGGGATTCTTGTCACATAGTCAGAAGAACGCCTCTGTACTCCACGGGCGTAGCGAGCCACCAAACAGGAGACAACGCACATCACTCATAGGCTCTCAGGGCTTCGTGATAATCTTCTGTTTTATGGAAATATAATGGAGTTGGCCCCGGGCCCAAGAATGAGCTGTACATACAGTATGAGACACGCTTGTTGAGGACCCTATAGTCAAACTCCAGAGCCCTGCCTCAAACTTTTCTCGTGTGATGAATCATCGGATGGGGCAGAATGCGGGGGGCCGGCTATGACGTTGGAAAGTGAAGTAGTTTTGTGCTGTTTTAGACAGCATTTACCCTTGCTAACGTAAACTTCACATTCTGCCACAGTAGACAGAATTGCACTCAGCTGACCTGTATTAGGCCATAGACAGTGTATGAATAGTCACACAGCTTTGAGTCCATATAGGGAACTTTCCTGGATGCATTTTCTGTTGACATTTCAGTAAGCAGTAAACAGCTTGACCAGACACACGATAGAATGTTCGGTCGTCCTGGCAACGTTTAATTCTGGCCTGGCGGTGTGACCAGATGACCAGATTGCAAGTTTCTATAACCTAACACCCACACCTGATCTGTTTTATGACTTATGGTGCATTCGTTTGTGGTCGGAGGTGGCAAGTCGCAAGTGACAAAAAACACGGGGACTTCCAGACAGACGCTTGTCGTCGTCGTGGTCGTTGTTCCAGCTGTATGCGTGGTGTTAGCAGTGAGGACGGCTGTTTACTGAGCGCGTTTAGCGTCACGCCGCCTGCTGTGTCACGGCTGCTCTGAGTCTGCTTGGTTCTGGCTCAGGCGCACTCTGCTGGGGATGATGGCTAGCAAACGCTTTAATGCCGAGATAATCACTTCTGTTGCATTAAACATGGTCAGCAGCAGCAATGACAGACCCCATTGTCACCGTTTCCAGCCTATTCATCACTGTGCGCTACTGTTACTACACACTGTAATGAGCACAAAAATAAGAATCTGCCTTTTTGCTAAGAGGCCGCTGCAATTTTTCTTTAAAAAACATTATAATGATAAAATACAAGGTAATTTATCAGAAAACGTCTGCAAATCGAGCCCACACTGGCCAAATAACCATACACTGAATGCACTGTGTGTGTTCTGAGTAAGTGTTTTTCCTTTAACGCTGTATGTGTTCCTTTGGAGTGTTTGGGGCAGTCTACGTGTGTGCATCGCTCACTCACGCAGGCACTGAGGCAGCTCGCCGCTCCACGAGCCGTTACCCACACAGGTGAGGACTGCTGGGAAGGAGAGCTCGTAGCCCGGCAGGCAGCTGTAGCTCACGCTGGTGCTCCACTCGAACACAGATCCCTCCAGATAGCCGTTAGGGATGGCCGGGGGCGGGGGGCAGGTCACCACTGGGGGAGGAGAAAACACAATTAGCGACCCGGGGGACGTCTTTTACCTTGATAATTTCATCATGGCCCCAGAGCAGAGCTAGAAACCAGGATCTTCAAGACAGGATTACACAGCTTATTCAGTGGTTGCCACTCATATGATAATAATGGACAATATTGTGTTTATGAGGGTATATTTATGGATCTCCCTCTATTATTGTCAGTCTGCAGAATGTATGAATATATATTGGGGAATTTCTGTTCTAACTGCTGTTGGAAATGGAAATGTGTCGGCGTGTGTAAATTGTAAACCTTCTCCTGAATTAATGTAATAAATTATGTTTTGTTTTTTGAAGCGTATAGCTTCACTGTTCTCCCCACAATTCAGACACTGTGGGGCCGAATCCTGGAGATCTGCACGCTTAAAGGCCCTATGAGGAGTTTCGGGAAGCGGAAGTGTTTTTCCGCCCAAAAAGACCACATTTCCCATGAGCCTCCACGCGCCAACGCGTCGTAAACCTTAGCTACCTGAGCTGGGTGTTTTGAAAACGGAACGATGGCCACCGACAAGGTAATTACATAGGTCTTCCTAGTAACGTTACTTTTGACAATATATATAACGGTCATATTTAAATTATTCTTCATCTTGTCGGCGGCGTAGGCTACTGCAGTAAATCGTTTCGTCAATCCAAGGAAGTTCTGAACGACCCGACCATAAAATAATAATCTAAAAATAAAGTAGGCTACATACAAGAAACGACATTTGTCGAAAATGGATACATAAATAAGTGTGGGTAATGTAGATTCACCCACATTAAAATGAGACTGTTTCGTAACCAAAAATAAACTCCTCGGGGTCCCTTTAATGGGTTTGTGTCGAGCTTTCTTTAACGTGGATTTAGGCAAAAATCTAAGTTGAGCTGGGCGCTGTGGATGAGGCTTAAAGGAGAATGCCCGTTTTTGACAACCTGGACCTTATTTACGGCATATTATAAGACGTTTGACTCACCGAGATAACTTTGGTGTAATTCGGAGGCCTGTAGAAGAAATGTAAAATCCAGCGCGAGCCAGTATATCCATGTAATGGCGGCGGACGGGGCACTGAGAATGCAGCTTCTAAAAAATCTATTTTCTGCTGCTAAACGGTTGTTTTCATCAATCTGTCTTTATGAATCCCTAGTTGTGCTTACATAGAGTGAGGGCTTGTTGTGGTTTTTCACATGCCTCTGTAATATGCGCACAGCGCGCAGACTGGCTATTCTCCGTTACGTCTGTAGGCTCACGGCTCACATTCTCTACTCTACGA
>NC_140243.1:15716564-15836564 GCF_949987555.1 Borostomias antarcticus | reverse complement strand
TACAACAACGACAAGCCCTGGTTTTCAGCCCAACTCAGGCGTCTTCGTTCGGAGAAGGAGGCAGCCAGGCGCAGTGGGGGCAATGACCGGTTCAAGCAAGCAAATCCCTCCTCAGTATGGAAAGGCCTCAAGAAAATCACCAACTACAAACCGAAGTCCCCACAGACGTCTGACAGCCTCCCCCTCGCCAACGAGTTCTACTGCAGGTTCGAGAAGGAGCTCCCCCCGGCCCCCTTCCTCCACCCCCCCGGACCACAACCACTACCCCTGCACCCCGGCAGTGCTTATTGACCCCCCTGCTACTCCTTCCTCCATCCCTCCCTCCGCCACCCCCGCCTCTCCCTGCACGATACCAGGGTGCTGAGGAGGGCAAGAAAGATCATGGCCGACCCCTCCCACGGCCTCTTCACCCCGCTTCCTTCTGGGAGAAGGTTGCGGTTGCCAAAGGCTGTGAAGTCCGGGCACAGACTCAGTTTTTTCCCATCAGCCCCCCCTCCCTCTCCCCCAAGTGATATCTACACAGGACTGAAACCTCCATAGGACTGAACTTTGCACTTGCACCTTATTCTTGTTACCATCCATGGCACTGATGTATTGTTGTTGTTTTCACTGTCCTGTACTGTTTGCACTATATTTATGTGAAAAGAGTACACACACACCCTGCATCGTCGCAACAAGTTCCTATTATGTGTGAAACATAAATGGCAATGAAGGTTATCTGAATCTGAATCTCTCTTGTACACCACGCAATGGTTGAATAAAGGAGCACCTCTAAAATGTTAGGATACATGGGTCTTGTGTGCGTGTGCCAGAGTTGCTGTTCTTAAAGAGAGCTCTGGGCAGCCCAACATGTGGCCGTCACAGAGAGATGCTCTTCCAGAGATGGAGGAAGGAAGGATAGGTCACGCTCTCTGGGGTCACGTCCCCTGTAATTGTGTACTTGGGTAACACTCGGGAGCATCACTGATCAGTTTAAAAAGGGCCCTGTCTTTGTCTCTCGCGCCACAAGCGCTACAACAGGACTCTAAAGCTTTGCTCCCCGCAGCTGGGATCTGTTCCTTAGCAACCGGGTCCCATCAGCCGTTGGGATTGGTAACGGCTTCCTTGGCTCCGCCGCGAGCTTTCGTCTTCCTCGAACGCCGTTCACTTTTGGAGCCGGTTGCCAGATATGCAAATCTACCCCTAACTCGGGAGTCTCTGCAATAAATCACACAGGCTGCTCTATCGCGACGGCAATTTTCCCTCTCAACGCTCACTGGAATTGGTGTTAATGCTGCCCCAAAGTACAGAGAAAGAGGAATATGAGACGGTAATTTCCAGATTGTAAAGTGTCTGTGCTCCACCATTTTATACCAGACTCTTCCTGCTGTGATCAATTAATTATTTTTAATCCCTCAAACTGTGTGTAATGAATGAAGTCATTTAACGGCAAATGCAGAACATCACCGTTGCAGATGCGTCTTGCACAATCAAGACTGTTTTTTTGCCCCCCTCTGGAAAATTAGGGGTAGGACGGATCAGTACTTATGTACAGTAGACTATGTTCTCCGCCCTTGTTCTTTCTATGAAGCGCATTGTGTTGCCTTTGTGCATGAAATACGCTATTTACTGTAAGTAAAGTTTGATTTGATTTGAATCCGCATTGTCACACAGCATTGCCTCTGATTGTCATTGTGAAGATTCAATGGGTATAGCTGCTATTGGCTGACACTGAGAAGAATGAAAAGAGTTTCTCAACTGTGTGTGTGTGTGTCCATCTATGAATCCTCCATCACCAGAGCCCGCCTACCTCTGCAGGTGGGCAAGGCGGCGCTCCAGGTGCCGTTGTGGGTGCAGGTGCGGTTAACAGAGGCGGAGCCAGACTCGTCTTCCATCTCGTACCCGGGCTGGCACATGAAGGTCACGTTCTGCCCCACAGTGAAGTCCTCCCCGAACGACAGCCCATTGGCCGGTACGCCCGGGTCGCTACAGGTGATCACTGTCGGGGTGTGATGAAGACGGGGGCCAAGTTAGTGTGTGGCTCTGGGCTGCTCACACATGCAAACACACACGCTCGAAGGCATGCACACACACACATGCGCGCTCACACACACACACACACACACACACACACACACACACACACACACACACACACACACACACACACACACACACACACACACACACACACACACACACACACACACACACAGTCAGCAAGTCCCCTTGCAGGAGCATTAAATAGATGATTGGTCGGTGAGAAGATTGAAGCTGGAAAGAAAAAATCAATACCTCCAATAGAAGTGTCAGGTAAACACACTTTCCCCAAACTGTGTTTTAATTTCATAACTCCCTGTGCTTCACATAAGCCTGTAAAACCTCCTCTCTCCTTGAATGGGTGGCTTCGTAACCTTGGATGATCAATCTGGCGTCCCAGTGGAAGAATAATAAGCCAAGCTTGGCATGCCTCTGTGTTCATGTTCCTGGACCGGTCAGTTAGATCTCTGAAGTAAAGCATTAGGGAGCACCATTGCGGCACGGAATGCAATGCCTGGCTTGTGTTGACAGAGCCAGACAAGCGGTCAGCCAGGTTGCGTACTAGAGGCCTGACTCTTGTCTCTCACCCTATCACATTGTCTCTCTCTCTGTCTCTCTGTCAGTCTCTCTCTCCCTCTCTCTCTCAATTCAATTCAATATGCTTTATTGGCATGACTGTCAGTTGAACGTTATTGCCAAAGCATCAAGGATAATACAATTCAATAATGGCACGAGAAAACAAAATAAATATACAATTAATTAAGTACACTAACATATATAAGTCATAAAATAGGTCAATAAAGAGACAATTAACAAAAATAATACAAAATCAAATGTATAAGATGTCATGTAAAATAAATAAATAAATAAATAGGACCAGCTGGCTGAGGGGACTCGTCTCTATGGTCTCCTCTTGGCAATGAAGAATCTATTTGGGTTTCCCTGACACCAAGATCGTCTTTGGAAGACCATCATTCTTTTCCAGATTCCCTGTCAGGGCCCAGGTCTGAAACAAGATTTGCAGGTGATCCAGTTGCTGTTGTAATTAGATGGAGCAAGAGATATTAGATCATCTGCAAAAAGTAGACATTTCATTTCTGTATCAGAGAGGGTGAGATCAGGGGTATCTGACAGTTCTTGTGGTTGTGCCAATTCATCAATATAAACAGGGTGGGGCGGAGACCAGCCCAGTTTCACCCCTCTACTTTGGGAGAAGAAACCTGTTTCCATATTGTCAACACCTTTATTATTTGTATACAAATATATATTTTAATTATGTAGATTCCCCCGTCGACACCTTTTCTGATTCATTTCAGCAACAGACCATTGTGCCAAATTGAG
This sequence comes from Borostomias antarcticus, assembly GCF_949987555.1. Taxonomy (NCBI): domain Eukaryota; kingdom Metazoa; phylum Chordata; class Actinopteri; order Stomiiformes; family Stomiidae; genus Borostomias; species Borostomias antarcticus. Next base: position 15,833,204 of record NC_140243.1, on the reverse strand, counting down.
CCAAATGCTTTTTTGAAATCTATAAAACAAGACGAAATGTTGTTCTTGTTTTGGTGGACATGTTTATTAATGATGGTGTGGAGGGTGTAGCTAGAGGTCTGCAGGTCAATGCTGTGTGAATCCAATCTGACTCTCGCTCAGGACCTTGTGTTCACTGAGGAACTGTTGCTGTCGGCTGTTTAAGATGCAGCAGAATAACAACCCAGGCTGCTGCTGATAGATATACCTGTGGAATTGTTTGGGCCAAATGTATTTCCATTTTTAAAGAAAATCTATATCTCTCACTCTATCACAGTCTCTCTCTATCTATCTCTCTCATTCTGTCTCTCTTTTCCTCTCTATTCAAGGGTTCCATTCTTTGTAGAAAGAGAAAATGTTATCTGGGGAGGCTCTTTTCATTTCAACATTGAAATCAAACCATAGATCAACTCACACATACACAACACACATAGGATGGCAATGCGCTTGAAAAAATAATGATACTTTTTTTTGTTGTCAAACAGTAATTTAAGTGCAAATTGAATATGGATCAACATGCCTCTTCATTACGACTGGCTCATTTTCAAGGATGTGTAAGACAAAAGCCTGTACCGTCAGTTCTGACGTCTCGTAGAGTGTGGTATATGATTCATGAGAGCTATTTCACATGTTCTATTATGTTTTGAACCCATCACCCTGTTTTCTATTGGCTGGAAGAGAAACACTTACGGGTACAGTTTGGGGCGATGCCAGACCACGTGCCATTGGCCAGACACTGGCGAGTGGGCGGGCCCGAAAGGAAGTACCCGTCCATACAGGAGTAGACGATGGAGTGGGAGAAGGTGGTGCCGTCGACCCGGAATATCCGACTATGAGCAGGGGTTCCTGGATTCCCACAATGCACCGCTAGAGAATAGAATAGGAGAATGGAACACATTTGGACTAGTTCATCTGCTACACGCATGCGCGCTCATGCACGCACATGCGCGCACACACACACACACACACATACACATCCTACTATGTTTTTCTAATGTAACCCATTACACTCAGAGGACAAATTTGTCTGCAGGGGAATTGCCAACCGTTTTTCCTCTTAACCATGTTTCATCACTAAACTGACTCGCCCCTTCAATCACTTAATTGTCTGGAAAATGAGAAAATGATTTCAAAGAGGGGGAAGGGAGTCACTAGTCACAGAGATCCTTCTCTGTACTCCATCACTGGTGACAGATGATACAAGGGGTCATGAAAGCAGATAGGATCCCAGGCAAATATGCCACATTGTTTTTGAAGATGAGAACACTGGGATGACAGATGACAGGCCGGGAGATCAAAGCCAGTGAGAGTGAGGGAGAATCATGAGGGCGCGAGAGCACGCCTGCTGGCACTCAGAGCTACAGTACAGTAGCCATTTTTAAACCAGTTCCGGTGCCCTAGCCTGTCACATTCAAAGGAATACCCCGGACGTCATGTCAGCCAGCCAGTCAGCTTGTCAGAGATTCTGCTCAATTTCCTGTCAAACCCCTCTCACAGACAGAATTGGTATCTTACCGTGAGATCGAATATCTGATTCAGATCTCCTCTAAAAAGAGCTGGGCTTTAGGTCCGAATATAATGGAGTTTTGGTCGTATTCTGGAAGTCAACCATGATACCTCCATGTGTGACGGAGGCAGCAAATTGGACATATCCATCATGTGTATGTGTGTGTGTGTGTGTGTGTGCATGGATAGGAGGGTGAGGGGATTCTAGGTGTAAGTGTGCGGCGCCTAGCCTGTGCCGGTTTATGGAATGCCCTCACGTTTGCAGAAGGGCTGGCGGCCAGACCAGGTGCCGTTAGGGAAGCAGATCCTCTCCGCTGAGCCGTACAGCGTGTGACCCAAGGCGCAGGTGAAGCGCACTTTGCTGCGCAGCTTGAAATTGCCCGCCTCTCTGCTGGCGCGGGCAGGGGTGCCCGGGTCCCCGCACATTCCCGCAGAGTCGCCTACAGAGAGAGAGAGAGTGTTATGGCCCTTGACACTTGAGTGGCCTTGAGTCTGTGTTGTGGCGCTGTGCTGTCCCTGTCTGTCACTCCCTGTCTGCCTCCGGCCACCTCAGGTGTTTGGTGTTGGCGGTGCAGGTCGTGGTCTGTCTGGCGCCATCTGTCTCCTTTCATCTCATCATCAGCCTACACACCTGTTGTCAATAATCGCCCATCCAGTTCAATCATCCCTCTACCAATCAGAAGATCCCACGGTCATTATAAATGTGTGTGTGTTCCGTGTCAGTGAGAGAAAGGAGGGTTGTCGTGTGCTTGTGAGTAGTCTGTGTTGGAGCGTGTTAAAGAACAGTTTGTGTATTTCACTGTGTCAGTCTTAGTTTACACTTTATGGTCTCTGTGTTTGGGTAGTCCACTGTCTCAGTGTTGTTTTGCCAGTTTGTCATACTCCCTCCCCCCCCCACAAATACCTAATTTTCATAGTTCTGTACTATATAACTATTAAGTCTATAGCTTTATAGTTTTTATGCTGCACTCCGTTTGATTTGTGTTATCCTTTTGTCAAGTTGTTGTTACGCGCAGGAGCAAGGGGATAGGCAAGCTGCCTATGGGCTTGCATCCCAAGGAGATTAATCGGTGTATAATAGACTAGGTCAGGAACGGTTCCCCCGCCTGTAGTTTTGGGTTTAGGCAGGTTAGAATGGTTTCTTGATTGCTTTGGCACCGTTCTCGGTCCCCTTGTTGCCGTGTGATGTCTCGACAAATCATTAACCCCTCACTTGTCAGTCCCCTCTTATGTTTCCACTCTCATTTCCACTCTCATATGGGCCCTTTCTAGCCTAGACACTGGCAACATCTTGGTGTCATAAGAGCGAGAACCAGTTGCGGTTCAGTCCCTCTCCACCGACGAGCAACTGTGAAACATGATGCAACAATGAACTATAGGGCTTGGGAAAAATGTAGTCCCAGACACGGCCATCTTGTTTCTACACAGGTGTATCTATTTGTCTGATTGAATCTACTGCATAGAATCCTATGCAATCAGAGAATAGATGCACCTGTGTAGAAACGAGATGGTCGTGTCTGGGACTACATTTTCCCAAGCCCTATTGTTGCTGAACCAACCAGGTGCACCTGACAGATGTCCCCACGACCAGCGGACTCCATTTTCTTCATTACGTATTAACACCAGAGTCCTTTCCTGCAGGACACAGACCGCGTCCCACCGTCCTCACAGGAACAGGGAGCAACAAAGTGCCTCAAGTCTCCGTTTCGCCGAGCGTCGTCCCGTCGGGAAATCTGGGACACGTTTCCCCCCTTTCAAGCGCGGCAGATGAGCGGGCCGGGAGTCTGGCCGGCCGTGCGGCGTCTCCGTGTTTCACGCCGTGCCGAAGAATGAGCGGAGAGCGGAAGTCTGCGAGGGAGTCAAGAGTCTGGGGACGGCCGCGGCACAGCTGAGCGCCGTCTGTACGCCCACCACCTCTCTGCTCCCTGAGATGGAATGGCATAAAAGGAATTTCTAACTTGACACGCGTGCTTTTCAGGGAGGGGGGGAGCAAGAGAGCGAGTGAGAGCCCGAGGGAGAGTGAGAGAAAATGAGGGAGAGAGAGACAGAGAAAGATCTTTTGTTTTAAACTTTCAAATAGCTTTTTTTATTTACGTCTCCACCAACCAAAGCCTCAGAGGACGGGGTCATTAACATTACATAAAATAGGGTGTGAGAGGTTTATTTGTATGATTTTCATTGTCAGAATCTTTCACTGTGTGTGTGCAGGTGTAAGCTGAATCCCAATCTGAGTGTGCAAACCACCCTTGCGGCCCCTCGCACTTGCGGCCTGAGGCCTGAGCATTTAATGACGTCAGCTGGAAGGGCTAGAGGGTGCAGGGCCGTGAATTAAATGGGACAGCACTTCCAGCTGCGCGCCAACGATTCCCAAACCAGTTTAGCTCAATGCCCCTCCCACTTTGTTTTCATTGGCTGCTGCGTCCCTCCGAGGCAGAGGCTGCTCTGACACGCTCCTCAGCTCTCTGCTCGGCTCTGCAAATTGACCGACTGACGTCTGTTTTAATTAAATAATTTTAAAATTATGTTGGGTGGGATATGTTTGCAGCATGTGGATTTCAAGATCAATGTTGTGTTAACGGCAAATGTCATAATTTATGTGTGATGCACTCGGATCATGACTCGGATGCACTGTGTCACATGAGACGCGGTGGACTGGGTATTTTCTGCTCCTAAGTCCGCAAAATTGCGGACTTTCGGTAAGTGCGGTTAAAGTGCGCAAAATGGCGGCAGTGGTGCACTTGTGGACTTAGCAATTCCGTTTTGGGACTACCCTGAGCCCTTGTGGACTTAGCGGGAACGCGTATGTAAGGCCGCGAGTGCTCTGCACTTTCGCCTAAGTGCGCGATTTGGGATTCAGCTGTACTGTCATGTGCTCAGAGGATCACCTGTAATATGTGGATTGTTTACAAAGAACCAGCTCCTCATATCCTCTACACACATCTGAATGAACCACAATTTCAGGTCACAGACTCAGAGCTGGAGGTGTGTGTGCGTGTGCATATGTGTGAGTAAACGTGTGTGTGTGCGTGCGTGCGTCGACAGGTGTACTGTTATATGTGCTCGGGATCACCTTCTGTGATATGTTGTTTACAAAGAGCCTTGTCTGTGTGAGCACAAAGCTCCTCATATCCTCTACACACGCCTGAATGAACCACCATTTCAGGTCAAACACGCACAGCTGGAGGGGTGTGCGTGTTTGCATATGTGCATATCCGTCTGTTTTTTGTGTGTGTGTGCGCGCGCACGCGTGTGTGTGTCTCAGAGTCTCTGCCAGCACTTCATTAGGCTTCCTGCTAAGGTGAAGCAGCCAAACTCGCCATGTGCTTTGACAGTTCTAATCTCACTAATTGGGCCACTGGTAGATTACCGTAGGTGTGAATCTGAATTAACGTCCATCGGCTGCTTCTGTTTGTGTGGAAGATAAGGCTTGCATGGAGTGAGGATGTGTTCTTTACTCAGTATCTGACAGTCTGACAGTCTGACGTGAGGATCAAACATATTTCTGGGTGATAAACCAGCATACTACTGCTACAGTATTCTTAACAAAGATGACCTGGGCCCTGGCATGGCTCTGGAGCTGATTCAGGTGACAGTCACTGACGATCTATGTCTGATATGGGCCCATTTAATCCTGTTTTACAAGTATGTCAGTAGAAAAAACAACAAAGGATGGGAGAAAACCCTAGGAAACGGAATAACACCAGTCATAACATGATGTTAATGCGTGCATTGCTGCAAAATCTAGTATGTGGTAACAAGAATAACAAGTGATTCATGAATCATCACATAACTCTTACTCAGACTAGAAAAGGTCGCTTGGAGAGCTTATACCTCCGCCCATGATTCATGTCCCAGCATGTACAGATCAAATCAGGTTTTCATTCATAATCAGTTGCTGCTTTTTTTAAGTTCCTGTGGGGATTATTAAAGTGCAACTACTACTGCCTCTGCAGGAAAAGCCCACACCAAGCCCAGCCAGAGTATGTATGGGTAAATACTTTCCATGGCAAAATGTAATGACAACTAGCTAGTTAGCTAGATATGACAGGAATGGCAGCAGTAATCTACCTAGCTACGAACATAACTAGCTAATTCAAAGCAGTTGATCTTTGCCATTAGGCCATGAAACAAGTCAAAATGAATGGAGGTGAATAGGCAGTCGTGTTCGGGCAGCTCTGTGGCGCCCCCTTTGGGACAGAGTTGGCGGGGGGCAGTTTAGGTCAGTCCAAACCCTGTGGGGTGAATTCACAAAGAATGGATTGCGGAAGCTAATAGCACCATGAACTGCAGGTCATTTGCGCCCGCTATGTGCTCCGTCTTAGCGACCTATTCACTAAAGATATTGCGCTAATGATATTCTAACGCAAACATGCCCATACGGTGTTGCAGAGTGCAATTTGCTCCTGATATGGTTAAGTACTATAAATACTGCCCATGCAATGGTATGCATATCCTAGGACAATGGCAGAGAGAAAAAGAAAGATGAAATTTTCCGAGCATGATCTGGAAGTCCTGATGGACGAGGTCCACAGGTATGCCTCACAATAACAAGCAAAAAACATCACACAGCTGAAAACCATATTTGGGATTTAATATCCCAGTCTATGAGCACAGTTGGTGTTTCCAAACGCAATAGGACTGATTTGAAAAAGAGAACAAATAGGCAAAAAAACGGGCATCCTTTGTTTTTGTCATTGTCACTATCTTTTGTCATTGCGTTTGGTTGTCATGTTATCCCAAAATAAGTTTGAGCAGAGCTGTCCATGGTGCTGAATGTTTAGGCTGTAGTTGGCTATTTTTCCTACTTTTCATTTAATGTTTAGTTGTAGGTCTAATGGTGTAGGCCTCTTTGTATTTTTGCTCACAAAGGTGTAATTCGACAACTTTATTTTGTTGCAGAGACAGCAAAGCAAATCATGTGAAATAATGTGCGACTATGTTTTGCCTGACATGCCTGCCCTAATCTGCTCGCACATGAGGCAGGTGGGCAGGTGGCTCCTGGTCATCGTCAGAGTCTTCATTTCCGTGCTCCTCAGAATGCAGACCCACGTCCATGCATACCCACGTCCATGTGCAGACCGGCTCTCATGGCAGTGTGGTGCAGGATGCAGCACACTACAGTACAGTGATCTGGCATACTTTCGGGGGACTATATAGCATTGCCCCACCGCTACGATCCAGACATCTAAACCGACTTTTTAAGATGCCAAATGTGCGCTCGATCACACTGCGCATTCTGATGTGAGGCCGATTGTACGCCGCCTCTCCAACGTTGGTAGGATTGTGCACGGGAATCATCAGCCATGGCTGGAGTTCATAGCCGCCGTCACCTATGATACCAAATCAGATACTTTTTTTCCCACACATTTGCCATGAATATTGAGCACAAACATTTTCTCAAAACAACTTTCTGACCCAGTAACCAGGGATTGTTATCCATGTCCTGCATCATACCGTACAGACTACTGTTACTTTAAAAATTAACTGTCGTGCACCGATCCTGGGAATTTGGCAACCACATTCGTTATTATATTACTGGCTAAAAACAAGTTAGTTTTCCCATGGTGGTACAATTTGTATGTGAGGTCAGTCAATAGCGCCTACAACACTGGGGAAGCCGGCAACGTTAAATAACTCCTGCTTTGTCTCCTCAGTTTCCTGTCTGTTTTGGGGAAATTTGACAATCTTGCCACTCTGCTAAGAATGGCTGGTACAACATCCCATACAGCCCTGTTGATGGATGGTTGTGATAGTCTAGAGGCACCTGCGATAGGTGTCTGGAAGGAGCCGCAAGAGCCTGGAGTGTTGACAGCAGTTTGACAATGCCAGGTAGACGTATTGCATGGGATCTCTGGGTGGCAGGCTCAATATCATCCTTGATTTCATCAAGTAGAGCAAGAATTGCTTGAGCTGGCAACCTGTATCTCTGGATGATGTCGGTCTCGCTTAAATCAAAAAGTGATATTCTCTCACGAGCACGCCTGACATCACGATGTCTTCTCCTGGCTACAATAATTGCTGCCATCATCATCAGAAACGCTGGCCTGGCTGGCTTCAATTACCACCAACTCTCTGAAAACGCAAATAATTTCACTATATACAGTACCTGCGTGTGGCAATTAGCGCCGATCTTTGTGAATTCGACTGTTTTTGCAATGGGGCTCATTTGCATAGAAATTAGCACATTTTCCGCCCATATTACCTCATTTAAATATCAGTTACCACGGTATTTCACCCTGAGTGCTTTGTAAATAGCAAGGTTTATTTTGGGGTTATTTGCGTAGGTATAGCGGCAGAAAAATCTGCGCAATCCCTTTGTGAATTTACCCCCGTCTCTAACATCCCCACACAGGGAGCTGTCTTCGCTCAAAGTTCTCTTTTAATTTGCGGACTCTCCAGAGAACATCACATTATTTGATCAGTTCTGTCTACCTCAGAAATCCCCCCACTAAGCAACAGCTCTATACACTTACCTTCTGTGCCAGTGAATTCAACAGAGTATACACACAGATGGTGAATGGTAAAGACATGCCACTTCAATGGTCAGGAACACTTAGCAGTGATGGAAGGGATGAGGGGAGCTGGGATTTGAGGAGAGGTTTGGAGCTTGGCTCAGATACAGATACAGTAAGATCTCTATTTTCCAGGCAGTCTAAAGTGACAGTTACACCAAAGGTTTGCACCAAACGCAGAGAACCGGAGGCTACCTAGACCGAGCTTTTCCTAGGACATAGACTGTATTTTTATTTGGGTTTTTTAGTTTATTATAAATGTCTATAATCTTAATACAATCATAGCGCTGTACAGAAGTTGTGTGTTTGATACAGCACATGTACATCTATTAAATTGCATACACATCAGCAGTGTATACTACATACATGTGCATTGGCAGTCCAGCATTACCCAGCTGGGTGACACTCATTGGTTGTGGATGAGGTGAGCTACGCCGGCCACACCCCCTCCCCACCACCTCACACAGTATTCTGAGCATCTGGAAAGTCATAATGGAAACGCGATGCACTATTTCATCCAGTCGTTATTATGACTATGATCATTCATGTGTACGACGCAGTGCCTACTAGACGTCGGTGTCGGCGTGGGCTTGTCCAGCGCATCGACCCGGCGGGTTGCTAACCTGAGCAGTGGGGCAGTGGGGCGTTCCAGTGGCCGTTGACCTGGCAGGTGAGCGAGGCCTCTCCTACGAGCTCGTGGTCACCCGTACAGGTGTACTGCACCGTGGATCCGAACGTGAACCTGTCCCCCTGCAGGACCCCGCGTGGAGGGGAGCCGGGGTGCCCGCAGTCCACCTCTGGAACACACAGACATGACCTCACAGACATGACCTCACAGACACGACCTTACAGACACGCACCACAGTTCAACTGCCTGAACTGCACTGGGCTACATCCAACAAGGTATGACTGTTACATCAAACTGTCAGAATTACAGGATGTTACATCAAACTGTCAGAATTACAGGATGCTACACAGGGGCGGGGTGGCCATCCGGAGCACCGGAAGTTCTCCCGGTGGACTGGTGTGCTAACTTGCCTGGCCTGCAGGCTAGAAGACCCCCCCCCCCCCCCCCAAAAATAAATAAATAAATAAATATCTGTCAGCACCTGATGTATCAACCTGTCAGACAATGCGTCAGTCAGGAAACAGTAGCATTTATAACCCACACCACAAGACAGGGAGCCTACCCAGGCATTCTGGGAGTGGTTTGTCCCAGTGCCCCGCAGGCTGGCAGGTAAGCACATTGGAGCCGAAGAGGTAGTAGCCGGGGTTGCAGTCGTAAAACACCACACTGCCGAAGGTGAAGTTGCCATGCTCAATCTTACTCTCTCGGATGGAGTTGGCTGGAATTCCCGGGTCTGTGCAGTTGACCACTAGGAAAAAATACAACGGAAGGAATAGCACCGTTTTACTGACTTTAACGGACGATTCCAAAACACGTAAATATTCAGTCAACAGTTAACATTCTGTTCAGATCAATATCACAGAGGGGTTTACCACAAAGTCAACACAACCGATTTCCATAATGGTGCTTGCTTCCTTCAGGCATGATGACAGTCATAATATTATACATGGCTGTAATTACCACCATTGGGCTATCATCTCCCTTATTTACTTCTCTACTGTAAATGTTTCACACCATTGTGCATCTCTAAATCCTCTCTCTGGGAAGTATGTTTGAGTTGCTTTTGCGGCTGGCTGAGTTGCTCATTTGCAAGTTTTATGAAGTGTTATCTTACTGCTCAATTGCCAGTTAATAATAGAATCACTGTAATAACCTGATCAGAGCTTGTTTACACTATGAATAGTCTACTCCACCCAGTCATGCTAAGTAATCAGAATACTAATGATATTTAAAATGCGGCCTGCTGAAAACATGACACATATTCACAGACAAGTGTCACAGGCTTCTCTAGGTAATTTCCCAAACTTATTGGAGAGAGTTCTGTTCATGTTCAATGGTACAGTATAAGCCTGCTGCTTCAATGGTATAAGCCTGCCGGGACCCAATTATTTTATTATTTTGTGACTCATCCAAACAGTTTTTTGTGACGCAGGAACGCTGAGGAATGTATTAAGGAGCAGAATGTATTGAGCATGTTGAACAATACAGCATTGTGTTGTACCTCTGCATGTAGGCGGCTGCTGACTCCACTGGCGATTGGCCTGGCACTGGGTACGAGAGGGACCCTCCAGGGTGTAGCCCTTGTTGCAGAAGAAACTGACTACATCGTTATAGTTGAAGCCCTCCCCTGTTGTTCGACCATAGATTGGGCTTCCTGGATGGCCACATGTGATTGCTAAGCAGCGACAGAGGAGAGGGAATGCAATCAGCAGATGACACGTGTTAGGAAATGTCATTATCATACCACTAACCCAGGGGAGCTTGACCGTGGAAAATATGACTAAGATGATATTTAAAGGACTAAATGAGTAAACATGGCCTTTCAGTGATGTCAGCAAGCATACAAGCACAATGCTCTTGAATTCAGCTGCAAATATGCACATACACAAGGGTTGCACAAACACGCAAACATACACACATATACACACAAAACCCCACACACATACACACACACATTTATATACACAGACACAAACATTCTAACATACACACACATAAACACACACGCGCGCACACACACGCGCACACACACACACACGCGCGCACACACACACACACACACACACACACACACACACACACACACACACAGACCACTTACAGATACAGGCTGGCAGGTGACCAGACCATTGGTTGTCCTGCTGACAGATGCGGACCGAGGAACCAATGAGGCGAAAGCCTGGGTTGCACTGATACACCAACGTGTCTCTGTAACCAAAGTTCTCCCCAATCACCTGACCATTCACCATGTTCTCCGGAACCCCGCAGTGTCCAGCTGGGGTATAAAACAAATGCACAGAGGGTTCAGTTTAAATTCAGCTTTTTGAATTCAAACTGAATACAAATTCAGCAATTTGTATTCACATGATATGACACAGGCTTTTGAAATGTTGTTGGCATTTGAAACTGAAATTACTTCTGGGAAAACAATGGGGAATAACGCATTCAATTTCTATTCACTTCAAGCCAAGAGTGCCTCAAAATCCCATGTGACTTTGAGTCAAACAGTGGAAGAAATCCAAGGTCTGGAGGCGGGAGGAGGCGAAGAGAGGCAGAAGCTTAATTCCTAAAAACTAACCCGTACTCTCATGCACATAATCCCATTACTTTCTGCTGCAATAAATCTCATTCAGAGAACAAATCTCACAGAGATTTCCTTTGCCACTGAAATTTAGGAAATTGCCACTGACTTGATGTGGATCTCATGTCCCTGATTCACTCCCACCAAAGTCGGCGCAACTGTACCGAAGCGTTAACAAAGCGACGGCACGAGAGAGGAGTGTATCGAAGAGACGCAGAAGAGTGTTTTGACATCGCTGTGTTTATTCTGCACTGCGCTCTGTGAAAGCCCCTGCAGACGCCTGCGTGTCCCCCGGACGTGTGTGAGATCCGGTACCGAGGCAGCGGGTTTCCACGCCGCTCCACAGGCCCGACAGGAGACACTCCCGGACCGCCAAGCCCACCAGGACGTAACCGGGGTTACAGCTGAAAATGGCCGACGCTCCAAAAGTAGCTTGGGTTCCAATCTTGTTCCCGTTAGGAGGAGCAGGCAGCTCGCCGCACGAAATAACTGCAGGGAGAAGAGAGGAGAGAGAGAAAGAAAGAAATAAAGCGAGAGAGAGAGAGAGAGAGAGAAAGAGAAGAGAGAGAGAGAGAGAGAAGAAAGGAGAGGAGCAAGGTGCCTTACATCTCAGAATCCATAGTGCAGGTAATTTACATCCTTACAGAAATGAGCCATACTCTCACAGAAAGAAATTGCCCTCACCTGGGGTTTCATTTATAAAACCTTGCTCAGGACTCGCGTACTAAGGGTTGCGGACATCCGCAAGTTCCAAAACGTATGCACAACGATGTCCCATGCCAGTTCCCCATTATAAATCTCAATCAACTCTAAACTTGGCGCACGTGAGCGTGCGTTTTGTCCCACCCCCTTAACGCCCATGAATGCCTATAAATGGCCAGTGAAACGCCTCCAATTCACAGAAATTGATACAGCCCAAATCTAACATGACGGCAAACGTGGCAGCAAAGAAGCGGAAGCGGCTCATGAGCCACTCGTCGTCATTGGCCAGTAGGTCTCGCCGGTCCCTGAAGACTCGCTCTCTCCGAATTCCTTCTTCATCATCATCAAACAGCAGTAGGCCTACATATAAAGCAGCAATTGTGCGTCATTACGCATTGGAATTGCATGCCTTTTTATACCCACCCACCGACATGATTATATGGAACAGGTGCGATTGTCATTGATAAGGGCCGGGTTTCCCGATAAAGAACCTTCTTAAGGAACCCTTCTTAAGCAACCCTTTGTATGGGAGTTAAAAAGTACTTTGGAGTTAAGTGCTTCTTAACTCGTTCGGGAAACCCGGCCAATATATGAACCACGCACGTGATTGATTGATTGATTGATTGATTGATTGATTGATTGATTGATTTTCATTACTGGGTAGGCTATAGGAGACGATGGATCTGAGGGATGACATGTAGAGGTGTGGGCATTTGTTTCCAACAATGCTGGATGTCATGAAAACAGGACAGCCGATGACACATAACATCCATAACATCTAAGAGAATTAACAACACTCTTATCTGCCCGACTGAGGCAGATCAACACGGGATCAGTTTAGCCTATTTCATCTATCAAATATGGATGGCAATTTCTAAATAGCCTAAATAGCTTATAATAATACAGTGAATCATAGTAGGCTATCCTTATAATATATTAGCCTACACATTGCCTGAGTAAACAGAGCACACTTAGAGATATCTTGTTGCAGAAGGCTAGGCTGCATGTTGGCACTGTCATTTTCCCCGCAGTGAGAGGGCCTTCTCTACGACTAGAGTGATTGTTGCTCTACCAAAATTGGGATTCACATAGCAGTGTAAATATGAAGGCGTTCACAAGTCATTCACATCAGTAGGCTATTTGAATTATAGTGATTGCTTTGAGCACATAGCCTACGCTGTCCACTTGGTTATTTATGAGAATAAATACATAGCCTAAAGGAATCATTTATGAGAATAGATAAATACAATAATTATTGATGAGAATAATTAAATGAATCAATTGTTTAGCGATGACAGATCCAGTTGATTATGATTCCCGGTTGGACTGTGCAACATATTTGAGGGGTTTTGGCAATATCAGATATATTTATTGTTCACAATGGAGTCAATTTCAAAGCGATTTTGTCGGGTTTCACCTTTCTGCTCTAGGATCGCAGTTTCTCATTTCGCCAGAAATGTGCGTATGCATGGGTCAGAGTATGCTTGGAGGTGAGCACGTTCTCCGCCATTCTCCCGTCAAGTTTGTTTTTTATAAATCCCGAAGTTTGCTCAGGAGTGGCTTATGCATTCTTTTGTGCGTACGCAAGCTTTATAAATGAGGCCCCAGGTCACATTCTCTAGTATTGTTCTTTCCTCCATTACAGAAATGGGCTCAACAGACATATACGTCTCACAAGGCTGAGTCCGTTTTTGAGAGCAAACACACTGATCATTTTGTTATTGAGAATGAGCACAGCTTGAGCGCTAAAATGATCAGACTGTGTGAAAGGAACCACTTGTTCTATGATCATTCATCTGTCACTCACTCCTGCATCGAGGTCTCTCGTTGCGCCAACTCCAAGCTCCATTGGCCAGGCACTGGATGTGGGCGGGGCCAGTGCGGTAGTAGCCAGGGTTGCAGGTGAAGATGATCTTGGTTTTGTATTCATAGTGGGAGCCGTTGACGATCCTCCACTTGCCGTGGTCCAGAGAGAAAGAGCTCAGACTGGGACACACCACGACTGGGACGGGACAAAACAGGAACAAAACCAACGTTAACATTATGGAACTCATGTCGTCATTTGTGCTTTCATAAGCCAGCAGTTTGTGAAAACGGCTTTATCAAATCTAAAGAACAGGCCGCGACTCTGAATCATAATTGTCAGATTGAGAGTTATTCTGATTTCCAAGGAGTTCCATGTTCATTGGGCCTCATTAGACTCTCCCACTGGTGCAGAGAGTTATTATTTGGGCAAATTAGTTAGCAAGCTCCAGCTGGGATTTAGCAACACTGTATTTAGTCACACTTCATATCCTTTATACATCATTTACATAAATAAATTGAATAAAAGCATTTTTAGATATTTGTTTGTAAACAATCATAAACGACCAATTCATGTTTAGTAAGATAACAGAATATGAGGTTGAAATCAAACCCAAATATCCCTAAAGTGGTGCAGTGATGATATACTGTCAGGAACTTCCCCCTAAAAGTCAAGCACAATTGACAGGCTTGACTATGGATTTGAGCCCTACATCAATCTCATACAGTCTACTGTATATCCATGTATACATAAAATCATTTTATTGATAACCATTTTAAAATAAGTATAACAATAATAAAGTTTACAAACCATCTGTTCATAGTTCATTGCCTGAAAATGGCTTTTTAAAGGCACACAAAGCATAGTGATCATAAAGTGTTATAGAGATGAATCCCTGTGGTCATATTTGGGTTTTGGGAGAACGTGTTTCCTACTACTGATACACGCCATGGCTGAGGGGGAGAGTGATGTCGGGCGGGAGGCCAGCGTGACGCTCACCTGTACAGCGGGGGATCTTGTTGTGGTTACTCCATGTGCCGTCGGGCTGGCAGACTGTGGTCGTCAGCTCCTTGGAAGAAAGCCGGTAGCCATTGTTGCAGAAGTAGGTCACACGCGTGCCGACGGAGTAATCAGCGGCCAACACACCTCCATTCACTGGTGCGGTGGGCACCCCGCATGACACAGCTGGAACAGAGAGCCGCCGTCACACATAGACGTACTGTACGTACGCACACACAGACACATAGCTCTCTGGTTGTAGCCTATGTTGGACCTAATCCTCACAAGTACATCCGAAGCAGCAGCCGTGTGTGGTAAAAGAGTGTGGTGTTATAGGCGCTAAGTGTGATGTTAAATTAGTGGTGCTTCAGAAAGCGCTATTGTTACAGACGGCAACACCTTCTGGAGTGAGAAGGGACAGACTCTAACAAAGAAACCAATTAGTGGAGTGAAGCACAAACACTGCTAACATGGCATGCTAATGTGGAGTCAGCTGAGGCAATCTGAGGAGTGGAAATTGACAGAACAAAGGGGATTGATTTCTGGTGGTTTCCACCTGACAGGACAAGGTCCTCAATCAGCCGGCTTAGACACTAGCAGGGCAGGGCCAAGGCTGGGGTCGAGGATGGGGGGTGGCGTGGGGGTGGGGGTGCGAGTCAGGGGGTTAATCTGGGGCTGGATGACTGTCCCCTGGGGCAGTGGCTGAGGGCCGGGGTGGTAGAAGCATAGGCAGGGAGGCTCAGGCTGGGAAGTTAAAGATTTCCTGGGATATCTCTCAAATGTTTTACCCATGTTTTGGGGGCTGAAAATGTGGAAGTATAGTCTACACGTCAGCGTACAGTATTAACCATGGCTGGAACAGTAGCCTGCTTGAGTTGCGCGCCCAAAAATAGACTCATTGTGGTTGTTGTACAAAACTTCTTGCAAGATGCATGGATTAACATTTTCTCCATCATTTATGACCCTGCCCGGTAAGATTCTTGGTATTACTTTTTCTAGCACTTGCTGTCCACTGTTTGAAGTCCTTGTTGGTGTGTGCATCTAGTTTGTGCTGCTTGACAGACAGAGCCTGGGGCCAATGAGCTTGCAGGTACACAGCGATAGGCATCCAATGAGCTTGAGTTATTGTAACTATAGTGGGGACCCTTTCGAGGTCACCGGTGCCTCTAGTGGAAGATTTTACATGGGTGGTAGAGGCAGAGGCTATGACATAACAGAGGCATTGAACAGAACACAGCCAGGGAGATCAAACGTCTGCCTGCACAGGTGAGCTCACCCTGGCATGCAGGAACAGGCGAGTCCCAGGCGTAGTAGTCATAGGAGGTCTTCTTACAGACCGCAGTGGCCTTCCCTATGAGCCGATAGCCCCGGTCACAAGACCAGCGCACCACGCTGTTCAGGTGTCCTCCTGTCTGGCTCACCACAAAGCCATTCTGGGGGGAGTCCGGAGTACTGCAGTACATAGCTGAGGAGGAGAGAGGAGAGAAGGGAGGAGAGGAGATGATGGGAGAGGAGAGCAGAAGAGAGGAGAGAAGTGGAGGAGTGGAGGGGAGAGGATGGGAGAGGAGTAGAGAGGAGAGGAGGCGTGGAGGGGAGAGGATGGGAGAGGAGAAGAGAGGAGTGGAGAGGAGGGGAGATGAGAAGAGAGGAGGAGTGGAGGGGAGAGGATGGGAGAGGAGAGGAGTGAAGAGGAGAGGAGAAGAGAGGAGGAGTGGAGGGGAGAATGTGAGAGGAGAGGTGTGAAGAGGAGAGGAAATGATAAGAGAGGAGGAGTGGAGGGAAGAGGATGGGAGAGAAGAGGAGATGAGAGGAGAATAGAAGAGAGGAGCAGCAGCATTTTAAACAAACAGGCAAAATTGCACAGAAAAGAAAATGGGAGATTTATGAGATAATGAGAGCAAAGGCCTGAGGACTGTCATATCTATTTAGCACTCTGCCTGTGCCCCGCACAACCCCTGCACTCCCACACACAGTCTCTGCAGACTGCCGTGCCTCTCTGGCCCACAGCCACAGATATTTAATTCGATTTAACACAAACAATATGTATTATCATTTTGCCAACAGTTATTGTTTCCTAGGCTCATTTGGCTTCATCTCGTGTTATCATTTCCTCATTCCAAAACATACAGCGCAGGGCAAAGAAAACAATAACCTTTTTGAGAGGAATGGGAAGCGTTGTTGGGGACACACCTTCAGACAAGAGGTGACTTTGTTCATTATTTTTGATCAAGATCGTAAAGAAGGTCTACCTCTATATAAACACAATACAGCAACGCGATCAGCAGCATGAGAGTGGCTTAGTGGTCTACATGCAAAATCCCATCAAAATGCTAATGTTTTAAAATGAGAGAGCATGCCACTAAGTAGTAAATTATGAGATTATTAGAGGATACATACTTTGATACTCACCCACATATCTGAGGTGGAAGCCACGGCGGTTGGTTCCGTGGTCAGACGACCAGCGGAGGAGGAGCTGGTGGCCCGTGGTGGTCAGGCTGAAGGGCGTGGCCACGTCTCCACTCAGCGATGCCAGGTTCTGGCTGTAGATGTTGGGCCCTGAGGTACACACAAACACACATATTCAGATAGGGCCGATTGACTCCTGACAGACAGACAGACAGACAGACAGACAGACAGACAGACAGACAGACAGACAGACAGACAGACAGACAGACAGACAGACAGACAGACAGACAGACACACACACAGAGCGATAGCTGATCACCTATTGCTTTAGACATTGCTATCATCATTTGGACAAAAGGGTTAATTACAAGGGACAGATAAATCTGTAATAACTTATTTGTCTAGAGAGGAACATGATATGTAATGTAAAATAGGGTTTAGAAAACATCCCACCATCAAATATCTCCAGGATGTCAAACTCCTTCTCAGTCTGAAAGAGCTCAAAATGGAGCGTGATGTTGTATCCTTTCTCCACATTGATAAGCCAGGAACACATCTGCAGGTTCGGGTAGCTTTCTGGGTAACCCGGGCTCAGAATGACACCAGTCGAGTCAAAACGCACCTCATGGGCAGGGCATTGCACTGTGCGAGGAGAAGGGAGTGGGGGAGGGAGAGAGGGAGGTAGAGAGATGTGTGTGTGAGAGAGAGAAGAGAGAGTGAATGGAAGAGAGAGAGACAATTGCTCCATTGTGACTGGCTGTCGAAATTACTGTGAAATAATAACTGGTGTAGAAACAATTGCATTTCCCACAGACAGGTATAACCCCCCCCCCACACACACACACACACACACACCTCCCCCGGCTAGAGTAGTGATTCAATGTTTTTGCCTGTTCCCTGGTGATCAATCTATCAAATAACCAATCCTCCACAGAGACCAAGAGAAAGACACGTCTTTATGGAAAAATGATGCCTGTACATCACCTCTCAGGATTGCATTTGTCCTGGAGGGTGGCATGTCGGAAATCACTAATGTTTTGTTACCATTTCTTTCTTTCCTTTCCTTTTTGAAAAAAAGAACCTCTTGGGGGCTCTTAAGAGTAGAAATATGACACAATAAAAGGTTAATGCCAACAAACGATGAGGGTAAAAAGGGCACCAGTTCAGCCTATATCAAGAACACAAAAGTTGTGTAATGTGACATTTGTTAATGCCGTGAGCTATGGGGTTTCTGTCCCGATGTATGAGTGTGCTGGCTTGGTCACAGCTCTGTCTGCTAGCCAGCTCCTCCAGGTATTGCTGTGAAACTGGTGAGACTAGGGCCATCTGTGTGTACAGTTTACAAGACATTGCTTTTCACTATCAATAAACTAGTACCAGGTAGTTGATACTAGTCCCCACATGAATGCTGTTCTTCTCGTCTTACAGTAGCATTCAGCTACTGTAACTATCCAGTCCACTTAAACCCTCTCTTAGTATAACCTCTTGTGGCATATGAACAGAATTCTTTCAGCAACAACAATGAAACAACGGTGTAGATCTCGCCCAGAGGCCCAGGAAGTGCTGGAGGCCTAGGCGGCATCGGAGGTGATGGACATGAGGCTAACCTTGGCAGACGGGTGGAGGCCCGTCCATCTGCAGCCTCTCGCCAAGCCTGCAGGTCAGGATCTCAGTGCCCACTAAGGTGAACCCTGGCAGGCACGAGTACCTGATGATGTCCCCTGTGGAGCCAGGACAACAGGCTGCTGTTAGCCCGCTAGCCCGCTCGCCATCATCAAACACACACCGAGGTAATCATCGGGACATTAGCTGATGAAGACAGACAACTGGAGTGTAATGAGGATGTTTCTTCATTTCACAGAGAGAGAGAGAGAGGGGGAGAGATAGAGAGAGAGAAAGAGATAGAGAGAGATAGAGAGAGAGAGAAAGAGAGATAAAGAGAGAGAGATAAAGAGAGAGAGATACAGAGAGAGAGAAAGAGAGCGTGGAATGTGTTTGCCATTCTGACTGATCTTAGTGCTCTAGTGCTAATCACTTGGAAATTGTCTTGGTGAATGTATCTAATTAGTCAACACACACAGAGCAACCTGAATAAAAGAAGAAACAAATCAATTACTCTGACTTATGAAGAAACAAACAAATTACTCTGACCGACCGACTCATTGACTGACTGACAGATTCAATAAATGAATGAATGAATGCATGAATGAATGAATGAATGAATGACTAACAAGTCAATCAACCAATCAACACACAAAGCGCACAAACATGAATGAATGAACATATACAGATATCAAACAAGCTGAACCTATTTCAAACTCTTCATCCTCGGTGAGGATATCTGCATTGGTGACGGGAGGTGGGGTCTGGCAGATCCTCAGCTGGTAGGCTGCAGAGGAAGACAGACATGGACGCCGTCAACACCAGACATCAGCTACAGTACAGTAGCTGCTAGTTGTAATCACACACCAGTCTCTCCTCCTCATCCCTGCAGCTGGCCATAAATCATCAGCTATCACCAATCACGTTACTCAGAAAGCAAACGCTAATTCAACTGAGATCGTTGAGATATGGCATTAATTAACTTTTTCATTCTGTGGATGGGAAGGTTGAACATTAATCTACCATTGAATTGACCCAAGACAATAGCACTTAACGGCTGGGGAGAGTGTTTCTAAATGAAGAATACTACATGACAATTAACACACATAATATCAATTAATAAGAAAAACAGGGACAGGGATCCGTGTCTCTAGCCTCTGTTATCGTTAGGCCGGGACAGCAAGCTTAGCTGGCGCCCTCCAGCATGCAGCCTTTTAAAGGATGTTCACCATGGTAACTGAGGATGAAGAAGCCACTGGTGCTGAAATCGCTGTGGAACTTAATGAGGACTTGATTGGCGGTCGTGTAGACATCTTCCCGGGCGGAGCTTCCGCTGAATTGGCCAATCTGAGGTGAGCCTTGGTCAGGGCCATCCCTATTGGAAAAAGACACAGCACAGACAGGACGCAGAAAGGGGTGGGGCAGGGGGGGGTTGATGAAGGCAGGGGGGGGGGGGGGGGGGGGGTTAATAACGTGATTTCAAATAACCTCCTTCAGTCTCTGCGTCACTTCCAGGCTGCGGCAATCAATTTTTATTTTTTCCCCACAGCCATCGACGGCAGCGTAAGAGGTCAGACACGGCACATGCCGTCCTAATGACCCTCGATGATCGGCACTCTCCCACCAGGGGCCCAGACAGGGACCGCCATCATCATCGCTCGAGGCCTTCAAATGGCGGGGGGCTCTCAGACAGAGAAGCACTCGCGCTTCTGAGGGAGACGCCGCCGCCATCTGTTCCTGTGAGCACGTCAGAAAAGGCCCCGCCTGCCGGACCTGCATCTCCCCCCTTCCACGCCGTGAAATCCGCACAGCCCCCGGAGCCGAGGACAAAGCCGTGACGACGGCAGGCATTTGGAGCAGAACATTACGGCCATATTTGACAAAGCATTTTACCTATCATTACTGGCATTTCCCCAGACACATTCACCGGCGCGTCTGCGTTTTGTGCCCTTTCAGAAAAGAGGCCTCATTATGGTTTCATTGTAGGGTGATCAGCAGAATGTAGGAAAATGGGGACTTGGTTATCGGGGTGGGGGGGGTAGATTGTTTATGCTCGGCTTTTTGGTTTGAGAAGAGCAGCAGCAGCACTCGGTTCCTCCTGCTCCTCCACGCCTGCCTAGGAGGCATCCGCCTCCTCTGCCTCTCCCGGACTGAGCGTCTCCCCTGGGAGCATCCGTTCTCCTGCCTGTCCTCTACAGCATCTCTCCGTTGGGAGCGTCTGTTGCAGACCGGCCTCGGGCCTAACGCACGCACACAGGCAGCCGGAAGAGGCACCACCCACAGGGAAAAACCTCCGGTAGAAAACACGCAGTCAGCTGGTGTGCCCAGAATGAAAAATTTGATTAGTCTACACTTGGACAACAAAACCTCTCATATATTTATGGTAATATTTGTGTGTCCAGTACGGGATTTACTTTTTATACTTTGCAAACTAGGGATTTTAATTGGAAGTCTTACTCGCATGCAGCGTTTGTAGGATCTGTCCTTAGCAGATATGGGAACTAGATTGGTCGGCCTTACCACACGGTGATGTAGTCATAAATTGGCTCTGTGTTGAGGGTGGTGAAGTTGATGTAGATCCCATAGCCGGGGGGAACCCTGACACTCCACAGGCAGTCCTGGAAGTTTGGGTAATCGGCCGGGTGTCCAGGTGAGTAAATGGTGCCGTTCATAGACGTGACGTTACCTCCGCAGAGAGCTAGAGAAGAGGAGGGGAGGCCAGTCAAGAGAGGTTACTGTATGTCAGCCTAAACAGTGCCAAAATGAAACATTGTCTGCAATGAATGAATGCACTGATGTGTCTTTACTGTAAATGTGTTTCATATTGGTCTAGTCTCTCAGTAGATTGAATGTATTCACAGGGCAATTTTAAAATAAGAGGCCCAGGTCTCAAAGGCTTCTTCCCCCGTATAAATAACGTATTTCAATAGCATAAATGAAAAGGCTGCTGTGTTTGTTATTTTGAAAACAACTGAAGGCATATTTTTTTCTGGTAATGAACTGGTATTTTAGGTGCCACTCTCGACTGGCTGGAATGGAAATGAAAATGGACACCAGCTCTGAGGGAGACTTAATGAAAGTGTCTACCGTCCTTGATATAGCACTGGTAATAAAACTAGCTCTTCTGGCAAACTGTTGATAAACCAAGCACAACCATGCATTATCTCCTAACGATCCATACTACACAATGTATTGTGGTGTACTACACAGGGAAACTCCCTAGAGACACTTCAGCTGGGATGGTTATTGCATGTAGTGAATTTGATAGAGAGGAGTGATTTTAATACTAAAACTGCTCCCTTGTTATAATCTTTCAAAGAGACTATAAAACCTGACTTTGAATAAAGTCGTCAAAGCTAAAAACATAACCTAAGGCTCATACAGAGAATGAGAGCTATCAAACGTGTCTCACCACTCCAAGTATGATGGCATCAAAGAGACCAACGAATTCCATTTATAAAGAGAATAAAATAAACTTTCAACTTTAAGTTGTTTCAATTAGTCTGTCAAAATTACAAAGCATCTCAGAGGGAGGGTGCTGTTCTACGATCACGTCCCCATCGGCCCATGTAATTCTACCGAGCCTCCATCATCACTGAGATGAGCGCAGGCTCCATCTGGGTAAGACAATCACAATCCTGCACCAGCACGTCCCTCCTTTGTCTGCACAGCGGCTGCTTCATCCAGGACGTGTGGCCTGGCGGATGCGGCTGGTTACCTTCGCAGCGCGGTACGGGGTGGTTCCAGTTGCGGCTGACTCCGTGCTGACAGGTGAGCGAGGCCTCGCCCAGGAGCGTGTACCCGGGCAGACACTCGAACGACGTGGTCATGCCCACGCTGAAGTCCCGGCCAATCACCACGCCGTTCTGGAACGGACGAGGGTCCGGGCACCTCTGGAGCTCGTAGGCTGCAAAGGGTGGGGGGCGCAACACAGACCATCAGAGACTAGGGCAGCTGGCTAGGATTCCTTCCTTCCTTTCTTTCTTTTATTTTATGTTTTCTTTTATATTACAGACTAGACATTAAACACATACATTACAGTACATACATACACAATACATACACAAATGACAAAAAAACAACAGAAAAACATGTGCATAAAAACAAGCAAAGGAATACAAGGGGGTTGGGGGGCATCAATAAATACTTAATGTAGCTTTTTTCTTCTTTTTTAACAACAGATCCTCAAAAACCTTGTTGTAGCTCATCATTATACATCATTATATATAATCAGGTAAGGAGTTCAAATATTACCTTATTGCTTCACACAATTCCTCTGCCCAGATCAAGTCTCTTCCAACCAACTGCTAGAACAGCTACAGGTTGGAGTTCTTATTTTTTAATTCCAATATTTTCCAAACAATTTTCTGTTTAGCAGCAAGACAACTGAAAAGAATGTTTAATAAATCAAATTTTCCTTACAGTTAACCCATGTATTTAGCCTCAGATGCCGGTCCCTCTTTCCTCGTATATCCCAGTCTTCTTCTTCTTCTTCTTCTTCCTCCTTCTTCTTCTTCCTCCTTCTTCTTCTTCTTCTTCCTTCTTCTTCTTCCTCCTTCTTCCTCCTTCTTCGTCTTCTTCCTTCTTCTTCCTCTTCATTCTTCTTCTTCTTCTTCTTCTTCCTTTTTCTTCTTCCTTCTTCCTTCTTCCTCTTCCTTCTTCTTCTTCTTCCTTCTTCTTCTTCCTTCTTCTTCTTCCTCTTCTTCTTCTTCTTCTTCTTCTTCTTCTTCTTCTTCTTCTTCTTCTTCTTCTTCTTCTTCTTCTTCTTCTTCCTCCTCCTCCTCCTCCTCCTCCTCCTCCTCCTCCTAGGATGTCTGACTTCCCATGCTTGAAAAACACCAAACGTTACACATAGGTCCAGTCCTATGCCAGAAGTCCACAACTGGCAATGTGGGCCAATAGTCCTGATGGTACGTGCTCACTTTGCAACCATCACCAAAGTGTAGACCCAAATGAGCAGAAAATTCCATATGCTTTGAGGTGGCAGGAATTATGAAGTCCGTCACTCTGTTTTTCTCAAAAACTGTAAAACCTATCAAACCCTACTCCTCCCACATTTTGGTCAATTGACACCCCAATTGCTACACCACTGTCATCCACAAATGATCTTCACTGATTTTTGAAAAATAAAACATTGAGCCCACAGCGCATCAAAGTGTTTTACTGTTAACAGTACTGTATGCAGCTACTGCAAATACTTGCTCAATAAATCTCCAATGTTCATGAAAAAAATGAAAAAAATGATGACATGGTAGATCTAGTGTGAAAGTTTTCAGAATTTTATCTCAAAAACTGTATTTTGAAGTCTGTCCTCATTTTGTCCCCTCAAACTACTGCTGTTCCTACAGGAAACAATACACTACCCACAATCCTATAGTGCAACAGCAATGTCTTCACCAATCAGAGACGTTGTTGTTGGCAACCATGCCCCAATAGCGGTCCCTAGGACTACAACTGGCTAAATTGATTCTGATTGAGAGAACACCTGTGCCACTGATTGTTTGATTGGTGTCCTGTCTTGTTAGTCTGCGTGTATATAGCCTACATGTAGCTCCCCCAATCCCCTCCTGTCTAATTATTATTTGCTGTAGCTGTGCATTGTCCCTGGTGTTTCCTGTGCCATCTTGTGAGTTTGTACGCTTTGTCTTTTGTTCTCCACTTGTTGAGTGTGTACCTTGGTTTTATTGATTAGTCTTTGGTTTAGTTTTTTACCCCTTGTGGGGGTATATGTATGTAGACCTCGTAAAATATTTATTGAGGATTCCTGCGGTGTAAATAAGCTGACTTTTTTATTTATTAGAGCTATTTGAAGCCCTACTCTCCTTATTCACTACAAAATCTTCAATGTTCATGAAAAAAAGGACATTTCACTGACATGGTAGATTTAGTGACATTTTTCAGCATTATACAGTATCTCAAATACGATTGGACAGTACAGTAGGACCCCATTTTTCCGAACCCAACGGGGCCGAAGGTCGTTCGTATCTCTGAAATGTCCGGATGACTGAAACATATGTTAAAATGCACCAAATTCAATAAGTGGTATACTTGTTTCATCAGACTCTTAATAGACCGATAAATACCCTTAATTACTTGTGAAAATGCATCAAAATTGCAATCAAATAGCCAACTAAACTCATACAGCCTAGCCTATAATAGGCCTACAGTAGCCTATAATAAAATAACCGAATTTCCACTTGAGTGCGTGCTTTGATCAAATACAGTACTTTATTCTCAAATGAGGCCTACGCTGCATCGATAGGCTACTGTATTCGCAGAACAAAATGGTATAGCCTAAAAACAACCCAACATTAGAACAATTGGAGCAAATGATAATCAAGAAATAAATAAATGAAATGACAGACAAGTTGTCGTGTCTTAGGCTATCGTAGCCTTAAAGGAAAGTCTCTAAAACAACCGATGTAGGCTATTATTTAACAAATACAGTAGGCCTAGTAGGCTAATCTACATGCTCACAACACGTCTGTGTTCCCAAAGTCCATTAACTGGGAACGAAAAATGACTCGATGCTGCTTCAGGTTGCTGACGCGCTTTCTGGCTACCAAGGAATGCAGCTCTCGCGCAGCAGACTCGTTTGTGTTTTGCGCTCGACATTAGAGTAACAAAGAAATGAAACGTGACAGTAGACTACAGCCTACAGGCAACATGAAGGTCTACATACAGTTCTGTTTTTATTCAAAGTAGGATACAGTACTGTAATGAAAATCCCACCAGTAACCAGATAGCAGGCTAGCAGGCTTTTTAGCCTGTCCGGTAGACCGGGAGGTTCGGATCTCTGAAGTTCGGATGAGTGGGGTCCTACTGTATTTTTAATTCATCACTCCCAACCCCCGCCTAGGACTACATCCGACCAAATTGATTGGCCACTGATTGAGTACAGCCTCAGTTACTCTACAATTAAGATGAGCCAAAAAACAACCCCCACCAGTTTGTCACTCATGAATATGATACATACATGCATACATGAAGGCTGCCACATGCCTCGTGATTAAAGTTTGTTTGAGAACGTTCTTTTGTAGATTTTATTAGAAGATCAAGCGAAGGTCAAACTGCTAGCTTCTCACTTGGCTCAACAAGAACATGACCTTCCCTTTGGTGTCTATGGTTGTGAGTTAAATCCCTGGGTGATGCATAATAAACATGCTAATGCATACTCGGGCATTGTACTATTTGGATTTCAGACACACGATTTTAAATATTTTTAACAATATATTAGCATCTCCACATTATGTGGAAAAGTGTATTTGTACCCTTTGTACTCTAAGGCAGAACACAATGAATAGAGAAATCTTACAGGTCAGAGACCAAACAAGTAGCTGTGGATGTAGTCACAGCTACTTGTTTGGTCTCTGACCTGTAAGATTTCTCTATTCATTGTACTACTACTACTGTAGCGATTGGTGTGATGCTGTTGTACACCACGGAGACAAACACATTCAATTCTTCCCCTTGCTGTGCGTTGGCCTCACCCTCGTAGACAATGTGGAAGCCGGGCTTGTTCTGGGAGTAGTCGCTGTGGAAGAGCAGGCTGGTCTCGTGGGTGGTGCTGAACAGAGAGTCGGGCACGGCGGATCCGCTGAAGCGGTCGATCACGACCCCGTTCTCAGGGCCTCCGCTGCGCACCTCCAGGTAGTCGTGTACGGCTTCGGTAGAGAAGTTTAGAAACTGCAGGTGGATGCCTTGGGAGAAGAGAAGAGTTTGCAGGGTTTCTGACTTAGGTAGAATGCAAATATTGTACTTCTGACTTGGGATATTCTGATTTACAACATTTGTTCTGTGAGGGATTGCATGACTATCTCCACAACAACAACAGGAGCAGCAGTAAAAAATAGGCTGATGGGAGACCGACCGTAGCCGACAGGGAGCTGGACTCTCCAGCTGCAGTCCAGGCTGCTCTGGTAATTTCCTGGGAAGCCTGGGCTCAGGATCACGCCACTGAAGTCTGTCATCGAACTGCCACACTGAGCTATGGACACCAGCCAGGGACAACATGTTACACACACACACAGCTGAGAGGAGGTGTGAACAAGTGTGTGTGTGTTCACAGTATGCGTGTATGCGCAAGTGTGTGTGTTACCGATTGTTTTCAAGGGGTAAGTGTGTGTGTACGTGTGTGTGTGTGATTCACTGAGGTATTTCCGCCAACAGCCCACACACGACCACGTTATCCCCTCCTTGGAATGGAATAAATGGAGAAGTCAGTAATCAATAGCGTCACATCACTCTGTACAGCTCAGGGACTGATCAATTCAAGTCTCGCTATGACACCTCTTTAACTACATCACAGAAAAAACAAACAAAGAAACGCTCTGAAGATAAAAAACAAAAAAACACTGAAGGTAAAAAAATAAAAAAAATGCTCTGAAGGTTAAACTCAATCTCCCTCTCACTGTCACGTACTGTAAATACCCATGCGTAATGCAATTACAGGCGGCAGATGCACCCGTTGAATCCTCCCTGTCGCTCCTCCGGCAGCCTGTTTCTGCGCTGGGGGGGCTGGAAACACAGTACTGGTGTCTTCTGGGACCAAAGGAACCAAGCCGCTATGAAGGGGTCTAATAATTGTGTTGTTGGCTGAGACTGGTCGGCCTGCCTGTGTGAAATGGGGCCGCGTGTTTGGATGAACGCGCACAAAGGCCGGACGCTTTTATGTCAGTTTACTGGCAACAGAGAGAGCGCCTTTCTCGGGGTGAAATGTGAAGAGGCTCCAGATGACAACCGCACGTGTCCAACAGGGTTGCGACGTCAATAAGCCTGGATTTACTGCTGCAGTGAACCGTAGAGCTAGATGCTGTGTGTGTGCGTGTATGTGTTGGGAACGCAGAAAGTGAAACCCTGCCAAAGAGAGCAGCTCCCAAGTATAATCCCGGGAATCAGCTTGGAAATCAGCAGTGGAACTACAAGGAAGGAGTGGGTATACTCATGAGAGAAGTCAAATCCTAACCAGCTGCATAGCGGAGCGAAGCCTTATTGATTTACACTGGAAAGAGCATAACCATACATTGAAAGGCAGGGTCCTGTGGTCATAGTCGGTTCAGATACAGGCAGATGTGATCCAAAACAAACATCCTGTCAATCTAACATCCTCTACAGACTCAAATGATGGTAATGGAATACAGGGAATATATTACCTAGACACAGTGGCACAGGGTAATTCCATCTTCTGACAGGTCCTGGCATACAAGTGATATATGCGTTACCCTGTTGGGAGAGATACAACACGCCTACAACCATATTTCCATTCCATTACAGTAAAATAGCACGGACCTGCAATGATCAAATCTAGAGTTTGAACGCCCTTAGCTTAGTGCTTCTCGACAGAACCACCTCTGAAAAGCTTTATTCAAACATATTTCATTGCATTGGGAACCATGGTGGATTTCTGGCTTTGGTTTCCTATTTTGAGAGTTTTTACAATACAATCCTTCCTGAAGGTTCTGGTGAGTGTGAGTGTTTCATCATCTTAACAGGGGGTGGATGAGCTCCCGCTATAGGCTGTAGATCTCGAAAAAGATGGATAGGTATAAGCAATATGGTAAGAGCTCCACAGTCTTCTGGAAGGCTTGGCAGAGCTCTCAACCTCTTATTTATACTTACAGTATCCCTTCCAGATCAATGAGTCTAGGGCTTAAGGGCTAGGGGCCAGGGGTTGGACAGGGTCGATAATGTAGAACTTAGGGCTTCTGATTGTTTCTGGTTAGGGCCCCTTGTACTGTATAGGAACCAGGGGCCATGGGTTGTTTCTGGAAGGGCACATAGTCCTGCGTTGAGAGGATAGGGGCTGTTTCTGGACAGGGACCTAGTATAGGACTTAGGGGCTTGGGGTGACCATGCAGCAATGTATGGTTTCGGGTTTGGAACAGATTGGACCTAAAGAACTGCGCTAGGTCACTAAGCTTGGTGCGAAACGCTCCGGTGAAAAAGTCAATATGGGATTAGTGACGCTGAAACATCACACCAACATTCTTCAGAAAGGACTGAGCGAGACAGGTATCAGGTACTGGCGCCTGCCTCTTGCTTCTCACCTTGGGGGTACTTCCACTCTGCACACACAAGCTACTCCGCTACACAGAGCAACAATGATTTCCAGTATCCCAACAGTTGGAGTTGTTTTCTAACTTGTTTTTAGTTTCCTACCTGCAAAGAGTAGCCTTGGTCACACTGGAAAGATACCATATCGCCCACGGTGTAGCGATCGCCCACTTTTATACCATAGCTGGGGGCTTGAGGCTCTGGACATGAATCCAAACCTATTGCTTAGGACAGAGTCACAGAACACAAACGTGGCAACAGCAATCACTCAAACCACTCCAAACAATTACAGTAAAGTGTAAGGTAGGGAATAAGTCACACATGTACAAGCAAATCTCAAGTCTTAACCTTCAAGTCTCAAGCAAGTCCCTGTATTTAGACTCAAGCAAGTCAAGTCACTGCTAAATGTCAAGTCAATCACAAGTCAAGTCACCATGACAGAAACACTTAAAACAAGAGAGGAATATAAGATAAACAATCCCCGTAAGGAAATAGGTGCTGTAGCAGCAACAACAAAGAAAATGAAACACAGGAGAGGTACCAGAATGAATGAATGAATGAATGAATGAATGAATGTGGTGGCGCCGACTCGGACTGCGAGGAATCTGGGTGTGACCCTGGATGACCAACTGTCGTTCTCCGCACATATCACATCCGTCACACGCTCCTGCAGTTTCATGCTCTACAACAGCCATTCTCAACCAGTGGCCCGCGGAGGCAGTGGTAGCCTACTGCCAAATGGTTAGAAAAAAATAAAATAAAAGTTTGATAATTTACAAAGCCAGTTATTTTTTATCTAAAATGTACTGTACTCAAGAATTCACATATTTATATAAAAATGTCAAGTTAAAATGTATAATTTCAATGGCCAGTTATGTTTGAATATCACCACGCCAATCACATCCCTTGGTGTTGAGACAAATGTGTTCAGCTAACTTAGCTAGCGAACATTCCCTCAGATCTCATGTACAGTATTTGGGATGGTGGTCCTCTGGTTAGTTAGTTAAGTGGGCCTTAAGTTGCAAAATATTGAGAAGCCCTGCTCTACAACATCAGGAGGATTCGCCCTTTCCTCACTGATGAAACGGCGCAGGTGCTCATCCAGGCCCTGGTCATCTCCCGCCTGGACTACTGCAACTCCCTCCTTGCTGGGGCCCCGGCGTTAGTCATTAAACTCCTGGAACTTGTCCAGAAAGCTGCTGCTTGCCTGGTGTTCCAACCACCCCAAGTTCTCCCACACAACTTCCCTTCTCCGTTCTCTACACTGGCTCCCTGTAGCAGCTCGCATCCAGTTTAAACCTCTGGCGCACTAGCCTACAGGGCAATGAAAGGAGCAGCCCCCTCCTACCTCCAGCTCATGGTCAAACCCTATACCCCCTCCCGACCACTATGCTCTGCTGCCTCAGGGCGACTGGTTGCCCCATCACTTCGAGGCCCCTGCGGTCGATCTACACAGATACAGCTCTTCTCTGTCCTGGCCCCGCAGTGGTGGAACGAACTGCCCACTGACGTCAGGACAGCAGAGTCGCTGCCCATCTTTCATCGCAGGCTCAAAACTAATCTCTTCAAGAAGTACTACAACGATCCTCCCTCTTAAGCACCTATTGTATTTTAGATTGCTCTTGCACTTTGCCTTCAGCACTAGATTATGCTCTTAGTCACTTGTTTTAGAAAGGAGATGCACTTGTGAGTTCTGGCAAGTAGTAGTACATTGGCTTTTCCTACATTAAATGCAATTATTGTGAGTCGCTTTGGATAAAAGCGTCTGCTAAATGATTGTAATGTAATGTAATGTAATGCAATGGATGAATGAATGAATGCATTAATAAGTCCATGTGCAAAGTGCACCATGCAGGATTCAGTAGTAAAAAGTGAACAGTTCTAACAGTTTTCCAGTTCTCCAGCAGTTAACCAAGTCAAGCCTTGCCCTTGGTTGTGGAACTTGATAGCTACCGGCACAAAGGACTGGCCAAGGCGCTTTGTGGTGTGTCAAGGAGGGATGAGTCTGTGGCTGAACTAGATTACATAAAATGAAATACTTCAGAGAAATGTCTGTTTCTTGCCCTGGAGACATTAGCTTTCACTACTGAGATTTTTAAAATCACGTATTACATTAAAACAGATATGATAGCATATAATAATATTGGTATGCTATTTCATCTCCAAGTATTTTGACATTTTTCCTTTAATTAGGCCTTCCATCGATAGTTTTCCACATAGAGGATAGTGAGTGACATTAAAATAAAGTTTCGAATGACTGATATTATGGTGTGGAGGGTGTCTAGCATGTCTGGATCATGGCAGTTTTTAAATCATTTAACCTTGAATGCCGAAATAAAAGATATCCCCAACAGTTTTCCGCCTTGTACGTATTATGCGGCACAATGTGTAGGCAATCGTTCCAACTGTTTGAAAAATAAACTAGTAGTATTCTATCTGATGATTATTATTTGATGATTATTATTTTCTGCTGGGGATTGTGTAAACTAATGCATCCATTAATTTAGAGCACTGAAATTGTAATCCTCATAATGGAAAAATGCCATGTTTGCCTGATCTGTCACACTGTTGATTAGAGACAGGGAGAGGGCAGTCTGCTGTAGCTGAGTTAGAGTACATCGACTTTGAACTAGTGAGGGACCGCAAAGAGAATAATTAAGTCCAGTCTTGAAAAGCTGTCAATTCATAAGCTCTCTCATCTGAATCACAAATGGTCTGGTTCGGCTCCAGAGGAAATCAGTGCAGGTATGGGAGAATCCTTTCAACAGACTTTCACTTCGATCATGTCTTGCATTGTTTTCTATGTCCTGCTAGACGCTGTGCTTTAAGCTTGGGTTTGCGCACTGCACTAAAAGTCAATCAGTCATGTTTCAATTTGGGCTGTCAATTCAACACGTTAATTAAGTTCATTAATTATGCAAGCATTAACACGTTAATAAAAAATAACGCAAATGAATCGCACTCATTGATTTAGTCCTGCTGTAGGTGGCACAGTTGCCGCGTCATCGCATGATTTAACATTATTGAAGCAACAAACTTAATTTGGACCTGAATGGCCGCGTAGCCTACATCGTATGTCACGCAAAAGCATCACTGCCTTCAAACTAACTCAAGGAGGTGGATAATCACTTTGCTTTGCCCTCTAAACAGAAAGTTTACTTTCAAAAAACTCACAAATGGGCTGGTTAATAAGAGCGTGGTCATGTGCCATATCTGCAAGAAATAATTTGCATTTTATCTGAGCAGTTATAGCCTAACTTATCATCTCAATTCTAAACATGTTAACAGCTGTCAGCCCCAATAGCCTACTAGCGGGCTTCGTCACCCCACAATCACTGAGAGCAGGCTCAGAGTGAGTCTACCTCTGAAAAATTGACAAACTCCATCGCAAAGTGGATTGTAGTGGACTGCAGGCCAATTTCCATGGTAGAAGACAAGGGCTTAATGGCTTGATGGCTTAATGGCAAATTGCTTCCTCTGATGCAACTTACAAGCTGCCTCTAAGAGGCACCGTAGTTACAAAAATCCACCACCTGTATGACACAGAAAAGACCACAAAAATAGAAGTACTGGCGCGGCCAAATACACTGCTCTGACTGGGGATCACTGGACGTCGGTCAGTAACCACAATCACAAGGCCACAATAATGTTATGTCTTTGAATTGAAATATCTTCATTTGGGGGCTTTTGCCATCAAAAAATGGATATGCGATCAATTGGCAATTAATCGTGATTAATTATTTACATATCATGTAATTAATTAGATTAAGTTTGACAACCCTAGTTTCAATGTAACCAACTTCAAAAGTATGCCGTTGTGGTGCAGTGTGTTCTTTACACCTGTGTAGTCACTCAGAAATCTGCCTCTGTGTATTAACATGTAACACATAAATGTGCATAATCCATAAGTGGTCCCAGAAACGGAACAGTTTACAGAGAAACCCAAATCACGGGTGGTCATGGAGACAGAACCGCCTTTGGAGAGACAGGGCTCTAAAGAGCAGTTACAGTATAAGGTTGCGATCACACCAGAAAGTCCGAACCAAGGACCAGACCAAATGAGTGAAGTTGCAACATTGTTGCAGTTTTTTTGGTCTGGTTCGCATTCACACTGTCATTTGTGTAATCGAACCAACACATGTAAACAAATGTCAAGCGGTCATACAGGTTGCTCATCTATTGGCTAGAAAAATTACGAGGGAAAATACTTAACCGCATGTAATTACAGCAATCACTGTTACAATGGAGCCACAACAGCGCACTGCATTTGCCATACTGGCGCTACTTGTGATTATTTGGTGCTCTGGCCAAATAACAACGGCGACCCAATATGAGCATGACCGAATCTGGACGTGTGTAAACAATGAAGGCGCGCTGCTTTTTTCAATGCAAAGGAGTTGTAGGAGTTGGTACCAACGCAGAATACGGGCCCTGATGGATGCCGACGAGACCTTCTCCGTGTACCTATCACACAGGAGACGTGTTCTTTGTTTTGGTCCTACGGATAGTCCGATGCGCGTTCACACCAAAAGCGAAGTGAAGCATGGTCCCTTTCGAAGCGGACCGAGTCCGTGCTTTTTAGGCGGACCATGGTTCGGTTATTTGATCCGGGGACCAAGTTCAAATACGCGTTCACACCTCTCCAAACGAAGCAGAGCAAACTTTTTTGGTCCAATAGTCCGATTCCAAACGGATCAAATGTGTAGGTGTGAACACACCCTAAGTGTGATGGCAGACACACCCGACAGGAGTTCACTGAAGAGTTTGAAATGTAGGGAGGGTGGACAACAAACTGTACATGGAACAGTTCACTGAGGAGTTAGGAGGAAGGTTGGACACATACATGGAACCTTTCACTGAGTAGTTAAACGTGTTGGGGGATGGACACATAGAACATGTGGAACAACTTCCAGAAATTGGAGGCCAGAACAGCCTCCAAAGGAACAAGGCTATAGTGGTGGGAGGGGGGATCCCATACACAGAACAACAGATAGAACCTCCTCTCTCCTCATACCTGTGTATTCCAGGTGGAACCCTGTGGCCGACACGCTGATGTCTGACTGGAAGGTCAGGTAGAGGTTGTTGGATGTGCTGTTCAGCAGCTGGGGGATGGTGGTGCCTAGAACATTCCAGAGGGCCGTCACATCAGTGTTTATTCTCCCACATCTGCTGCTAGACCTTAGCCTGATTGCTACTCTACACACGTACACACGCTACACAGAATGGCAATCCTGTGTACAGTAATTGCATCAGGTAAATACATAAGAGGTGTGCAGCCATTTTGCGCCTCGTTTGTTGCGTAGAGCATAAATCACATTTCAGTCTGTATTCTCTATAAGGCCAGCCCGTTCATACAGCCTACAGGTATCCAGAGGGGTACAGTAGGTGAAAGCAATGTGGTGAGGGAGCTGTTGAGCTACTTATAGTAGAACTCCCATCCTGTTTTTACCTTGCAGAACCTTTTAAACTTCCGCCAGTCCACAGGGGGGTAGGAGCCAGAGCTTGATTTAGCATTATGAAATATCTCCCCACTGTGTAAAGTAGGCAGTAAGCAATCTTGCTCTTTGTGACTCCCTGTCCGTTCAACCCTCTGACACTAGAACATTCCGGAAGGGCATGCTGAGTGTTACCTCCGCTTGTCCTACCTATCGCCAACTTTGCTGAGTTTTTAGACATGGCTTCAGTGGCACATGTTTGAGACGCCGACTGGGGAGTAGAGTTTGAAACTTCTACCTGAGTAGCTGCCCAGACGGCGCGCGTTCCCGTCTACCCCATCGAAAAAGTCCAATGAGTCCCAGTTGTGCTCCGTGGCGAAGGTTATGACCTGGATCTGAGGACAAAAAGAGCAGGAGGAGAGAATATAAGACCTTTTTTGTTCAAATTTAATCTCTTCTGCCAAACTGCTTTTTTCTTGCTATCTACATTTATGCAGTATTTTCCCTCACTTGGATCCCGGCTCCCTCTGGCACAGAGATCTTCCAAGCACAGTTGAGATAGTTGGCGTAGGGTTCAGGGTATCCTGGAGACAGTATGGTCCCCTTGCGTGCAGTGAGCACGCCTCCACAGGGGACTGTCCAAGGGCATGACAGGGTTCACGCAGAGTAGACAGCATGAGGAGCACACACACAAAAACACAAACACATATACACACACATACACACACGCACACACACACACACACACACACACACACACACACACACACACACACACACACACACACACACACACAAAGCAGCAGCATAGGAGCAGGCGGGGGGGATTCAGGAAGAAGCAGACAGGAGAGGAGAGAGAAGAAAGTAGGAAACATTAAGATCCAGAGTACATGAGAAAACGCTGGTGAGAGAAATTCCATTCAGATTCATATTGAATACAAAATGTTCTTGGTTGCAATAATAAAGTGTGAATATATTTTATATTACATTCATACAGTAGTACATGCATTTTTAAGGAAAGAAAACTGTGATAAGAAATATTAAGGGAAGGACAAATCACAGCATATCACAAACGACCACACTTCACTTTTCAGCTCTGTTAAGACTCGTCGTTCCCCTGACATGTAAACGTCCCCCATCTTTAACTAGCCACCTTTTGCTTTTCAACGGCCGTTTCATGACCGACGGGTGGATGAGAACAAATTACATTCCGCATCCATTCTCCGTGCTCCGAGTGAGCATGTGTCCTCCGCATGTTCACGGAATCCAAACGTCAATCAAGGAACAATAACTTCTGCTTTTCTTCTCTCACGGGGGATAAAGGTTGAGGGTTGACTGGCTATTCTATCTGCCACCCTCCCCAATATGACCAGCACAAAGGACGACAAATTGATGCCCTTCTAAGCGTTAAAGAGGACATTTTTTCTCCACATGTAGCACCAGATGTTATCTGTAAAGGACAGGACTTGATCTAGAGGCCAGTGACTATACCTATGTTTAGATCGTCCCCCGAACCGATCAGTGCTTATCTATAATCCGGGTCTACAGGCATTCTGCTGCTCTCCCTTCGCCTGCGCGAGTACTGCTTAGCAGGCTGCAGCGCACCTATATCAAATCATTCGAGCGATCCGGTTTGCCGCAATTCCAAACTCATCAATATTTTACAGGTGATATCCACGCCGCCGCGCACGCTCTCTGGGCAGCGGCGCTGCGCGGCCGGCGACTCCATCCCCGCTCCCTCCGCCGGCTCCGGCCGTACACCTCCCTCTTCACCTCCATTCATCATGCTCTCCAATAACCATCGCTTCAGCACTCGCCGCATGTAGCATGCCCAATAAGGACATCAATTAACATGCGGGCGGTGACTAAGCCAACATAACCACAGAAATGCGTGGAGAATTGAAGCGGCCATTATCTCACCTCGGCTTGCTACAGTATGTCTACAGGATGTGGTTAGAGTAAATGAATGGGATGTTTTGGGATGGCTGGTGTAGTATTCTACATGTTTAATAACAGAGCCTGTATGTATACCTATTAGGGATGTAACGATACACTAATCTCACGATACGATACGATACACGATATTGGGTTGACGATAACAATACGATACGATACACTAAGGGCAGGTGTGAAGCGTTGCAGTAGCGCTGCTGTTCACACCAATAGTGCATTTCTACACATTTCTACTCCAATACACTTTGTGAATTTAGAGCTTAACTGTTGTAATATCATGCATAGACCTAGTCAAAAGACATGTTTGTTACCAGCGTTGTGTAGCCAGTGTTCACTGATATACAATAAACCTATCACAATATTGTTTTCACCTTGACGATACGTATTGTGACGTTTCTGTATCGCAATATATTGTTGCACGATATATTGTTACACCCCTAATACCTATAGCCTACTCTGGTCTGCCACTGTGAGCCCCCGCTCAAGCTTTCTCTCTGCCTTTATGAGATGTTCCAACTGCTTTCTCAGGGAAATGGCTGGATAAATAGTTCCTCGGAGACACCCGCGGAGCTGAGAGGTAATGGAATCCGGCCAGGCGTTATACAGACCATGGAAGCCGTGCAAGGATGGATGCTCCTTATAGTCTCCTGCACCTGAGGTCAGGCCTGGGTGAGACGGGCACGAGGGGCGGGGCTCATCTACACTGTCACACAAGTGTTCACTTGCAATACCATCTGAACAAAAAAGATGCTACGTGGAACTGAAAAGGGGTCCGTGTGAAAGACCCTCTAAGAAAGACGCTTTTTGGTTCCAAGGCTCCAGTAAGAGTCTTAGCACCAATAACAATTCAACCAAGAGCCAACAAAGCTCTTGGATGGTACAAAGGTTGTAGTGGGTCTCCTACTGGGATAACCCAAAAGAACCTTTTGGGAACTCTTGTATAGAGTATAGTGCTGGAAACGAGACACTTCAGTAGGTTTGATTCTGTTGGGGAGTTCTTTCTCAGTAGGGGATATTGAAATGTACTGTGTTCATTCAAGTGGGCATAATTCAATGATGACACAGTAAAATGTTGTGCTAGTTTGGCTAAACAACAAAGCCCATTGTGACTGGAGAGGGATGTGGAATGTAACTAAAAGGGTGGCAAGCGTTGCATGACGAGTGGGTGTGAATTGAGAGATAGAGTGTGTAAGAGAGAGAAAGAGAGAGAGAGAGGGAGGGAGAGAGAGAGAGAGAGAGAAGAAAAGACAAAACAACATTCTCTTTCCTGGAGTATGCTGTGGAATGAAGAAAAAAGTGTGACAAGCTTTGCATGATCAGTGGGTGTGAATTCAGAGCAAGATAGGGAGAGAGAGAGGGAGGGAGAGAGAGCAAGAGAAGAAAAGGCTAAATAAATAAAGCAAGGCAGAACATTTTCTATCCATTATTCTTCATTACTGAATAGCTGGAGGAAGGGATGCTTCAGGCAGCTGATAGCCCAGCAGATAGAACAGGAAGCCCAGACCCGTATGGGGGGCGTTGCTGGGTGGGGGGCATTCAGTGTGCATAAAACGCTACTGTATGTATACTGTACTTGAATTCCCTCTGCTGTAAGTGAACCGCCGTGAACCACAAAGACACCAGTTCACGTGAGGGCCATTTCAGACAAGGCACTGACGTGTGTGTGTGTGTGTGTGTGTGCACACGGGCCTGTGCGTGACCGTTTGCATGCAGGCGAGTGTGTGAGAGGCCTGCTACTCACCGACACAGGTGGGAACGGTGCCGTTCCACTGTGCCAGCGTGTTGGGGACCGACTCACACCCGATGGAGGTGTCACCGTGCAGTGTGTAGCCCGGGCTGCACTCAAACACCACCAGCGTGCCGATGCTGAAGTCGTTTCCGATGCGCTTCCCGAATCTGGGCTCGGGGACGGAGCTGCACTGGGAGGCGCTGGTCCTGGGGACAGCTGGGAGGGAGGCGCGCACACACACACACACACGCATGCATGCACGCACGCACGCACGCACACACACACACATACGCACACAAACACGCACAAACACGCACGCACGCACACAAACACACACAAACACGCACGCGCACACACGCACGCGCACACAAACACACACGCACACACACACACCCAAATGCATACACACACGCACACAAACACACACGCACAAAAAAACACACGCACACACACCCAGATGCACACACACACGCGTGCACACACACAAACACACACGCACACACACACACACACACAAACACACACACACAGATGTTGTGCAGTAGGACTCACATTTCAATCACTTGATCTGAGCTTGAACTTATGCAGTATTAAAAATCCTTTCAATCACTTTATCTGTGATTGAGCTTGCCTGTAGCAATGGATCCAAGGAGAGTACAGAAAAGTACTCTTCATGCCCAGTCGGGCAGGCTCATAAAATGCTGAAAGTAGAGAAGGGCACCGAAATAGGAAAAAAAGTAACAGTGGAGTGGCAAGAATATCCGTGATGATAAGTCAATCCCTGGCCCTGCTCTGCCCAGCTGCGGTCAGTGGAGCCGCGCTGAAAGAACCCTTCAATAGAGGACTGACAAATGTGCTGCAGAAATGTAACTCTTTTTAAACCAGCCAGTGAGCCTTTTGCCAGGCTATAATGCAGTTAAAGTGAGTTTAGGAGACAAATCTGAGATCAAGAATGTAGTAGAATGACAATAACTTACCTTGGTAGACAAAGTGAAATCCTTTGGCTGTCTCTGGACCCACTGTGGTGAACCTGATGGTGATTTTGTTGCCAGAACTCAAAGGTAATGTTTCTCCTGATGGGGGGAAATTGTATTAAATAGAACCAATGGTAACACTTTATTTTAGGGGGTCCTAGTACATGAACACAATGGATACCATATCGAGAAATGCAATTCTTAGCAATACATGACCATTATCACAGTACTGTATTATTTTAGGACCACAGTTTATTATCCGTTATCGTTTTAAAGAAGAGTAGGTCCCTACTACCTGAGTGGGATCCGTAGATAGAGGAGAGGAGGGCGGCTTCTGACGAGGGCCCGTCGTAGATCTCCACAACATCAGTGGCCAACGTCTGGAAAACCACAAACTGGCCGAAAAGCACTGCAGAGAGATAATGACAGGGAGAGAGCAAACCTCCTTATTAATGGATGTGCTGTGACTACTGTACATACAGTCACATGATATTCTGTGTATATAATACAACATGTGAGCATAAATACAATTTACTGCAGAAGTGACAAATGGGCAAATGCAATCTTTGAGACACCTTCCCAATTAGATATTGCCCAGTCTGAAAATGTCATACTGTATGAATCCAGGTACATTCAAGACCAATTCATCATCATATGAAATTTCTCAATATCAAAAAATCTTTTGAATGGAGTCACAGACCATCGAAGAGAGATATTTCATTCTAAGCATGTAAGGTTAATCTTAAATGAGTTGTTTGGTATTTATCATCATAATCCCTGTTATACTGTGAGATTATTTACGATCACATAGAATGGCCCGTGTCAAAATGTTGACAGACTGGGGACTGTTGAGATATTAGTGCTCATTGCTCGTGTCAGAGCTAAGTCATAGCTAACGGATCTCTATGGGCATATATATATATATATATATATATATATATATATATATATATATATAGAGAGAGAGAGAGAGATCCATAATATGGTTAGCTGTTACATGAGAAATTAGCACTAATATCTCAAGAGCGTGCAGTCTGTCAACATTTTGATATGGGCCGTTCGTAAATAACCTTATTACAGGGCTTTTGATGCTAAATACCAAACTAGTCCTTTAAATAATCTGATTATTATAAATAATAATCCTCTCTCTTCTTGAAGGGCAGTGAGGCAAAGTTAAAGAGTAAAGAGCGTATGAAACGAAGACAATGGACATGGTGATAAATATGGAAATACCTCACATGAATATTTCCAATGAACTAGGTCTCATTAAATTGTGTATTTCTGGCATTGCGGTGTAATCTTATCATCCACCTCCTGTGTTAATGGACATGGGCAATTAGATCAGTAGGTTTTTCGATGTGGAGGGTCGTTAGGAGAGATATCGGGCCTAATCTCACCCTCTAGCGCGCAGGCATCATGTGAAAACTAAACACTCCTCGCTTCCGGTGATGAAGACTCATGAACACCAGAGCTAGGAGCTTAGCCCCCAGAATGCCAGGCAGGCACCTTTCTCTCCCTCTGACAGGGACACTTTAATCCATGATCAACTACTGGAAAGCAATGAGGCCAGTCACTACAGTAGTTACCTCCAACGCATGCAAATGCCACGCATCCTGGACCCACAGCGTCATGGTGACATAACAATATGTTATATTAAATTACTGGAACAGAGAGCTTTGGCACATACGCACCAACTCAGGTAGCCTATACACTAATAATAGTATGGAGAAACAGGGGATGGGTGAGATGAATGAGAGAGAAAGAGGGGGAGAGAAAGAGGGAGAGGGAAAGGGACAATACTAATGTATCTGGCACCAGTTTAGCCTGAATCCGCAACATCAGCTTTATTCCTGCGGGGGAGGACAGCACATCTGAGACGTGTTAAAGGCAGTCATAACACAGCAAGGCAGGAAAAATGGCAACATATGTTTTTCCTCCTGGCTATGAATAATGCAAGGAGCTGTCATCTTCTTTTTGTGCCTGAATAGAGTTTTCGGGCCTATCCCGCCATTGCAGTACAGCGGCGAGCTCTGTTCAAAACTTTGGAGAGGGCGGACAATACAGTTTTTTAAGGTGACTCACTCTCAGTTGTGCGTTTGACAGGAAATGCATCGGATGTGACCCCTAGAGAAGAATGACAACCGGATGTTGTTAACTAAGCCTAAACAACGTGCTGTCCTGTCCTGGTGCTTACGGCTGGGGCTAATGCCCTCTGTCTGGGGGGGGGGGGGTCTGTTGTAACATTGCCATATAGAGAGCCGAGAGCACAGCACAGCAGAGCTACACAGATTGGCTTGCACCTCATGGTATTGCAGCAGCAGCAGCAGCTCATCCCTCTCTTTAATCCAAAACCAGCCATGCGTCACCCCAATCTGCTCCTGCGCTGTGATCACATCCAGCTATTAAGTCAATAAATCATTGTAAATTTGTTACCTAATTTATTCAGAGGGACGATGAATCCTTTGTCCTCCAGGGCTGTGCTATCGTATGGATGCAGTATTTTATAATGCAATGTGAAAGATCTTGCTTTTTAGTGATTTCTTTTTTACCATTAGCATTAGTGCTCACAAACGTGGTCATTCTTTTCTCATTGACTAACAGTGGTATTATATAATATGAATTTAGTCCATATTTTTGGGGGAATATGGTCTAGACGTGAAGTCCAGACGTACTGCACAGTAATTACTGCTGATGGTAATAGCAGGAGATCATAATCTAATTTTCTTTTTGGAAACATTAATTTTGTAAATGTGATGTGACTGCGATTGTTTCATTGGTCTGCCAGCAAGATACTCCTCTTGTAATGCACTCTGGGTTTGTTTGAATTAATCACATGTTTCAAGCAATCACATCAGTCTCAGGGGGCCCAGCTCCGGGGCGATCGTTTACAGAAAACTGTGGCATTATACAGCAGCCACAGTCACAGATATTTTTAATGATCCATTATCACAGTGAAATTACATCAGGCCTTTGGCAGGGCAGGAGCTTGCACTCTGGCATGAACTACAGTCCATCAGACGCTATCTGGCACTCAGGACTTTGGCAGTACTCCTTTTGTTTACAACTCCATTCCATATATTTTGTTCTGAGGCAGCGTGCCCCTGTCATGTAGAAGGTTGTAGTTAACTCCTGAAGGGAAGGTGTAGTACCCAGTCAAGGACGAAACTAAACCTATGTTCGGAGATTACTAGGGCTACCCTCTGAAAGTCGACGAGTCCAATCATCAGTCGGAGAACTTTCAGTCGACTGAGATTCTTTAAGTCGAGCAGTTGTTTTTTTGCTCCACTGTCAAGATGCGCTGGTGGGCTAAGACCGCTCATCTGCCTTGTGATTTACAGTACTGTATATAGGACCAATCATTCGTTTTAGACCTAGGATATTACTGTAGTTATTTGTTGTGCAGTAAAAGGGGACTTAAGACTGATACACTGGAGGAAAGAAGGCAAGGAACCCTCTCCCCTCCGCTGTGCGCCTAACCTACTGTGCGCCAAATGGAATATCACAGCACAAAACTGCTTTAAAAATAAATATTTTGTTACCATAGACAGAGCTCTGACGTCCATGAAAATGCTTTAGTGACACTCACAACATGTCCTTGTTGACTGATGCCCCACGCAGAGCTTATTTGCTTTGAAATGCACAGTTGAGGAGGCATTTGAAGTAGATATACAATGTGGGCTAGAGGATGCATGTTTAGCAAGGAAAATACCCCTCTTTTTTGTGCTGCCTGCAAGTTTGAGTTTAAAGTTTGACAGCTGTCCAGACTCCCGCGGTCTCCCCTCAGTCTATCAAAAAAACGAGAGACAAAAGGAACAATTTGTCGAATCTCTGCTTCGAAAAGGCAAATCTCATTCGACTCACAAAATTCCGAGTCCGGTACAGCCCTAGAGATTACTTGTGCGGCCAGAGTGGAAGCACATCAGTCTACGTCCACCCTGGAGATCACACCTTCTATTAGGCTCCTGTCTACCCCAGACTCTGGCGGGAGCAATCAGGCTGAGTGTGATTGCGCGTGGGAAGAGCTAGCCATGCTCCAGAGAGCCTCAGGTATAATCTCACTCTTCAGCGAGCAACACCCAAAGAGTAAACACCCCAGGATTGGGGATTTCATAATCACTCTCCACAGTACTTTTGAACTTACAGCCCCTGATTTATTAGCCGATTGCAATCTGACAGTGCTCCACGCACAGATGCCAGGCATCATGCATACGTTAGTACATTTGATGACATAGAGACATATGCCTCGGCCATAAAGCCTGCAGCGACAGCCAAGGACTAAATGTCGTGGCTATAAAAGTTTTACGTTGTGAATGACTTGGCTCATTATGACCTGTGAGCTAAGACTAAGACTTTGCAAAGTGACTGAAGGAACGTCCAAGGACGCAATCCCACTCTGAAGTAATCACTGTCATTACAAGGTATTATGGCTTAGCAGTCATGTCGTTTAGTGGTAAAGTATGATGTACAGTATGGGAACTTATAGATGTGTTACCAATGAAAGTTTGACATTTACAGTACATCCACACTTCTCCCTCCCCACGCCCCCATAACTTGTCCCACATGTCTAAAAATAACCTATGCTGCTAAATTACCATATAATTACATAGCAGTTCTACTTGAGAGTTATTAATACAGCAGTTAGTAATCAATGTCAACTTAAGGTAAAGTGCTAGCCCGGAGCATGAAGTATAGTGTATAATAAAGGAGACTTAAGAGATTGACTACTACTTGATAAGGGGATCATACAACATTATATAATGGGTAAAATGCCTTCTCACAGTTCCTACAAGTGGCTTTTGAAGCATATAGATCTCATGAAGACTTTACTCCACCCTTTAACAGCGTGATTCATGTCTTATAAAGTGTGCACAACACCAAGTACTCCATAAAAGTTAACATTCTGCACGGCAGATCTGTGGCTTTACACCAAGGAGATAAGCTTGCCTCACTTCCCCAAAACCAGTGAGATGAAAGCCTATCCATAAAAGGCTCAAACTACAAAGCACAATGTTTAATCTACAAGTGTAGAATATGTCTGGAACTCAGTCCACGGACACTAGCTTTTTTTCACTCGGATACCATAACCTTTTCTCATCAACACAACTACAAATACAAGTATAGCTGCTGCATAGCTTAGAGTCCGGGCCGGCCATTTTGAGGATTAATAAGGAGGAAGAGGAGGAAGACAAATGAAGAGTAGCCTACTGGGCTACGGAAGCCCTTAAGTGTGCATAAAGGCTAATCGCTAAGCTAAATTAGCCTATGGGGAAGTATGCAGAAAGGGCAATTTGAAGCGAAGGATGAGGATGAGGAAGAAGAGGCGATAAATCATAAATACTAAATTGTGCCTATTGACACTTTAGTTGAGCAAGTAGACCTCACTTCATGCTC
Organism: Borostomias antarcticus; assembly: GCF_949987555.1. Taxonomy (NCBI): domain Eukaryota; kingdom Metazoa; phylum Chordata; class Actinopteri; order Stomiiformes; family Stomiidae; genus Borostomias; species Borostomias antarcticus. The sequence continues at coordinate 15,788,911 of NC_140243.1, read as the reverse complement.
ATTGACTAGTCATAAAAAGGATGTCTGTACCTTTAAGAGTCTGCATCTGTCCTCAAATGTTTGGTGTGAACTGATAGCAACTGCTATTTTTGGACTCCCTCAAGTACCACTATCATTCTTTATGAGGAAAGCATGGCCAGCTTCAGATAGCTGAAAAAGTATAACAGCTTAGATATTTACACCGCAGGAATCCTGGATGAACATTTTAGTAGAGTGACTCACTTCCCCAAAACCAGTAGATGAAAGCCTATCCATAAAAGTGTGATGGGAATGAGTTGTGGGACTAAATTGATTGACTGAGCATGGATTCACTGATTGACTGAATTGATTCGGTTGAACGCAAGTGGGACTGATTACGGGAGATGTAAGCAGACAAATGACTAGTCAGATGAAGAGACGCAAACAAGATGAACGGTAACATGAATTATGAACAGGCTGACCTGATCTAGCTTGAAGCTGCACTAAGAATTTTCCAACTACTAGAGTGACAAACTAACATTTTTAAAATACACCAAAGTAAAACTACTGGGCTACTACCAGTACATTGGCTTTTCCTATCTTAAATGCAATTATTGTAAGTCACTTTCAGTTTTAGTCAGCTAAATGACTAATGTAATGTAATGTAAGACAGCTTCAACAGTTTCCACAAAATATTTATAAAAAAAAAGGCACCACAAGGGGCGAAAACCAAAGACTAAACAATAAAACATGAGAAGTCAGACTTCCTAAGGGGATTCAGATTCAGAATATTGAGGGGCCGTCAGCTGAGCTGCCCCCTAACTACAGCATGTGTTTTGTCCCAGGTCTTTCTGTGTAGAGTTTGCATGTTCTCTCTGTGTTTGTGTGGGTTTCTGCCAGGTGCTCCAGTTTCCTCCCACCATCTAAGACATGTACAGTATGTTGGGGTTAATACTCCTGTCAGTGCCCCCTGACTAAGACACTGGTCCCTGGGCGCTGTACTGCGGCAGCTCCAAGTGTTAGGATGGCTCAAATGCAAATGGGATCAATACAGAAGACTGTATTGTTCTCCTTCTTCAAAAAGTTATCTTCACAGCGTTTCCAGTAAACAACCTTTGAAATCTAGCAGGGCTGTCTACGAGCTTGGCCGAAGGCAAAGGTTGGTTACCATGGATAATTAATCTCTTTACTCAGTACTAACGCTAATGTTTGAAATATGAGTGAAAAAATTATTTCTGACAGAATAATCAAACATAAAAGGGCAACAGATGCCTTACTGACATCCACAAGCTTCAAAATAAATGAACTTGTGCAAAGAGCATACATACCAGTATGAGCCTGGTGGCTAAGGATTGGTCAGTGGAAAAGCACCCTAGTCTAAAGCACTCTAGTCCAGACAGAGAGAACTGTCAAGCTTACTGAGAGAAACAGACTGGTTCTGTGGTGGAGAGAGCAGCCTGTAGACCATGAAAGAAAAAGAAAGAAACTGAAAAAGGAAGGATGAATGCATATTGATTTGTACATCGGAAATTCTTTCAGTACTGCAATATAGGCTACATAATGAACGATACATATACAGTACATAACATAGATAGTACCCTAGCAACCAGATTCACTAAGATTTTGAGATTCGCCTCAGGTTCAGTCACATTCAAAACCAGCTATAAATACATTAACCTAAGACCACACTTGGATAAACATGAATATTCTGTAAGGTACATCTATGAAGCATGCACGGTCCACAGAAACCTACTGTATAACACATCCATCCTGTGTAGTTGATCTCTTCCTGGTACTGTATCTGTGTGTCCCAGTGGACCAGAATTATGAGATGATATTTCAGCCTGACCTTTCCATGCCAAAGCTTCAAGCCTGACACGCCTGTCTGGTGGAGTAGAGACACTTCAGGTCGCCCAACAGTCTCAGAGCCACATCTGACACACACTGGTGCACACCGCTCTGTACTCTACTGAAATGTCTAGGTAGTTAGTATTGAACACATACGATCCCTGCAATAGGGTAAAAGTAAAGGTTGGTTTGAAGGGGAAGAAAAGGTTGAAGATAACAAGAACCACTAGATACAGGGGGTCAGGGAAGTAGGCGGTGTCCAATGGTGTTAAATTATTATAGTACCTGTATCTTTTATATCTATCCTTTTAGGCGGAGCCGCTAAATATTAATTAATTTCCTACTCAACACTGTCTTACGCTTCCTCGAGTGTCACTCTCTGGCCGAGCTATAGGGGTGTTATTTCCACGGCTCCCACACCCCATTAAGCCCTTTCTTAGCACTTTGGGCAGCACCCGTGTGTGATGCAATATTCATGGTAATGGTGGGTGTGTGGACTCCTGGAGAAATGGACGAGTCGGAGCTGCAGAGCAGGACTGTCAAACTAGAGATTAATTCATGTATCATGAACACGGGGGTTTTATAGAGAAAAATCCCTGTCCTAGAGAAAACATGGCTCCAAGACCTCTGTGGTTTATTTCCATTGAGGAGACGTCGAATCACTTCTAAAGTGTAGCGCTGAGTTATGTAGTGTATATTCTAGCTCTGTATGAAGAGCCCTGTTTACTCCCGGCGGCGTTTTGCGTTTGACCTTGTCCTCCATTAACTATTGAGCATTTTTCATGTCAAGAAAATCAATTTCTGCTTTTCCCCCTGATTCTGTAGTTTTTTCGTCCTCCTCGCCGTCACAGCGAGTCCACCTTGGGCCGTGCTTAGACGGGTACTGGACGGAGATGCAGCTCATATCCAATCGGTACGCAGCTTTAATACTTTATGACTCCATTGGAAATACAGCGGCGCACGCCGTTCGACCGTGAGCGTTGCCTGCCACACTGTGACCCCGAGGCAGGATTTGATTGGTACATAAGAGGTGGAGAGGGGCATTTATCCTGACATTATGTGGGAGGAACCCCGAAGAAATAGTAAATATCCACATTATATTATCCTCAATAGGTTTGAGTGCTTGGAAAACTGGATTATACAAATCTACGAATCTTGGCATGTCTGCTTGCCCATCTGTAGTCAGTCAACAATTCAGTCAGAGAGTCAGTCAGCCTCTAGTTCCTCTGCGACTTCCAGACATTTCTATAAATCCTCAATTCTATACTGCACAGTAAAGGTATAAAGCTTTAGTCTAGCAGCCGCAGTCTAGCTGAGCAGCATGCAAACACAATTTCTGCAACAGCGAAGAGAAACTGCCGGCATGGGAATGAAAATGCTTACCGAAGTCCCCGGGGACAAAGATGTCGTAAAGGCAGGTCTGACCCTGGGTATAATTACGGGGGTAGTTTGGGGACAGCACGGTCCCCTCTGATCCCGTGGAGCGACCCCCGCATGGCGCTGCAGAAGAAAACACAAAGTGACATTACAACGCGCCAGCACAACACCTCAGCCGACGCCGTCGAACCTGGCACGACTGCACAGGTAAGCAAAATAAACCACATATAAGAGGAGGAAAGAACTGCTATTTTACTGCTGACTCGTGTTATTTCAGTAGGTCTACAGAAAACCAGACGTTTTAAAGGAAACTAGACTTTAAAGAGGGGAGGAGAAGCAAGGGGAAGGAATGAATTTAGTTATGATGATAAGGACTATATGCTGCAGTTGGACAGTCCAACCTGGGAGGCCAATGACACAATAACATAATACCTCAGCTCTTCACCATATCCGCGACAGCCATCCATATTCATGCCGCTACATAATTTTGTTTACCACCCTCCAGTGCTTTCTACTGTCCCCTGCTCTGGTGCATGGACTCCGAGAGCTAGCAGCTTCTGTTAGTGGCTGTAAAAACCCACACCTGCAACCTCTCAGAGCCAACGTCAGGGCCGCTAACGACGTGGCTAATTAGTCACCCGGGCCCACGATCCAGTCACCTCACACCCCTCATGCCCCTCACGCCCCTCATGCCCCTCACACCCCTCACGCCCCTCACACCCCTCACGCCCCTCATGCCCCTCACACCCCTCATGCCCCTCACACCCCTCATGCCCCTCACGCCCCTCACGCCCCTCATGCCCCTCACGCCCCTCATGCCCCTCACGCCCCTCATGCCTCTCATTCCCCTCACGCCCCTCATGCCCCTCACGCCCCTCATGCCCCTCACACCCCTCATCTACTGTAGCAGGTGCCTGGGGCTTTGCCTTGCATTGTCAGAGAGAAGCTGTCGGCAGATGGGGACACAATGCACGTCACCGGCGACAGGAGGCGCACATGCGAAATCCGCCCATGCAGAGAGGGACGGATTAAGAACGGATCCAGGTCTTGTCGTTGAGTGATAGGAGGCGTGTAATGAGGAAACATATGTGACCAGAGGGGATTTACCGGCTGAGTCTCGCCAGATCAACCGGAAAAAGGTGTGGGGTGACGCCATTGTAACACCGACACTGTTTCACTTTCCATATAGTTTAACCAAGGCGCATAATTAGACCAGCTTCGAAATTAACATTTTAAATGTGCCTTTCTGTTTTATTTTCTGGTGACGGTACAGTATTGTGAAACACCAGCAATTTTTGGTCTACTTAAACAGCATAGGAGAAATTTTTAATGTGTGACTGCATTATTATTATTTAATTTATTTATTTATGTGTTTTCTGTGGCACAAAGCAAAATTATAATTCTCTAGCAAGAACTCAAAGCTCAAGCATTAAAACGCTAAAACATACATTCAGCAAGCACAAAAACGTACATTCCTGTGATAGCCCGTGTAACTGTGTAGAAGTAAGAACTGATCTATGGCTGTCCCACCTTGGCAGCTGGGCTTGGCTCTGTCCCACTCCGGTCTCTTGCTGTTGCCCATGATGCAGGTCAGGGTGGAGTACCCCTGCAGCAAGTACCCCGCCTCGCAGCGAAACGTCACCATGGAGCCCAATTTGTAGTCGCTGCCCAATCTGGTCCCATTCATCACGTTCCCCGGATCAAAGCAAGCCTCCCGTAGTTTCGCTGACGGAAAGTATATGGAACAGAATGAATGTCAAAGTGGGATATTCCTAATCAGGACAAATTACGTGACAACGTTTAGAGCAGTGTGGAATTAGCAGCGCCGGGTTTGATCGCCTACTTAAAACTCCTCTTGCGTTGCAAAATAAATGAAAACAAATGACCACGGAATTTGTGTTTGACATCCAGATCAGAGGAACAACAAGCCTTTACACAGTTCTCAAGCTGCACAATTTGCACATTGTGAAGAGTCCCATTCTCCTGGTAGCCTACTGCACCTTTATATTCCAGATGAAAGCCAGTGTAGCTAACAGAGCCGTCGCTGCGAAAGGCCAAGTACATGAAGTTGGAGGTGCTCTCGATCTTCTCTGGGAGCTTGCTGTCCTGGAAACTACCAATCAGGTGGCTGTTGCTGTCCAGCCCGTCGTAGATATACAGGAAGTCATAGTTGGGCTCGATACTAAAACTGGAAGGGAGACAAACAAACACAAAAGGGTGGGGTAGGTGGGTCTTTCAGTGAGTCTAAACATGTGACATAATGTACTGCAGACAAGGGAGTTTTCTGATAACATTTGAGCTTCAGAGAACCAGTGTTAGTGAGTCACTTCAGCCTCTTGCATCTCAGACAAGGAATGATAGAATAACACTCCCTCAAGAGGTGAGGGCAGATTAAATCACGGGGACATTGCGGTGAAAGGAGCGGTTCCAGACCATCGTGGGGATATGGTGAGAGATTACTCACTTTGTTGCGCCATATCTCAAATCGCATTCTACTGTGAGGGGAGCGCCTGTTTCCAAAATAATGAGCTATAGTTTGTGACAAAAATTTAAATGGCTTCAAGATAATTGCATTCCAGTCGAATCAAGGTGACGGCAATTTCAAATCAAAACCACCCCTCCTCTTCCCATGAGAGGGTGTTGTTTTGTCGGGTTCCGTCTGCTGTTTGCTCTGAGGGTAAACGTCTGAAAAGTATTTGCATTTCTTCTTTCCCTTGACGCTCCAGACAATCATTACAGTTAACATCTCCACAGCAGCCGTTTACCTGATGAAGGCCAGGGATATGACGTAGTCGGAGTGGACAGCGATCAGCCAGTCACAGTCCTTGCTGTGAGGGTAGGGGAGGGGGTAGTTTGGGGATAAGATGAAGCCTGAGGATCCTGTCACATTTCCCCCACATGGAGCTGGAAAGAAACAAAACACTGTCATCAATATGGATACACATCTGTGGGTACAGTATTTACATAGACCTTCCTTGGTGTTCTCTTCCTAGCTGGCCTCATATACAGTACAGTGCTGTATGTTGCTTCAGCCGACTCCTATGATTTGCTATCAATACCTATGTAACAGAGGTGGTTTCGACCCATGCTGTCACGGTTAGGTAGTCTTGTCTGAGATTTCAAAGCCCAAATGACCTCTTGGTTTAATGACAGATGCTTTGATCCGTCAAAATTACAGTACAACTCACATAATATTAGCCAATCAAGAGCTCCTATCGATTTGAACAGGCCAGTTTATTCCTGTGAAATTGCCTTCATCTTCCTCTAACGTGTTACTCTGAGAACTACCACAGAATGTCTACCGCAGTGTCCCATGGGGCGCCAGTCTCACCGATGCAGCTGGGGGGGCTGGGCTGCCAGTAGTATCTATTTTCCACTTGAATGCAGGTGATTTTGCTTTCCCCCTGCAGCTCGTAACCGGGATCGCAGGAGAAGGACACCATGTCGCCTGGCTCACGCCCTTCCCCGTTGCGACTGCCATTCATCGGCATCCCGGGGTCCCTGCAGGCCGTCGCCACCGAGCCTACAAGACGCAGGAGGAACAGACGCCACCTCATCACACATTCAGCAACTCCGTCAGAAACACAGCTGTGAGGGAACCGAACTGTGGAAACATTCAGTGATTGTTTAAATCAGGAACTCCTTAACCGCGGGCACGACGAAGAACCAAAAAATGCCAATTTCAATCTCATGAGTGACTTTTGAGTGACTCCACCTTGGGTTTGCATCCAGTGGCGATATGCCACCCTGGGCGAACCCCCGCCACGGCGCCCCCCCCGAGCCGACGCGGTGGAACCCTTTCAGTTTCGTTTTGTAAACGTGAAATGAACGGGCTTTCCTATTGTGAATGATAGACTGTCGGCAAGGGGGGGGGGTACTGACAGGCAATTCTGATTGACGTGCGATTTGTTGAGAGGGAGGGTGCTGACAGGCAATTCTGATTGACATGTGATTTGTTGACAGGGGGGGGTTTACTTCACGGAGGTTCGCAGAGTTTTTTTTCTGCTCTTCTTGCCGCCCCCCGAGATGCCCGTGTTGCCCATGCCTAAATACGCCACAAAAACATCCAACAGCGAGCACCCGTTGAGCTCATCATTATTTCAGGAGACCTCGGAAGGTGCGCTTTGACCGGTGCTAGCCCTGCGATAATGCATTTGAACTTTATCTTGAACTAACCATGACCTGGTGACTAGATGATTAGGGAGTGATTAGATCAATCAGCATTGTGTGTTGTTGTGTGGTTAAAACTGTCTTCACAAGGGAAAGACTGGAATAGCTATTCACAACCTCCCCATGCTCCAGTCTCTTACATTTCAGCTGCTGACGCCTCATCCACGCCTTTGTTTCTACACGTCTGGACTACTGCAATGCCCTCCTAGTGGGGGCATCAGCAAAATGCATCAACAGGCTGCAGTATGTCCAGAACTGTGCCGTCCGTATTCTCACCCATACTTTCCCCCGTGAGCACATTACTCCAGTGTTATTCAACCTTCACTGGCTCCCTGTCTGCTCACGCATCAACTTTAAAGTCTTAACCCTACACCTACCAAGCCATACATGCCACTGGCCCATCTGACCCCTCACCCTGTCCTGCCTTACGCGCACCCTCCGCTCCTCCAGCTCCATCATTCTCCAGCAGCCACCCTACAGGCTCAAAACCATGGGAGCCAGGGCCTTCAGCTGTGCTGCTCCACGGCTGTGGAACACACTCCCAGACCCAATCAAAGAGGCAGAGACTCTCAAGAACTTTAAAGCTCTGCTCAAAACACACCTTTTTAGACTGGCATTTAAAGACTTGTGTTGATCCCCCCCCTACTTTTTTTCCCCCCTAATACAGTTTATTTTTATTTTTTCCTTTGTATTTTATTATATTTTATGATCCTTTTTTTAATGTGAAGCGCTTTGAGTTCGAGAATTGCAATACATACTGTACCAATATGATACACACCATCTTCAGCTCAAGAAAACAGAATACATGAATAAAAAATTAAGCAATAAAAAAACGAAGGACCTAGATAGAATAACTAAACACCTATTTTACTTGGAAGTAAGAGAGACTCACTCGAGAAATCGATGGCGAAGCCAGACTTGGTGATGTAGAAGTCAGTCTCAAACTGGATGGTGACGAGATTGAGGGTGGAGTGGACGCCCTCGGGAAGCAGCGATCCACTCAGCTCCCTCAGAGACATCTCGTTCTCAGGAGGACCGTCCCACACCTTCAGGATGTCATGTGACGCCTCCGTGTCAAACGCCAGGAACTGGAGGCTGGGAGTCACAAGGAGCGAGGTAGATTTGGCACAGCTGAGCCCTGCAGTGCTTACGTGTCAATCAGTTACAGCTCTGTCTACATAACGGTGCCAAACATCATTTTACCAAAGCACATTTAAATGTTGTCACCTTCTTAAAATAAAGTCATATTTTCATGTTTTTCAGAAAACACAAAAAAAACAAAAGGGCCTCAAGGGAGCCATGAAAAATCATGAAGAGATGACTCAGGAAAAAAAATTGTTTTTCTCAAAAAATGACTTGGGCCATTATTTTGGTGACGATGTTAAAGTAGCCCTCAGGAATGCAAAATATGTTTACGTCCTGTACCATTAACATAGCACAAATAATTTGTTATGAAATATCCAAGGATGACAATATGTTGCTTGTTTACATTACAAGAGCATATACTGTTTTTCAGATACTTTGTCAAATATGAATGAATAATGAATGAATTTGCTGTCTCTCCATGCACCTGACAATGTTGCCAGAGTTGACTTGGATGCTCCAGGTACAGCGGAGATTGTTATCGTAGGGGAAGGGATACCCAGGAGACAGGATGCGACCTGTCGGCTGACCTATGAACCGACCGCCACACTCCGCTGCTCAGGGGACACACACAGGTCACACACACACACACACAGCCTTGTTAACATACTCCATGAAAACATCCAAATAAACAACAGCACCAGGGAAAAGATACAGTACACAAAACAACCTTGAAACACACACGACTGACACAAATAGTGTGATTGACAGGTTGACTGCAGTCCCAACAGAAATAGCCCCAAAACCGAAGCTTCAAATGAATACAAATGTATATATCGTTTGGATTCCTGTCTGAAACGAGCATGCCTTCCTCTTTTCTCTCTTTACTTCCAGTGATAATGACTCTGCGACAAAGATCGCATGGCCAGGCGCACACAGAGTGGCTGGGGTTGTTTTCTCAAAGCATTGTTCCTAATGACACCATTAATTAACTTTAAAACACTGTCCCATAAACACGTCGGGTTGGTTCTTATGCGGGAGTGGTCTGCTACACAGATTCATGTCCTCAGATTGGTGTAATATATCTACATACTCTACCAGTTGCTAGCTAACTATGTACATTACAAACAATTGCCACATAATTAATGAGAATATTACATTAAATAGCAAATAGCAAAGTAGCCTGGGACAGATTGCTTACACAGCAGAGATCCATCTCCAACATGTACAGCATGCTGGCTACACTCTACGAGACGAGAGGAGACTGAGATGTAATTTGTTGAAAGACCCCCTTCTTATTAAAGCCAACTATATGAGGCAGGCTGTGCAGCATGTCAAGCATCTGTAAATCACCAACATCTTTACAGTCATATCTATTGAGCACTGCTCATTATCAACAATGAGCCAATATAATGTACTGTAGGCTACATGTTATGCATATCAACTACAGCTTGCCGAACACATTTTGAAGATGATATGTTTGATGGCCGAAGGCAAGGACCCTGTGGCATTCTGAGAGTAATTCTGTACACGTCCTGGATTTGTAAATCATTTTGTAGCCCAATCCATCATAGCTAGACATCGCAACCTCACATATCTACATCAGGCTACAGAAGTCAGGAAAATTGCAGGTAATAGCTTTCTCATTATTTCCCCCACGCTCAGCAAGCAATGCATCTAAAAACAGCATAAACTGCATATATCTGCTTAGTATATAGTCAGCTCAGTGTATAGTGTCTATATATAAACTGCTGTATATACTGTATGTACATGACTGATAATCACTATGCTCTGGTCTGACTGTTAGATCTTTGGCCAAGCAAGCACTGATTAATGGAACACTGTAAGTGCAATTTTAAATCACCCAGAGGTAATGATAAAATAAGACCCTGAAAAACAAAGGCTGCGTTCCGAATTGCATACTTCTACTTTTTAGTACTACAGCTGACCCTGGAAAGTATGTACTTTGCACGCAGTATGCTTCCATGGGATATACTACCTTATTGTAACATTGCGGCTTGAAATTTGACCACAACCATCGCAAACCATAAAGCGATATTCGTCCACAGCTGGGATTCATCATAACGCCTCCAGTGTACTCGCACAATTAATGTACTGTAATCTACGCTGCGCACAGGATTGTGGGTCAGAATAGCCATAAAAGTCGGCTGGCTTGCATACTGCAAAATACGACCGGATGTAGAACAACCTCCTGGTATTTTTGCCATACTGCATGTGGCATACTATGTATTGGGACATACTACAGTACATCCTTTTTTGTCATACTATACAGTATGGAAGTATGCGATTTGGAATGTAGCCAGAGTGTCCATGTAGGGTCTCAATGGTGTTACAAATGAGCAATGACCTGTTATTTAATCTAAAGGACATCTTGCACATCAAGAGCATTCAAAAAGATCAATTATTCAGAACAAAACATGAGAGACATTTGTATTCTCTCCCCAAATGAAAAGCTCGGCGCTTTCTTTAACACAGTCCAATTAAGTGGAAACCATGTAGCCCTAAATCCTTAGGATTAACACTGAGCATGGCCATGTTGACTGTGCGCCTGGGCCGGCATACTAATAGCAGCCAGCGCAGAGGGAGAGGAGGATTACCTATGCATGAGGGGAGGTGATTGTCCCATGCCCTTCTCTCCCCAGTCATACACTTGAGTATGCCACTTCCGTGCAGTGTGTATCCTTGGTCACAGCCGTACGTGATGGCACTGCCAGCAAAGTGACCCTGGTCGCTGACTTTGAAGCCAAACTGCGGCACGCCAGGATCCTCGCAGTGGGAGAGCTCGAAACCTGGAAGACACCCGGGAAAGTAAGAATGAAAAAACAGGTAGACTGTCGTTATGCCTGGCTCTCTGGAGAACTAGCCTGGTGTTACCATCCTGGTCACGTGAGCTCACATTCTGCTCACCATGGATCAGTCTGTACTTCTTCCCATCCACATTGATTTCCAGAAATTACATTTTAACCGGGCCAATCAGGGGCTGCGTTCTAACTGCTGTTCTGCCTCCCAGTGGAGAGGCAGCCCCTGACTGGTACACACACACACACACACACACACACACACACACACACACTACATATCCCTATCCAAACAATCACATACAGGTGCAGATTAACACACACACAACATCCACATGTGCCTATACATACACAAATGCATACACTCATGAAGAAACAGCAAATCAGCATTCACTATAAGTATATTCAAAAGTTAATATAATGTTTCTGGGTGAGTTCTCATTAATCAGCATTGTAAAGACTTATTGATTGAAGTATGGAATTAATTTACGGCTGAGCAAAGACGAGGATTGGACTTAAAGTCCCATTATATGACTTGGCAGTAAAAGACTCATCCTGACCACAGAACACAATTAGTTTCCCAATTAGACGCTCAATTGAGTGTGAACGTTTACCAGGATTGAGAAAATGGCAGAGCACCTCATAACAGAGGGGGAAAAAAATAAACACAGAACAAATAGGAAACGTCTCAATAACTCTGAAATCGGAGGTTTGATCTTGACCATGGCCTTTGTCTGCATCCTCCCAGTGGGTAGTAAATGTGGAGGTGTGAGGCGATGCAGGAGCCGCTACCCATAAACCCAGCAGCGGAGATTTACAACCTCCTCTCCCTCAGCCAGTCCTGGTCCATGTCTGGTGTTATGGCAGTATTACAAGTGTCATGGTCGGGATAAATCACGACGGTTACTGCTCACATTTAGAGAATTACCTCCAAGCTTTGGTAGAAGAGTCATGAAAACATGATCAGATTTCATGTTGGGACAAGATTTAAGCCAGTCCCTCCTCTCACCCTCTCCGGAGTGCGCGCACGGCAGTCAGTCTCACAGAAAGTACGGGAATCAGAAGTGAACTCCTCCAGGAAAACAGATGTGGGACTTTGTTTCAATCATTGCCATGTACACAGAATCTCATCAGGTGAGGCTTTGCATAACTTATAATGTTGTCGTTACATCTTTTTTTACATTTTATTTTACATTTTAATTACAACATTATTAAATCATAACTTGTTATCATGGAGATGGGATACACACATACTGTACGTACACACACACACACACACACACACACACACACACACACTCTCTCTCTCTTTCTTTCTCTCTCACACACACTTTAACTGTGTTGAGATCTCCCACACAGCCATGGTGCTAAAAAGGGTAGAGCTCTGCTGCATTACTTAGTATTTGATTAGATTTGATGTCTTTATTGTCCACAAGAAAAGTTCATTTTGTTTTGGGCAGTTCACACCAGACAAATATAAAAAAATACATATATCACAAAACATCACATTACAATAAAAATCACAATAAAAAGGCAAGAGGTAGGGCGCAGCCCAAGACTCTGACACTAACACAAATGTACTTTCCCTCGGATCCAGGTGGATGACACTTTTATTTTATTTTATCACCCCCCCCTCTTCGGAGGACAACTTTAATTTTTAATTATAATAATATTAGAGAGGGAAGGAAGGAAGGAAGGGGCAATAAAAATAATTAAAAAAAAAAAAAGGTTAAAGTCCCACTGATTGTCGCACACGAGTGTATGAAATTTGTTCTCTGCATTTGACCCATCTCCTGGGGGAGCGGTGAGCAGCAGCGGTGCCGCGCTCGGGAATCATTTGGTGATCTAACCCCCCAATTCCAACCCTTGATGCTGAGTGCCAAGCAGGGAGGCAATGGGTCCCATTTTTATAGTCTTTGGTATGACCCGGCCGGGGATAGAACCCACAACCTCCCAGTCTCTGGGCGGACACTCTGCCACTAGGCCACTGAGCTGGTCAAGCAGCAGGAAGAGAAGGAGGGACACACACAGAGACAAGACAAACCAACAGATAGACGGACAGACATAGAGACAGACAGACAGACAGACATTTTATGTTTACGGCTGTTGTTATTAAGTGTCATATCGTAAGAAGGGATTAGGGAGGGGCTGGTTCACACTGGTGATTACTGCACATATTTATATTATTCATAAATCATTCCCAGGTGTCATTGAATTGGGGGATTTCATTGCAATTGGAGGCTGCTATTTTTTCTTGTGCTATGTAATCTGAGAGAAGATTTGACCATTGCCAAGTATCCACGGTTATTCTGGACTTCCAATTGAAGAGGATAGTTTTCTTGGCGACAGCTAGGGCAATGAACAGAGGTTTGGGATTGTGGATTGTTTTATTAATAGCAGAAATATCCGCACGTAGGCAGAGAGAAGGAGAGAGAGGGATGCTCCAGCCCAGGATGTGGGATAGTGTATTGGTGACTGATAGTGTATTGGTGTATTAGTGTATTCGTGACTGATAGTGTATCGGTGTATTAGTGTATTAGTGTGTTGATGACTGATAGTGTATTGGTGTATTGGTGTAATGGTGTATTGGTGGCTGATAGTGTATTTAAGCAATAAACCACGAGAGGCCGTGTGTTATAGTGATTTTATAACAGCTAGGGGGCGTTGTTAGGCACGACGCGAACCGGAGTGCCTAAAACCCCCCTAGCTGTTATAAAATCACTATAACACACGGCCTCGAGTGGTTTATTGCTTTTATACAACGGTTACTACAGCTATCAGTGTAAAATAAACACACAGCAATGTAAAATATTAACATTTATTCAAAACGAAGCATCATTCCCTCAATTCCGCCGAGCAAAATAGTTAACAAATGGGTTGCCAAGCAACAACAACAACTACAATGCATTGGATCAAATGGGAGGCGCATTAATACTGAAAATGGAATGATATGCGGTCCCAGGTGTGTGTTACAAAGTATTTTAACACGGCTTCCAGCCAATCAGAATCAAGAACCAGAACTAACCGTTGTATAATAGTGTGTTGGTGACTGATAGTGTATTGGTGTATTAGTGTATTAGTGTATTGGTGGCTGATAGTGTATTGGTGTATTGGTGTAATGGTGTATTGGTGACTGATAGTGTATTGGTGTATTAGTGTATTGCTGTATTGGTGTATTAGTGTATTGGTGACTGATAGTGTATTGGTGTATTGGTGTATTGGTGGCTGATCGTGTATTGGTGGCTGATAGTGTATTGGTGTATTGGTGTAATGGTGTATTGGTGACTGATAGTGTATTGGTGTATTAGTGTATTGCTGTATTGGTGTATTAGTGTATTAGTGTATTAGTGTGTTGGTGACTGTGTATTGGTGTATAGGTGACTGATAGTGTATTGGTGTATTGGTGTATTGGTGACTTATAGTGTATTGGTGTATTAGTGTATTGGTGTATTGGTGTATTGGTGGCTGATAGTGTATTGGTGACTAATAGTGTATTGGTGTATTAGTGTATTGGTGTATTGGTGGCTGATAGTGTATTGGTGACTGATACTGTATTGGTGTATTAGTGTATTGGTGTATTTGTGGCTGATAGTGTATTGGTGTGTTTGTGTATTGGTGACTGATAGTGTATTGGTGTATTGGTTGCTGATAGTGTATTGGAGTATTGGTGACTGAGAGTGTATTGGTGTATCAGTGTACTGGTGTATTGGTGGCTGGTAGTGTATTGGTGTATGAGTGTATTGGTGTATTGGTGGCTGATAGTGTATTGGTGTATTGGTGACTGATAGTGTATTGGTGTATTAGTGTATTGGTGGCTGATAGTGTATTATTGGTGACTGATAGTGTATTGGTGTATTAGTGTATTAGTGTATTGGTGTATTGGTGGCTGACAGTGTATTGGTGACTGATAGTGTATTGGTGTATTAGTGTATTGGTGGCTGATAGTGTATTATTGGTGACTGATAGTGTATTGGTGTATTAGTGTATTAGTGTATTGGTGTATTGGTGGCTGACAGTGTATTGGTGACTGATAGTGTATTGGTGTATTAGTGTATTGGTGTATTGGTGGCTGATAGTGTATTGGTGTGTTGGTGGCTGATAGTGTATTGGTGACTGAGTTCCAGAAGTCTTGAAGGGGTGGGCAAAGCCAGGTGGCATGAAAGTCATCATCTGGGATGCTGAGGGTGCAGTGTGAGCAGATGTTTGTCATTGCTAATCCCATTTTAAACATATTATGCTGAGTGAAATGTGCTCTGTCACCTTGAATTGGATTGCTTGCAGATTAGTATTATTAGTCACTGTGAATGTGTTGGTGCAGATTTGTTGCCAAAATACGGCACTGCGAGAGAAAGCCAGGTCCGACTCGCATCTATCGATGGGAAGGCATATTGTAGAGTCTGTGTTTGCTAGTATATTGTATATTTTTGAGAGCATTTCATGAAATATTTCCTTCATTTCGGATATGATTAGTGGTGGTTCAAGTTCATTGAGTATAATATGTATTTGTGATTTTAGGACTGATTTTAGCTGTAAGAGATTAAGATTAAGGTGTTATTTGTAAATACTGTATGTGGTGGAGATGAGTGACACCTTTTTCACGCCAGGAAGTATAAGGCTGATTTATTCAGTTGAAAGTCGGGATTGTGCCAATTTGGGGTGTAAGTGTGATAATACGTTTGTAATCGTATTTGTTTTCCACCAGGCTGTCAGGGTTGTAGAAATTACAGTATTCTTGAAACAGTTGTGATGTTTATATTTGTATTGAGGAATGGCAGGTCTTGGGGTGAAATTTCTAGACAGGATTTCAATATCGTCCCATGAGTTGTGTTATTGGTTTGGGTGAATCCGTTTACAAATTTATATTAATTGGTTTGCCAGATAATAGTTGAGAAAATTTGGTGGATGACACTTACTGGAGTAGGTGAGTCTAAAGCCACCTGCCGTGCCCTCCTGGTCGGAGTAGAACTCCAGCCACAGGTGGTTGGAGGTGCTGGTGAGGGCCAGGCCCAGCATAGAGGAGCCGCTGTAGGTGCCCAGGACCGGGGCGGCGCTGTCCCCGCCGTCATACACCTGAACCGGAGCAAGGACACAGCACATCGGATCAGAGATACAGAAGAGAATAATTACCTTTCACAGGGTACCAGAGTCAGAGCCATGGCAACCATGACTAACTAGGTTCCGCCTCAGACAAGCAATTTTATGGATGAATTTATGGCTGAAGGTATAAGCTGTACAACAACAACAACAATCACTATATAATTCCAAACAGATCTCAGTACAAAGACTCCTTGGTTGCACTTCCTGTAGTCGACAGAATTAAAATTCAACTGCAACCTTACTAGAGTGTATATTATTAAATCCATGGTAGATTTATAACTGAGCGTAAATTGAGATGCTGGCGGTGGTTTTCCTGTACCTTGAGAATGTCCCCGTGCGCCAGTTGGAAGGTGCTGGCAGAAATGTTGATGCCCTTGCCAGCTTGAACCTGGATGCTGTACACACATTCATGGCTGTTGTCGTAGTCCAGCGGGTAGTTGGGAGACAGCAGAACTCCCATGTTGTTAGACACCGTCGAACCACACTCGGCTGCAAGACGACAGCAGGAGAGGACAGTGAGAAACGTAAAATGACAGCACACCGGAGCCCTCCTATGAAGTCAATAGACTGTATTTGAGACCTTGAGAGTATAACATACCAAATAAGATACATTTGGCTGTATATTTACCCTATCTTGACATTAGAATATAGAATAAACACCTAGACTTCTTAACACTAAGGCAGGCAGGCTTACTACATCTACATCTGCAGTACAGTCATGGCCGTGTGACTAGGGGTGGCATTGAGAAACGTTAGTTGTGAGTTTTTGCCCCTCCTTTTTTTTACATTGAGTGCTTGTGCCGTACGAGGGCCATACTAGGAACGTACTAGGGCTACCATGCAGATTTTTGTAAGTAATAATCTATGAAGTAAATCTCTAAAATGGATGTTGGATGTCTTCACATCCAAGCCTCTCCTGTTCTATGGGCCTTGCCACGGAATTACCTGAGGTAGACTACCTATTTAAACAGAGAGCAGGTACGCAAATGAAAGCAGCTGACCACCTACCCACACACCTTGGCAGAGGGACGCTCCACATGCGCCGACCACCTCCCAAGCACACCATCTCCCTCACCCCCTGCAGGCGGTAGCCCGTATTGCAGGAGAAGACCAGCGAGTCGCCGATGCCGAAGCTGGTGCCTGAGTGCCAGCCAAACATGGGCGTCCCAGGGTCCTCACAGGGCTCCAGATCATACTCTGGACAAACAACATCAGTGCCGTCACACTGGGTTCCTAAAGAAATACTGACAGTGTCACACACAGGGACAGAGGGCCAGGGACAGGACCACTGTGCTGGTATGGAGGACCAGAGGTCCAGGGACAGAACCACTGTGTAGAGGGCCAGAGGGCCAGGGACAGAACCACCATGTAGAGGGCCAGAGGGCCAGGGACAGAACCACTGTGTAGAGGGCCAGAACCACCATGTAGAGGGCCAGAGGGCCAGGGACAGGACCACTGTGCTGGTATGGAGGACCAGAGGTCCAGGGACAGAACCACTGTGTAGAGGGCCAGAGGGCCAGGGACAGAACCACTGTGTAGAGGGCCAGAGGGCCAGGGACAGAACCACCATGTAGAGGGCCAGAGGGCCAGGGACAGAACCACTGTGTAGAGGGCCAGAACCACCATGTAGAGGGCCAGAGGGCCAGGGACAGAACCACCATGTAGAGGGCCAGAGGGCCAGGGACAGAACCACCATGTAGAGGGCCAGAGGGCCAGGGCCAGAACCACTGTGTAGAGGGCCAGAGGTCCAGGGACAGAACCACCATGTAGAGGGACAGAACCACCGTGTTGGTTTAGAGGGCCAGGGACAGAACCACCATGTAGAGGGACAGAACCCCTGTGTAGAGTGCCAGAGGGCCAGGGACAGAACCATCATGCTGGTTTAGAGGGCTAGGAACAGAACCATCATGCTGGTTTAGAGGGCTAAGAACAGAACCACCATGCTGGATCAGATAAAGTAATCGGGAGACTACATTTTTATTTTCCCTAAAATCAAACTTTTGTCTTTTTTTATATTTTTTTATTAAGAATAATAATCTGCCAACTCTTTCTATGAATGCCCTTTACAATTCATAAAAAAATACATTCCGAAACCCTTTGAACCAGATATTCGAATTCAACTTTTATTTCTAATAGATGTCTCTGCTTTGAGCTATATACAGTAGCATGTACAGTACATGTACTGATTGCACCACTGCTTGGTATGGGAACAGCGGACAGCACAGCCCTCAACTGTAAAGCCCTGCGGAGCGCAGCACAAACAGGCCAGTGCATCATCTCCCGCAGCTTAGCGGCTGAGGGCAAAACTGTTCCCATAACTCCAGGACATCTACATCAGACGGAGTGTAAGGACCCTTTCACACCTACGTTGTTTAGTCCAGACTTTCAGACTTTCCAGTTTGATCCGAACCAAATTGACAGGTGTGAAACCTCCCGGACCATGGTGCGCGGATCAAAGACTCGGTCTTTGGTCCGACCTCATGAGGGGGGTCTCGGCTCGAACCAAGGTTCGCTGCTGCCTAATGTGAAATCAAAGGTTCGCACTTTCGGATCAAACAGACGCGCGTGCATCCACAAACCAATCAGTGTCAAGTATAGGGAGATGCACCCCCATGCAAGCGATGACGACATACTGTAATGTACTGTAGGTCTGCCACCAAAAATCCTTTTGGTCCGCTGGTGTGAAAGCGAAAGTTATGAAACTAATCAATAAAAAAATAACAAATGTGAAAGCGCCAAACGGGATTCTGGTTCGGACCTTGGTCTAGACCTTTAGGCGTGAAAGCGCCCTAAGGGAAGCGAGGAGGATCCTTAAAGACGCCGGTCACCACAACCACAGACTCTGATGCCATCAGGCAGACGCTACTCCAGCATCAGGGCACATGGCCATCGGCTGCGAGACAGCTTTTTACCCCCAGGCCATCAGACCATTGAGCTCCTGAGCTGTGTGCACACTTAAATATAGCCTACCGTCTACCAATAGCAAATGCATTACTGTATGTCTATTATGTCCATATTATGTCCATAGTGTACAGTTTTATATAGCCATCTGTGTACAGTGTACCGATATACCAATGTCAATAATGTGTGTGTGTATCAGTCTGCTGATATGATGTTTGATATACTGTTTTTCCCATAAAAAATCTTACTTTTCTACTCAATGTATATAACTGCGCATTGAAGGATAACTTACACCTACGCATTTCACTCACTGTACACTCAGTACAGTGATGTGCCAATAAAGTGACTCGACTTCACTTGACAAATTCTTAATAGCGCATCACAATGACGCCCCTCTTGGCAGCCCATCCCCCGTCACCATAAGAGGGTGTTCATAGGAAGGGTTACCAGACCTTTGTTTTCCATTTCAAACATACAGCAGGAGAGAGATTGAAGACTGGGATCGGAAATGATAGTGAGAGTAAGAGTGACAGCTGGGGTTGAGATCCAAACGGATGCCACACGAGGAAATGAAAATACAAGGGGGGCAATGTCACCATTAAACCAGCCCAGGATGAATCAGTAGTAGGTTTTCCTTTCGACGCTTGTGTTTCTCTTACGCACCTACACTGGACACACCATGATCTTATAGTTCTGAGAAACTCCCGGAAGGCTCACCCTGGCTGTGCGTCTAGCATGGGGGAGGCGTCGCCAAAACCAGTCAATCAGATCAAAGGTTACAAAAGGTTGAATGGAATTATAATCAGGCAATCCATAGATGGTAATTGCAGCTCCCACATGCATAATTTCATGAATATTCATTGCGGCTCAAGTTACACTTCACTTCAGTGAGTAGCAGGCAAACATTTAGTTAGGAAGAGCCGCCCCCTCTTTCTCTCTCTCTTTCTCTCTCTCTGTCTTTTCCATACCTCCTTTGTCTGTCTCTCTCTTTTTGCCCTGTTTGATGTCCCTCTTTTTTGCCTCCCTCTCTCTTCACTCTGCTCTCTCTCTCTTTCTCTTTCTCATTCTCTTCTTCCCCCTCTCTCTCTCCCTCCCTTGATATGTCTCCACCGTCTGTCCGTCATTTCCTCAGCCTGAAGGGCCCTAGATGAAGGCTCCAATCAGAGGCACTGTGTACCTGACCTCTCTATATCCTAACTATCCAGCTCACATCTCTGGCTTCAAAGCCCAGTCCATCTTAAGACTGTTCTCACCCTTCATGACAAATTGCTCCTCGCATGTTCTTCTATGCGCTTTAGAGGGATTAACACTTTTGATCTCATCATTGAGTGTGATCACTCTCTTTCTCCCTCTCCCTCGCTCCCTCTCTCTTTCTTTCTCTCTCTCTCTTTCTCCCTCACTCTCTCTCTCCCTCTTCTTCTCCTACCTTCCTGTATCTCCCCTCTTCCTCTCTGTGACAGGGTTGGCCCAGGAACAGACACATTTCTAATTTGGAATTATCTCTCAAGTTGAACACAGCAGACCTACTTTACCCCCCCCCCCCTCTCTCTCTATCTCTCTCTCTCTGCCTCTTCGTTACCTGAGTAGGAGATGTTGAATCCCTGGAGTGAGATGGAAAAGTCAGAGATGAAGCGCAACTGGGCTTTGAAGTTGCCATAGAGACCGGCGTTGACTGTGACAGGCCGCTCAGCGCCGGTGAGGCGGGCTAGCGGCTGGGCGAAGCTGCCGTTCTCGGTGATCAGAAGATAGTCATGGTGGTCCTCCAGATGGAAGGAGTGGAAGGTGAACTGGACTCCTGTGGAGGGAGAGAGGAACGGGAGAGGACTTGAAATAATGATGCATGAAGTGCTAGAAAGCCAAAGTCACAAACGAGCACTTAACTCTCTAAGTTTACCTCCAGGGAACACATTAGTTCTCACTTAGCAGGAACGCCACGTCAAACCAACTTACAGAATCGAAGAATAGAAAGTTTATTCTTGCCATGTCAGCCAGTACAGGTACAGGTGCATGGCTTGTCCTTACAGTGTCTTAGCAGCACTTACCAGTTCTTCATTCCAGTCCTAGGTATGCAGCTAGACATTTAAAGGTTCCAAAATTGGCAATTTACTACGGTATCTGTAGTCGATATAGCCCTGATTTGAATATGCAGCCTGGTTGTTATAAGCAGTGCTCAATAAGCCATTGCAGAACTGAACTCTGGTAGAGGTGTGTGATGGCAATTATAGGCTGATGCCATCACCAACAGGACTCTCCTCCGTGTCATAGTTGACCAATCAAAAGTGTGCTGTCTGTGTCAACATGTACAGACAAGGATAATTGGTCCGGGTCAACCATTTGATTCGACGACAAGAGGCCTTGTACCCAAGCCATCTCATCTCTGTCATGACCCTCGTTATGAGTAACAAAGTCTTGATGTCAGACTTTCTGAAACTGATGATGTGTGTGCGATGTTACTGCTGGAAAGTTTGCACAGAGTAAAAATCACTATGCTATAAGCTTAGCTAGGCACCAGCTGCATAGGTAAGTAGGAATAACAATGCTCTATCTGCTTGTTGTTGCTCATTCTGACCTGGCTGACCGTCGCTATGCAACAACATCTGTAAAAGAATGCTTGTGTGCTCCGGATGCTTGGGACTCCTCGCTGTATCTCTGCCCGAGTGCACAGAGGGTCGCTGGTGTTTGCAAATATCTCATTAAAGTCTTAGCTAAAGACAGACAGTTTGCTGTATATTCAATCACTTCATTGATTCATTTCACTCACGAGCGCATGATTACAAAATGCAGACGAGCGTGGTGACGCTGCCCTACCTTTGCCGTGCCGGACCTCCACGCTCCAGGTGCAGTTCAGGGAGCTGGGGTAGAGCTCCGGGTACCCCGGCGACAGGATGATGCCCCCCGGGCCCCTCACGTCTCCTCCACAGGACGCTAGACGGAGAGGGGGAGGGGGGGGTAGGCGGCCCAGGAGAGAGGAGGTGGGGAGCGGACGGGTGAGGACGGCGGCCAGACGAAGGGAAGATGGAGGAGAGGTGGAGACACGGAGGGGGCAGGGGAGAAGAGAGATGGAGGGAAGACAGGAGTGAGGTGGGACTAATTGATGTGATGCTTTAGTCTGGATGTTGACCATTGACATATAATCTAGTGCCGGGCTTCTCATCTCATCGCTGGAAGTTAATGAGATAGCGCTGCTTCCCACTGGCTGCTGGGCCTCGAGGTTAATGTCAGAGCCCGGCGAAGGTTAACTGGATTAATTGGGTATTGTATAGCCGGCGCCGTCTTCTCTCTTTGTCATTGTGCTGTATTCACTAAAGGTTATCTCCCTAAAAAGGCCACTGCATTGTAAATATTTTGTATTCACGGCCAAAATTGCTGTCAGGGACCGTTTCCGTGTGGCTGCCTGCGGGAGGTCTGAAAGCCCCCTCGCAGATGCAAGTATTGAGCTTGACCGTTGAACGCGTCGTTCAAGCGCCGTGTTTAGTAGGTAGCGGATGCCATGCGGTGTTTTCGGGGGGCCATGGAGACACCTGCAGTTGAGGGGGTCAAGCTGCAAACCCCTCCCTCCCTCCCTCCCGTCCTCAACGCCGGCCCTCTCCACACGCCTCAGCCAAACACACAGCGTCAAGCCCAAACCCCTCACCCCAACCCCTCAAAAAACGCAGCAAATACATTATTAATGAGCTAAAATTACATAAAGTCATTAAAAGTGGATGTGAAAATGCGGCAAGGCCTTTGTTATGAGGTTGCTTGGGCGTGAGGCCAGCAGTCGTCGTGACTTGTGGCACACCTAGACTCCTTGGCTGCTCAGGGACTCAGAGCTGAGGTTAAGGAGCCTTTGGCCCATGTTCAGCAAATCTGCCTCTTCCAACTCCTAAGTGCATATTCGATTTCCACAGTAGAGGACAGCTTAAGTGGGAACATGTGTTCTATTCTTCTTGCTACAGCTTTGGTATGAGGGTAACAGCTATTTGTATTGTATTATACTCCAAAGCAACTGCTCTAAGGATGCAGGTATGCAGGAACATGGGGTTCAACTGAAGGAAAAGCATGAAGAGTATTTCAATCTTTAGAAAGTCCAGTTCAGTTCAGTTCTGAGTCTTAATGAGTGCTGTATTTGAGGGCTCAGTGAAAAGATCAACGCCCCGGCAAAATGACAATGGAGAGTTTAAAGCCGGGCACCTTTTTCATCGCTGCCAATCGTCTATGAGGGTGAGACCAATTAGCTGTCCACTCTCTGCATCGCATCATCCGCTCCGCTGAGAGGATGATGCGTGCCTGAGAGGACCTGCATGCCTCCAGAGATTGTGAGAGATTGTGGCCGACTCCTCCCATCCCGATCACAGTCTCTCTGAGTCTCTCCCCTCTGGCAGGAGAGTGCTGCAATCCATCGGGACCGGGTCCACACACCACAAAAACAGCTTCTTAACAAGGCTCACCACGACGCCCCCCCCCCCCCCTCCCCCCCCCACACACACACTTTGACTCTACCCCTGCACCCTTGCACACAACCAGTGATTGTACCCCATACCTTAACGGCACACACGTTGCACACACTGTATACATAAAACCTCGCTCATCCACCACACTACACTCTGCACACACACCATACTTGTACATTGATTCACACACACACATTCTGTATATATAACGTAAATTGCATTTGTGCCTCCCTTCTTAACAGTATGTCATATTTTGTATTTTCCACTGTATTTTGTTTACACTGTATTATATATTTGCACTTTTTTTTGTATTGCATTTGCACGGTCATGTCCTGTCCTGCACCTGCCCTATGTCGTCTGCAACCGCGAATGCCATTACCCTAGTCAGATTCCTAGTATGTGTGTACCATATACATGGCCAATAAAACTGATCTTGAATCTCGAATAATGGACGAGGGAAACGTACTGATGTGACTAGCCCAATAAAGGGGTAGCCCATAAATAAGATATTGCCAGTCACCAATCGGTGCGATCTGTTACTGGGCTTAATGCTTTTCTGCCACAAGCTGGTCATGACAGATGGGGAGAGAGGGAATCTAAATATGGTGTGCTGCGCAAGGGCAGAGGACAGCAGCGTTGCCTGGCTATCGGCGGTGACGTTATCTGCCTTTCGTCTGTGATGGACTAGTCAGTGGTTGTTCGTTAGGCCTTTTTACTGACCGCTTAAAAAAATACAAAATAAAAGACAGCTTCTTTTTTTTTTGCATGGCAGAGGTACAGCCCGATAGTTCGTTTACAATGCCGCAACAAGATGTGTCACAGCGCGTACACTGACAAGTTGACTGTAGATCGAGGTGTCAGGTGAAATAAGACTTGGCCCTCAAAGTCGGATTCCGATTTAATTGGATACAGATGCTGATATTTAAGGCACCGGGATATCATCCATACCTATGACTTCATTCTATTGATTTTATTTCCTTAACCTGGATGTTTTTTTTCCGATCATTTTCGAGGCACGGTAGTCAACTGTGCCGGTCCTCAGCGCGGCGGCTGGGAATCCCTTGTCTAGAGAACCAGAGAGTATGACGTACCATCACACGTGGGGAGCGGATGGCTCCAGAAGTGGTTCTTCTCACAGACCAGCTGCTCCTCGTGGCTCAGTCTATACCCTGGATCACACTGGAAGGACACTGTGGAGCCGATGGACAGGTCGTGACCATGGCGGATGCCGTTGACCGGGATGCCAGGATCCATGCAGGAGAAGGTGTCCAATGTCACGACTGGTTAGGGACAGAGAGTGGCAATTATCCAAATTGTTAGTGTCACAACATAAAACAGAAAACACATTCCCCTTGTTCACAGAAACAAATGGACAATAAAGTTTTATTGTACTGTACATATACAATATAATCACAGTCTGTAACAGGAAGCAGGCAGATCAGGTAAAGTCACATTATGAGTATTTAATTAGATTACAATGTCACATAAGAAGAACATCAGGGAGTATACACACAACAGCACACAGTCCTGGACCTGGATTCCCGCATATCCAGATATATTAGTAGATCTCACCCTCATAGAAGATCTTGAAGCCACTGTTAGAACGGCTGTTGTCGGTGGTGAAGAGCAGGTACAGGAAGTTGCTGCTGCTAAACAGGAACTGAGGCACCTGGGTCCCATTGAAGGAGCCAATCAGAGGAGAGAGCAGGTTGGACCCATCATGAACTTCCAGGAAGTCATAGCTGAGCTCTGTCTGGAACCTAAGAGAGAGAGAAAAAGGTGGGAGGGAGTGGAGAGAGAGAGAGAGAGAGAGAGAGAGAGAGAGGGAGAGGGAGAGAGAGAGAGAGAGAGAGGAGAAGCAGAGAGGAAGAACAAGAGGGAGAGGCAGAGAGATAAAGAGACAGAAGATACATTATTTTAATCTGACAGTTCAGAGGTGTTTTCGTTTTGTCCACTGTCCAAGACCATTCTAATATATTAAATATTTCCTTCTGGGAAAAACTGCCTCACACAGCATTTTGCTCTAATTATTGTGCAAAGATAGAATAAGAACAAATGTGTTTCTGTGAAATCTGACATTGCATAGATAGCTCTGTTCTTGCCCTCCGGGTCAAAGACTGACATCAACACAGAGTTCTCAATCACTCTGTCAGTGGCACATAATAAAGGCTTATACATAGACACATGAAAAGAAAAAAAATTAATATGCAGCATAATGAAACACCCTAAGTGTATTTAATCTTAATAACTACTGTAGGCGAGGTTAAATCCCTGGAGCCACACAATACGGGAAAACCAATTCTAACTAACAATGGTGGAGACCGAAGAGTTGATTTCCATCGTTTCTCTCCTTTTTCAGAGAGAGAGAGAGAGAGAGAGTGTGTGTGTGTGTGTGTGTGTGTGTGTATGTGCGAACGTGTGTGTGTGTGTATGTGTGTGTGTGTGTGTGTGTGTGTGTGTGTGTGCATGCCAGACAGACCTGTCAAAGCTCATCTTGATTGAGCGCCCCAGCTCAGCCTCGATGACCCACTCACAGCTGAGTGAGTCTTTGTAGTAGCCAGGCCACCCAGGGGACAAGATGACGCCGCCGGGCCCCGAGTAGTGGCCCCCACAGGGAGCTGCAGGCAGGCAGAGAGGGAGAGAGGGTAGGATGGAGGGAAGGAGGGAGGGAAATATACTGTACAGTTACTGACAGGCTAAGTACAGAGAGACCATTTTTGACTAGGCTTGCACTGCATGATAAATCCACTTGTTGTGGACAGATAAAGTATGTTTGTATGAAATATGTATGAGAAAAGGGGGGGGTGATCACTGATCAGATTCTCAGGGATCCTAATAAAAGTAGTGTCTAACAGAATAATAATTTTAAAAAATCATCATATGTACAAAAAAATCTAAGAGATCAATATCAATCAATACCACCATAAATAGAAAAGGAACGCAGGCGGAAAAAAAAAACAGAACTCAATTCTTCACATTCACATGAACCGATGTAAATCGACATGTACCTTCACACTTGGGGATGGGCCCGCTCCACATGACCTTGTCCCCCTCCAGCTGGCAGACGATGGTGTCGGTGCCCTGGGTCTTTATGAAGCCCTCCTCACACACCACAGAGATGGAGCTGCCCAGCTGGAAGCTGTCCCCGAAACGCCTGGCGTTCAGGGGGATGCCGGGATCCGGGCATTCGTTGTGCCCAAACGCTAGGGGGAGGAGTGGCGGTGACAGAGAGAGAGAGAGAGAGAGAGAGATAAGGGGGGTGGAGGGGGGGGGGGGATAAAGAGATGGAGAGAGAGATGGATGAAAGCAGATGAGCGAAAGAGGAAGATGAAGAAAGATCAGAGGAACATCTGGTGGCTACATGGCCTTGTAAATGAGAATGCAGCTAGACACAGATAAGGGGAATGAATGTGTCATTCTGTCTACGAGGGAAGAAAAGATCTGTCACACGCTATTGCGCGAACTGAACACGTCGAGATAACTAACATTAAACCTAGGCTGTGCCTTTACAGTGGACAATAGACACTGTCAGGCCAATGTTCTCAAACACTACCCAAATCAAAGGGGTGACATGCATTTGATGAGCTCTTTGATCAAATGTAGCCAATGGATTAATCTCAGAGGTGCAAAGCCTGTCTGACTGATGAACCAAAACAAGCACTGTGCTGTAAATTCCTTCTGACCGAGCTCTGATCTGTTATATAACTTCGCTGGTTAAATGAAAAGCCCATGTAGGGACAGGGGCTGGTAATTAGCACAAGCCACGGACATGCATCAGTTGTTTTCTGCAGTGTGTTTCAATCTGTCCCAACGCTGCACTCACTGCTGTATGTGATGTTGAAGCCCCGCCCGGACATGGAGTGGTCCGCCTGGAACTCCAGCTGCAGCACGTTAGAGTTGGACGTCAGGTGGGACGGAACCTCCGCCCCCGAGAAGCGCCCCAGCACGGCGGCACCTGACTGGTCGCCGTCCTTCACGGTCAGGAAGTCATAGGGCGGCTCCAGGTCGAAGTCGTTGAAGGCCAGGTGAATCCGGCTGCCCGGCTCCGAGATGATCAGCCAGACGCAGTTCAGGTTGTTCCCGTAGCCCTCTGGGTAGTCGGGCGACAACACCGTCCCCTGGGCCGCCGTGAAGTTGGAGAAACAGGGGACTGGCGGCAGAGGAGGGGGAGGAGGAGGACGTATACAGGAAACACCCTCAGTCGATTGTTTCGTTTGGGTGTTTTCTAGTCCAGTTAAAAATTATTTCCTCATGGCTTATCGTACTCAAGGCAAATTGAAATGGCACTTCAGTTCTCCACTATAGTTTTCTGCTGCTGTTATCGTCAGCTATCACGAGGAACACTGGCATTTGTGTACAGTAATAACGCTGCAGTCAAGCTACTAATTATGCTGTGGGCGCTACTATAAGCGTGATGTTTCATGCAGTTGTGTCGAAGCGCCCTACGTTCTAGAGTGTACTCACATATGCAGATGGGTATATTAGCTGACCACTGGTTATTGTTTTGGCAGGTGATCATCCTCTCCCCGATGAGCTCGAACCCAAACTGGCATTCGAAGCGCAGCACGTCCCCGTTCAGGAAGCCGCTGCCCTGCTGGTGCCCGTAGAGAGGCGTGCCGGGGTCCCCACAGCTCTCCTTGTCTATCTCTGTGAGAATGTGAGAAACGCAGAGAGGGGGGGCGGTCGGAACCGGTCTGAGAGTGCTGTCGTTATCTGTGAACAGGACAGGAGAGGAAAGGGGCTCGGGTACCTTTATAGTTGATCTTGAAGCCAATAGAGCCCACACTCTCGTCCGACTGGAGGTGCAGCCACATTTGATGGGACATGCTGACTATGAGGTCAGGGACAAAGCTGCCTGTCAGGCTGCAGATAAGAGAACAACAAAGCCAGAGGCTCGTCACAAGAACCACTCCCTTCATCCAATCAGACAGTTTGATCTGAGGGATGATATTACACAGTTTTGGTATATGGACGACTCAGAAAAGAAAGCCCGCTTTAAGCCACTGAAATGTGTTAATTAACCCTAGGTCTTTACATTGAATACTGTGGATACTTACACTTGGATGACTGTTCTGGAGTCCCCAACTTCCCCTCCATCTCCTATAGTTAGCTGGTCGTAGCCGATTTCCAAGTCAAACTCCTCAAAATTGATTTGGATGACCTGTTGAAGTACAGCATATTGCTTGCTGTTAAAGGCAGACCCCACAAACAGGTGCATGTGCTCTCTGCAGGCTCAACCTCCCGGTGCCAAAAGCCCCTCCTTGCCTCTGTATGTTTACATTTGATCAATTAGAAGATGCTTTTATCCAAAGCGACTTGCAATTATGGGCTAGAGTTAGGGTTAAGTGCCTTGCTCGAGGGCACAATGGGCACTTATTAGGTGGCCTGGCCCAGTCTCAAACCAGCAACCTTTCGGTCACTGGTCTCACGCTCTAACCACTGGGCTCAATCTTCTTCTTTTTTTGTCATGGCACACATGGAAAGAAACAAGCCTTTTTGAGCGATGGCTTTTCAATCCAAGGAAACATCTGCTTTCCAGTCACATGCACAAATACCATTGGCCAGACTAGCATGGCAGCCGCGGACTAGCATGCAGATCACGATTCTCAGTGAGTTATGACAACCATGATCCGTAGAGAAATCATGGTGCCAAGATTTCCCACAGCCATCCATCCTGGCAAGATGTCACAATTCATTTTGCAATTCAATAGGATTAAATGTTTGACCAAGGAATTACTGTGTCTATCAGTTTTAGAATGTCTATGGTTCAAGCACATCTTCATCCATCTTTGTGTGGAACCAGGGGCGGGGATCCTGGGGGGGTCAGGCATGTCCCCCCCAATATTTGAGATCATTAAAATTGTCCCCCCACCCCAATATTTAGGCCTTGATTTTCTTATTCTGCCGAAACAAATGCAACATACGCAAATAGTAAGTTACAATACTTGCTCTGAGCATTATTATTTACTTAATTAAAATGTGTTAAGCCATACAGCACAGAATAATTCTGTACAATATGGTATTATTCTCCTAGCACTTATTGTATAGTGGTAGTACACTTGATGCCTGCTAAATTATTGTAATGTAATGTAATATTAGGGCTGCTCCCTCTTATGTTAAAAGTCAATAGAATAACAGATGTACAGTACTACAACTCATTAATGAATCTTAAAAAGAAAATCAGAATGTAATGTTTAAAAACTGATAAAAAATGTATATAGGCAACATTCTCTTATCTTGTAACGATAATGACATTTAGCTCAGATCAAATTCATAAACATATAAGCAGCTGTTCATTTACATAAATACCCGTTTGAGATTGGTTTTGGAAGCAAGTCTCCGGTGGGGGAGTGGTGTTTACTGAATATGTTATACAGTACGTTGTACGTTGCCTGTACTGAAACAAAGACTCACAACAGATCCTCCCCCAAAACCTCACATCTATTCATCACACCTGTCACATCATTCACTGAGTTAATGTACACCTATGCAATGGCATAATTTTCATGAATTAATTATGCAAATAACAAACATCCTATCCTTACATATGCATAGCTTTTGATTAAGTCAACGACTGAGAGTCAGTCAACCCTTTCTAGAACAAATGGGCCTTCATTATGGCGTAAGTTGCCTAGATGAAATGGACGTTGAAACATTCTTTACCAACAGGACGGACAAAGATTCTTCCAGTAAGAGCCCACCCTCATCTATAAGAGACGTTCCCATTAGTAATGAGTTTTCAGAGCACGAATCCAACACTGAGAAGCAATCAGGTGAAGATATCATTTCACATCCACTACTGACCAAAATAATGAATTGCCTGTCTGTCTACCCTTTTGTAAATCCTTGCTGACTATTAACAATTCTTTTAACGTTAGCCTGCCATGCAAACACAACCTTGCAGTGGTATAAGATGATATAAAGAGAGTAGCACATTAATAAGGAGGTGAATGGAAACGGTATTTCCCTTGCAGAGTTCCCTAATGAGGAGTGCACTAACAGCACAGGGTGGCTCAATGCCATTCATGTCACGTCTGATCTGTTGATGCCAACAGCAACAGCATAATGGCAACGTGCTCCTCATCTCCCGGGTGTTTCCCTGCGGACGTGAGAAGACGGACATCCGCAGAACACACATGTACAACAGGCTCATTAGCCATGCACGCCTCTGCAGAATTATCATAATCACAATAGCAAAAAAAAAAAAGAGAGTAGCAAAAAAAAAAACAGTCAACATCAATGGCATCGCCGGGGAGAGCATGTCAGAATCAGCGCTTGCGTCATTTGCCAGACTCATCAGCGCTGTGCCTGGTGTTGGCACACAGCTGGAGGGTAGAACAGCTGGTCTGACAAAATGTGTCTGGTCAGTTGATGGTGAAACCGACCACTGCTTTATGAGTGCTTAGCAGTTTGGGGTTTATACAGGTACATAATCTGTTTACAAAGTCTCTTGTGACAACACAAACAAAAACAGCACAGTGATAGGTTTAGTGTCAGTTATGATGAGACAGTTCAGCTTTTCTGTGTCATTGCTTGTAGGCCACGTTGTTTGATATATAACAGCGCATTTCAATTTCTGGGAAATACTGCTGACTGTAGCATTAAATCCCGCTCTCTTATGCTGTATTATGAGATTTCATACCTCATATCAACTGATGAAGGGTCAAGTATACCTTATTGGGGTCACTGGCAGTGATTATCCAGACACACTGGGAGTTGCTCTCATACTGAATAGGGAAGTTGGGAGATGTGAAGGTGCCGGAAGGGCCCTGGAGATTCGATCCGCACGTTTTAACTGAAAAGAGTGAAACAATGGGTCAAACAGATGGAGGGAATGCTTTACACACTGAAAGAGCGACGCTTTGTCGATACAGATAAGAAAAAACAGACGTGCTCTTTGTAAACTAGGCTAATATGAGCTAGAGCAAACCAGTAGACGAGGCTTTGCTTTTGTGTAACACTGCAGCTGCTGTCATCATGCGATATTAACACAGAGTAAGGCTGAGCACCAGCTGCGCATGCTACCCGGGCCACGCCTTAATCAAACTCTTCGTCATCGTGAGGGGGCGGCGGACGGGTCCCAACTGCTCCGCTAGGCTCACCTTTGCAGACGGGCCTGTGGTCGCTCCAGGCAGCGAACACCTCAGCTACCCGTTGACAGGTGATGATCTTGGAGCCCTGGAGCACATGGTCCTCATCGCAGGTGAACTGAGCAGTTGCTCCGATGCTAAAAAGATTGAAAAGGTTTATTTTATTTTTTTTATTTTTTTTGGGGGGGGGGGGGTTAAGCCCAGAGGCACTCAATAATATAGTCCAATCACCAAGCACTGCTAAGATCATTTACAATTTGAATACTTATACAATATACAGTACATCAGCAGTATGTATCCCTTGGAGCGGTAAGCTGTCCTTTTTATTCCGTAGAGACCAGGAAGCTGTGATCACTGTTCCTTCATCGCTAACACTTGAGAGGGGAATGAATCTCTGGCTGCAGGCCAGACACACCACTGCACACCACAGCCGTACTTCAACAGCAAATATTGTGTGAATCCACCTGGTTACCTGGGATTAGCTATAATGCTACAGCATCTCATGTTTTATACAGAGGAGAGAAACCTCTAAACCCCCAAACACACACACACACACAGACACACACACACACACACACACACGCACACACATTTATTTATGTATGTATGTATGTATTTATTTATTTATTAACCAGGGCTTGTTCTGGAAAGCAGGTTTAATGAGATGGGAAATTTCCAGAAAACCAGATCCGTGCTGATCCGAGTTAGCTCAATCAGCCCTGAGTACAGAAGCACACCTTCAGTTAAGTGAGTGCATGAGGATGATAAAAAGTCATCATCAATGGAGCTCTGGCACTAGGATTCATTATGGCAAGCGACGAGATTTGGCTTCAATGTGGAAATGTGCAACAGCTGCTTTAAGCTCAGTATGAGGAAGGAGATGGGCAGAAACTCAGGGTTTGTTACAGAAAACCTGTCAGCGAGCAGGTTAGGTTCACAGAGTATGTTATCATAGTAGCCGACCCAGAGTTTGAGTTCACTCTCTTTCTAGAATGGAAAACTCAAGAGTTTTCACTAAACCCGCTTTCTTGAATACCCAGGGACAGTGCACATGAATCAACGTTTCAGTTCAGTCGAGATCACTTTAGTCAAAATTCACCCATTTATTTTTCATGCAGCAAATACAGCATATGGAATTTTGGCGGTGTGCTCTGTTCGGGGGGCCCCCTGCCTCTCACTGCATAGTGGAAAGCGTGATCGTAGGGGGGGGTGATAATTTAGATGTCCCCCCCCTCTGGGCCAGCTTGGCCCAGAGTGCCAGAAGAGGGAATGGCATTGATTTAGCCCCCTGCCTCCATGACGATCAGAGTGGGCCGCGATCAGGTAGTCGCTCAGAGGTAACTCAGCCCACTAAAACCGTCAAAGAGCGCCACAGGGGGATTGCTGTACATTATAGTCCCTGGCCTCCACAGGCCAACGCTTCGTGGAGTTCTGAAGGAGTACAACCTAAAGCCTCTGCCTCCATTGCGACCAGAGGGACCACTAGGATGGCCATCCGGAGATGTTTCGGCCCACGATCACCATGGAGCGCCACAGAGACTAGCACGTTAAATTCCCCTAGCCGACGCATAGTGGAATACCAGAAGAATGCAGTAATACCCCTGGAACAGAGAGCAACGATGACAACAGAGATGACATCGACAATAACACAGGCGGAGCAGGGGAGGAGGTGGGGCGAGCAAGCAGGTAGCAAGTGATCGACAGTAATGGCATAGCGAGCAATAACATGTTTTGACAGCTTAAATACATGTACTCTAACGTGCTGGACCTATGCTAAGACAGCTGACAGCCAGCTGGTAGGTTGCGCCTTTACGGGGTGTGACTGATTAAGCCGCTGCCGACTAGCCCGGCGTTGACGTCCGTG
The DNA here is from genome assembly GCF_949987555.1 of Borostomias antarcticus. Lineage (NCBI taxonomy): Eukaryota > Metazoa > Chordata > Actinopteri > Stomiiformes > Stomiidae > Borostomias > Borostomias antarcticus. The sequence goes on along the minus strand of NC_140243.1, from coordinate 15,755,271 downwards.
CCTGAAGTTGTGTCGGAGACTTCATTTTGTACATCAATGTAAATCTGCCAACTGAGTGAGCTAATGAGCTCATTTTAATCTGTACACACACATCCAGTCTACACAAGATTATGTATTCAGTCCCAGCTGGACTGAGATGGACGGACTCAGCGGTGTATTTGGGAAAATAAATATGAACATTTTGGTTGAACTGACTCATGCCAGTTAGCAGGTGCATTTATCCAGTACATTGGCTGCACACATTTACAATTTTTGTGCAGTGTGCGGAAGTGACTGTGTGACCCCAAATACACTACTACTGTACCTCCTACAGTATGAACTCACAACCTCGACATCATGGCGCTGCGCTCGTACCGTATCGTCTGAGCCCCAGAACATCTCTGACACTCACCTGAAGTCTGATCCGGAGCGTTTTCCGTTGTCAGGCTCTCCTGGGTCTGGGCAGTAGTTAGACACCTGCTTGATCCCTCCCTCGTTCACTAGGAGAAGGAATGGGCCAGGAGACACATGAGGCACTGTTCCAGCTCTGCTCTCTCAGGGGTAAACACCCAACATCTACCTCCTCAAACCCACCAAAATGGAGGGAATAAATTGTGACCCAATAGGAAATAAGAAAGTACATAACAGCGGCCACAATAATCGCTCTCTGGAGCTACATATACAGTACATAAGTAAGTACTTTGGATGAAGCTGTACGTATGTATGCAGTGTATGCAGAACATTTTGCTTTCTTCTCTGCTACAGCGACGGTTTAGTCAGGCAAGAAGAACAAGTTGCTAATGTCGTGCTACAGTAGCAATATATGCAGACAATCAAGAACTTTGCACTTTATATTAAGTATTGTGTTGAAAATGAACTTCATGAAATATGTAGAGTAATACATCATAAAGATGAAAAAGAGTATACCGTGATTTAACTTGAAGTCCATAAGCACTGTATTCCTATGTCACTGATAAGCCTCATTAGTTTTGAGTTAGTAACCGTGGGTTAGACTATTGCTAGAGTTGCAAGACAAAAGCACACATAGTGTGCAGCACAAGTAATTCAGTTGTGAGCTGATATATTGAATACTGGATCATACAAAAGCCAGCTGCATTATTCATGCATGTAAGCAGCATATTATGGCTTGTAAGGTAATAGAGATTAGGCCTGTTAAAACAAAGTGTTTAGCTCACTGTTGAGCAAAACCAGATTCAATTTCTGAATATATACTGTAATATTAATGGGTACCCAGCTGGGTATTACGACGCATTCGTTTTCATTTCATCCGAGGAGTACACAAATCATCCCCTGACCAGCCAGCCATGACGGCTGCAGACCACCTCCGCTCTCAGGTTAGTCATCTTAGACCGGTCAATGGAAGAAAACGTTTTGGGGCCCTGCAGCTCTCCAGTCTAGATGGACATTATGATTATGCTGGTACTGTATGTACACTATAGGTCTCGCCAAATTGCGTACATTTCTGTCAGGGCAGTGAGCCCCAGACTGGAGGGCAATAGGCTGTCAGAAAGACAAAATACTGCACTTTGGCAAAATCTAGTACTGTAGCTTAATGCCTTTCCCAAATGATGCAGTGAAAACAGAGAGCCAGCCCAAAACCCATACGAGCAACAACAACAAAAAAGCCCAAGCAATGAAACAAATTGCACAAGATACAAATAATAGACTTACTCAAAGAGAGTTTGTTAGTGCTGTCCTTCCCTGGTAATAATTTGACCCCTCTGGATTTGAGCTCTCCAGAGCTTTTCACTAGTTGAGAGCAATACAAAAACACATTAGATTAAAGAATGTACAGTAGTAGATGAGAGAAGATACAGTATTGGTTTCTTGTTGAATAATGATTTCCCCTATGAGGAACAACAAAAAACAATTGGTATTTGAGTGCATCTTTGCTGAGAGAATGGGCCATTGCCCTTGTTGTTATAGCGATTGATAATTACCTAAAAACAAAATGAGCGTGATACTCGTAAAATACTCGTGTGCATTCTTCATGTATCTCCGACATGTTTAACAGGGGTGAAAATTGATGATTGTGAGAATGTACTCAACTGTACTATCGTTGGATAGAAACATAATCTAAGTTAAGCATCCCTCAGACTGCTTTGCCAAAACATCTTAAGAATTATAATTATACCACGGGCCAACTTCCCACAGGATCCTGGTGATGTAAGCGACTGTCATACCTACACAGCAGCAACAACGCTCTGGCCAACAGCTATGGAAGACATGGCACTGTAATACAGCAAATTTGAATTTCAAACATCTGATGATTCCTCCTCTGTCCCCATTCAAAGGCAACTCATTAATTCAAGCTTTCTTTTCTGGGTGTCTGGGTGACCTAAAAGGGTGGCATATTGCTAGTTCCCACTGTAGCTGGTACAGAAATCGAGCTTTTAAAGCACAGCATATTCTTGTACTCCTGCACAATACCGTGTGGTACATACTGTAAGTCTGCAGTGTTTCATGCAATTGATCATGTGTCTTCATCCAAAGTGGGTTGCCAATAGATACATCTTCCAACATGCTATTGAGGAAAAGTTGGTTGTCAACGCATTTGGTCTTAAATAAATAAATCTATGAAAGTCTGAGTGATGGAGAATGCCAAAGTGAAGGATTATTGAATTGTTCTGTTGCTGTAGTCTCTGCAAACAGGCTGAAAAGTAGCCAGTTTCACAAATATTTGATAAACTACAGGGCTTTGATGTCAAGGGCTGAAACCAGAATAAAGGCACAGTTTTGCCTACAATAGAGGCATCCCATCCCCTTGCCTCCAGCACACCAGAACAGAATTCATTAAAGTCTTTAATATTCAGTTGACAAAGATCAAAAAGACATACCACACAGGCTAATTATAGTTATTTTTTCCTAAAGATCCTCTCAGTGTATGAATAATGTTTTGCAAGTTCACTGATTTAGGCTTACCTTGATATTGAGCTCTGAATCCTTTATGCCGATGGTTACTCTCCTTCACAAAATGGAGTCTTAGCCAGTTTTTGTTGCTGATGATGGGTGCTGGGATATTCATCCCAGATAGCCTGCAGGTGAAGATGAGGACATAGAGAGCCTGTAATGATACTACTGCAGCATAACCAGCTATAGCGGTTGCAAATTTAACCGTACATCGTTGAAATAACTAAATACATACATTCAGTTGAAACAACTGAATAAAAAGCATTAGACTTGGAATCCCATATAAGAATAATCATTTTCAGAGAATATCACAAAAAATGGTTGCCTGAGTTAGAGGCCTCCCTAAAGGAGACTCCCCTACCCATGTCAGGTCTGCTAAGAGCATTGCCCTGAAAATTATGCAAAGCTTCGGTCCCTGAAACCCAGGACCCTCTGCGACATCCGACGCATTGCACAGTATGCCCTGGTCAGTGTTCTGATCCCAGAGACTCAGCCATGCCAGAGGCCTCTCTGTATGGCTAGCCTGGCCTTTTATCTGCTGCCCCCCCCACACCCCCTCTAACCGCAGTCAAATGAGGACTAACACCAGCCCGGCTATTAAACATTAAAAAAGCAGTGCACACTACGGCATGGACGGAGGAGGTAATAAAATATGAGACGTGGAGCTAGTTCAGCATGTTATGTAATGGATTTGGCATTTTGACTAAAGGAGGGCTTCTCCCACTGAAACAGGCACAACAGGGAAGAAAAAATTAATAATGCTTCTTGACATTTGTTTTCCAGACATCTGGGAAACATTGGTCCACTTTATTCAGTTTTCAGTTCAGTTATATCAATTGGCTACTTAAACAGACAATGACGACACATTTACTAGCCTGATATCAGAACTGTCAACTCATTACACTCCATTGAGAACTTCAGTCTGACATTACCACACTACCATACCACACTAACCTATTTGTATGGGAGAGGGGGGTTTGTTTATAATGTAATTGCTGCTGCATAGCTGTGACAACCCCAGACAACATAATAAAAAATAGTAATAATGAAATAAAATAAAAACTTAGACAACATAATGACAACACAGAGCGAAGTGAAACAGTAATGTGATCGTAGGCTACTGTAACGAATGGAGGTAGACTATATTATTTCCACTACCAACTACTGTAGCCTACCAAACGTCCTTCAACTACAGTAATGTGAGTTCCCAAAAGCTCTCGCTGCAGCACCTCTCAAGTCTCATTGTCCAAACTAAATTTGACAACAGCATTAGTCCCACCCTTGAAGCTGATTGGGTAATCGTTAGAGCCTGTGGCATTCATTCATCAATTATTTTTTTACTCAGCTGTTTCATGCAGCAACATCAAAGCAAGAATCAGCAAACTTTTAGTGGGCGGATTCGAACGTCTGGACCCAGGCTACATTACACCTCTCTTCCGTCAGCAAACTAATATGATTCCAAATCCATTTCTGGAGTCATACACACTGAGTCAGCAAAGCCAATAGGTGTTCCTGGGGGGGAATGATAATTGATTCCACACAAAAGCTGACCTTTTCTTCTGTGCCATTTTATGAAATGTAAATGAAGCGAATTCAGTAGGAGGTAGGAATGGATGAAAAACCTTCTGTAACTGAGCTTTTCACAATGAAATGCTTGCTCTGCACACACAGATACTACAAACACCTCACAGTTTGGGCTGTAACTCAGTGAAAGAATTGATATGGACAATACAACCCTAAAAGTTGGACTGAGGGCCCTTCAGGCTCCAGGCAGTGACAGAGTATATTTAATGGTGGGAGAGTCCAATACGAACCGTACTCTAGCATAATGTCGGCTAGCAGGGAGAGACATGGTTTATGAGGAAAAAACACAAGTGAAAAGCGATTAGTTTTGTTGTCAAACGTTGTTGTATTCTTGTTGCATCTGCATGATAAAAGATGGATTGTGTCCAAATGGATGAATAAAATGTAATGCTATCTATGCAGCAACAGACCTTCGGCTGGCTCTGGCTGTTAGTTTTGTCGTTTTTTCAAGTTTGGATAAACAACCTCACTTTACAGCACACAGATAAATAACTTGTTTTTATCTCCTCAGTTTTCACTCACAAGTTAAGTCTTAAAATTTGCAAGGACATGCACTGAATTTGTTATTGCTACTGTCTGATGTGAATACAGTTTATTTGCATAGAATCTGAGTTTCCTGCAACTGCTTATGAAATGAGCGGAAATTAGTGGAGTGTGAAAGTATTGAAGTGGGAACATAAGAACCACAGTGGTAGTCTAGGAACAGAAGGAACAGAAGAAAGATGGAGGTAGTGTAGGGGGTATCGTGGCCTATGGGAGGACTCAGTATCCAGGGTCTGTATTCAGTTGCTCAGACGAGTAGTGTTGACCTATAGGATCAGTTGAGCTTTATAAGTGACGGGCAGGCAGGGATCTGATCCAAGATCAGCACTCCTACTTTCAGAGGCTTGGTAAATACCATCCCAAATAATATGTACTGCATCTGACATCTGTAGACAGGCCTTTGGGCTTTTGTTTTTTGTCCAGACTTCGCCCACTGAATGACATGCAATCTGCAGCCTGTTATCCATGCCCTTTGTGAATATAAAAGGATTCTAAACTCATATTGAAGGTCACTTGAACAACACATTGCTATTGTATTTGCTCTGCACAGTGTTGCGCATTGTGACAGAAAAACGAGGTCGGAGTTTACTTCTTGCCAGGACTGTCATGTTCAGGAGTGATGAAAGGGGAATCAATGAACTCATTTGCAGGGATTCAATAGAACAATTCAATTAAAGATTACTGTGAGATGTACGTGCCAGGTCAGCAAAACATGATTATTGCACAGTTCCATTTTTCTGAAATCCTTTGATATCCTCTACAGAGATACAGAGTGCTCAAATGAATGACAAGATAATGAGATGGTGTGACCAGAGAATGACATGAGAGTGACTGTATAACCACAATGTACAAAGCTAACATGGAGGAATAATTATTACTTCACATCCTCAATGCCAGACAAGCACTCCTGGATTACGATGCCATGGAAATGCAATGAAGACGTTACAGTCTACAAAGAACTGACATCAGAAAATAACATCAGCAGGCAAGCGAGTCAATTACAGTATCCGAAAGGAACAAAGACTTCCGCATTCTATCTTTGTCTCTCATTATTTTTTTGGTGTTAACGTCGGCTCGAAGGACCTTGTCTTTGACTGGCAGTCATCAGAACAGATTAGCATATCCCTAGGGATGGTCTGCCAGCCATCTCTTCAATACCTACATCAATAACATACATCAACAGACCATAGTCTGTGCAGGGATGCCGCTCTGGGCTCCGTAGCTTTAGACACAGCACTGTAATTGATTTAGGGTTATAACACATTCGTGACAGGATCTCATAAAACCAGAGATCATCACATTAGCCCTGGAAAATGAATCTGACCTGGGAATAAGGCGAGATGAGGTGGAGGCACATGGTAGGAATATGGCTCGGGGTAGACGAGAGGAAGATATAAGTTCATATTCTACATTGTCTGTTCCATCTAAGTGATAGAGAGTAAAGCAGGATACAAACGTACAGATGCATTTTGCACCTGTTCAATTGTATGGCCTAGATTACAGGTTAAGTTCACTTTTTTGGGGACATAAGAGACTATTCTCAGTCTCTCTTACATGGACCTGACACGACTATACAGTAACTTCCCTGATTGCCTCAGTATTGAGCAAGCTGCTGTACAGTTGTTCTGCAGGCACATACTCGGCTGCAATGGGGCCAGTGAGATGTTGCTTTTCAAGTCGCTTTCCCTCACTTTACAATGTAGTGCAAAAGGGAAAGTGAAATACCTGTAGTTGTGTTTAAAATGGAATGGGAGAGCATATTATGCACTATGCCCACCTCCCTTGTTCTCTGTAAAGCGCATCGTGTTACCTCTGTGTATGAAATGCGCTATACAAATAAAGCTTTGATTGATTGATTGATTGATTGATTGATTGATTGATTGATTGATTGATTGATTGATTGATTGATTGATTGAATGAATGAATGAATGAATGAATGAATGAATGATTGATTGATTGATTGATTGATTGATTGATTGATTGATTGATTGATTGATTGATTGATTGATTGATTGATTAAGACTGGTAAGATTAGACCCTGTGTTTTCCGTTTCGGATAAGCACATTTACCATTGTACTTTTTCCAACGTATCATTGGTCCCGTTGACTTCCATTGCAGCTGAGTGTGCACGTGCAGAACAACTGCTCAATACCTTGCTCAATACTGAGGCGATCAGGGAAAGTATGGGCTCTACATGTCAGGTTCATGTAAGAGAGACTGAATAGACCCTCAAGTGCAGAATAGTGAACTTATCCTTTAAGTATGATATGATATGACTGGAATGCAATGAAATTCCAAATCCCTTCTCTATTATGGAGTTATAATCCTGTCATAATTCGAGAGCCCAGTCTTTTAATTCAAGAGCATCGTTTTTAATCAAGAGCACACTATTTTAATTTGAGAGCATGGTATTTTTATTCAAGGTTTTTACAATTTTAAAGCACACAAAATCCTTCCTGCGTACTCTCAAAACTTAACTCATGCTTTCAAATGTATTTATGCCTTTTCTCAATATCGCATGCTTGCATTCAAATATAGCCTACTCCGGATCACGTTCAAAATTTCCTTTGCAGCCAAAACCTTAGTCTTGCATTTACTGATATTTTCTAAGGTTTTGGCCGCAAAGGACATTTTTAGTGCTACCCAGAGTATATTTGCTTTTGAATTAAAAGGCTGCACTCTAGAATTAAAATAACGTCTTCTCGATTGAAAACTGTACTTTTGAATTAAAAGGCCACACTCTCAAATTATGACAGGATAATAACTCCATACCTCATTTGATCATCAGACCGCCCAGAGACAGATAAAAAGAGATGAGCGACTCACCAGATCATCTGGGGCTCTGACCCCTCCACCTCCAGGTAATCTGACCTCTCCTCCATCTGGAAGTCTGTGAACACCAGCGAGATTGTGTCTCCGGGATCAGCGAGTATGGTCCACTTACAGTCCCCACCGGTGGAGCTGTCGCCCGGGAAATCAGGGCTGGACACAATGCCACTCGAGCCCCTCAGCGTCCCGCCACATGTGTCCTCCGCTGCCAATCAGGGGGAGAGAGGTTCACACCACAGCAAGGGCAATGTCACACAGCCCCCATGAGAAAGCTCACCGGTATGTCCCTTCATGTAATGTCATGATCTGAGGACAACCGAGTGATGTTGCAAAATGGGAACATGTTCTTTCTACTCTGCTGAAGAATAAGAATGCGTTTCAGATACATCTGTCACCCACAGCATAAAAGTGATTATAATCCAAATGTAAAACAAACATAGAAAGATATTAAACACTGCACTTTTTTCTCCAATAGAATGGTGCATTAACAGTCCTTGAAGCTTATATTAATGCCCAATTACTGTGTTCCATTATATGCACAGTACAATATTATGTTTATAAATGTTTGCAATTTGTCTTAGTTCTCTGTACAGAAGAACATGCACGTAGGAATCACTGCAAAGATGAAAAAGGGTATTTTATTCTGTTTTCAACCAATGAACAGTTCTTCCATACAATGTCCATCTGGTTGAAAAGGTCAAGATGTACAAACATATCGGTCTCTCTCCCTCATCATTTTCATCATGTCCTCCAGCTTCCTCATATTGGAAAAAAATATATAAGTAATTGAAAAACAGGGCTTACTGTATAATGCTGTATATAGTGTATATTTCCAATGTGTAGAACACAGAACACCAACTGGATGTTAATGCACTCTCTCATATCAGCCTCTCTCTCTCTCTCTCTTCTCTCTCTTCTCTCTCTCTTTCTTTCTCTCTCTCTCTCTCTCTTTCTTTCTCTCTCTCCCTCTCTCTCTCTCTCTCCCTAGAGCTCTCTATGTCCTAACAACGACATGTATGTTAGGGTTAATGCCCCTAACAAAGGGATTGGCACAGATCTACTCTGGAGTTGGTCCCCGGGCGCTCTACCGCAGCAGCCTACTGCTCTTAGTTAGGATGGGTCACATGCAGAGCATCAGTCAGTCAGTCGACTTCTTCTTCCTCTTCTCTCTCTCTCTCTCTCTCTCTCTCTACATCGTTCTCTCTCTGTTGCTCCCACCTCACCCTTTCTCCCTCTCTTTTTTCACTGAAATCTAATGATGGCAGGGCTTTCACAGGTTTCACATCATTTAAGACTAATATGTGGCACTCGGCCACGCAGCTGAAAACTTTGATGGCTCGACTTCCCCCTGCGGAGCTGTCAGAGCTGCCAAGCCTTCCTCAGAGAAACCTTGGAACATTCCCCTGTTCTGCATTACACGATTGCTCAAGGGTCATGGGAGTGATTTGGCAAAATTAAAATGAAGCAGTGAGGCAGGACTAGCTAGCTTAATCCATGTGCTGTGAGACGAGGACATACAGTGTGCAGGGGAATAACAATTGATCTGTACCTCTTTATGGGATTGCATAGAAGAATAGACAGCCCGATATGAAGCTCATGTCAACAGTCAGATCAATAGCAGTTCTTTATTCGTGGTGGACTTAGTCCAATCATGGCAGTCTTTCACTATTCTGTTCTATTCTGCTCCCTGCTCTTCTCTTTTATATTCAACACACATTTGCTATTTGTGGTCTTTCATATTTTTTTTATTTTTTTTTGTATGAAACATTAACGTTATAACGCAGATCCTGTAGAACTTGCAGCATTTACATTTCAGACGACATGCCAAGGACTGAGCAGACAGACCAGAGAGGCCAGGATTTTAATTGGCCCGGACTCCAGTAAAGCAGCTGTTCATTCCAGACCAGAGCCAGATCTTCTGCTGCCTTCCTCACACACAGGAGACCAGGCTTCAGCCCCATGACATGTTATCTGCGTACACCCAGAGACATGTACGGCACAGCAGGCCAGGGCCCTTACATGGAGTGCAGTACCTCTGCCCCCCCTCCCCCCTCTTATCTTTCTCTCTCTCTCTTCTCTCAGACAATGGTAACGGTTTTATAAGGCTATTAATTAATACTGAGGACAGCCCAAGACAGGCCTGCACAACTAATTACTGTCTGTCAGAGAGAAATGTAGCGGCCAGTAGTGGGAAGAGATAAAGAAAGTAAGAGGGGGTCTGTGACCACCGTCATGACATCTAACTCAACGTGACAACCGTCATGACATCCAGTTATCTGGGGACAGAAGACAACACTGTGAGTTTTTACATCTAACAGTTGTCACGGAAGTCAAGAACGACGGGTCAACATTTCCATCAGACGGAAGCAACGAGCGAGGGATCGGGATGAGAAGAGACCACAGCACAGACAACAGGAGCTGGCGGCGAAATTCAGACCGCAACGCCCTGCGTGTTCCAGCTGGGGCGATATTCTGAAATCACAATGTTCCATCACAGTGCCCCTCCTTCCCCCAACACCCACTGCTTTGGAAGGCACCCAGAACAAGTTCTCTCTCGCAGCATACGGTTGAACAGCTGGATGTGTTCAGGATTGAGTCTTTGGAGGATGTATTACTCTCTCAGGTTGCCAGTAAGGGAAATCAAGGGGAACAGAATGGATAAGGAATCCTTTTCAGAAAATAAATGTAGAGATTAGAGTCTTTACTTCTTTCTTTCTTTCTTTCTTTCTTTCTTTCTTGCTTTCTCTCTCTCTATCTCTTTCTCTCTCTCAATCTCTCTCAATTCAATTCAATTCAATTCAATTCAATATGCTTTATTGGCATGACAGATGAACAGTATTGCCAAAGCATAAAAAAATACAATTCAATAATGACATGAGAAAATGATTAAGTAAATTAACAGATAAATAGGTCATAAAATAGGTCAATAAAGATGAATTCACAAAAATAATACTAAATCAAATGTATCAAATGTCATGTAAAATAAATAAATACATAAACAAACAAAAAAGATCAACATCAAGTAGAGGAGTAAATGAAAGGGCAGAGTGTGAGCTGTGAGGAGATTGTTTTATGTTGTTGTGCTGGTTTTCTCTTAGGCTGTGACATGCTCTCATGTATCTTGTTGCTTCTATGGTGGTGATACTGTGTTCTCAAGTAAATGTTGCACTTTATTTTGGTCAGAGAGTGTCTGAATCAAAAATCAATTTTTTTGAGCTTGCATGTAATTTTTGTTAAGAACTTTGTTCTAATATCTTCATAAGTTCTACATTGTAGCAAGAAATGTCTGTCTTCTCTAGACAGCCAGCTCTGCCTGTGTCAGCCAGTCTCTATGGCCAGGCTGTGATCACTAAGTCTGTACATGGTTAATGTCTTTCTCAGTTTCTCATCAGTCACTGCACTCATATAGTTTGCCACAGTACAGTAGATGTCCAATAGTTAAGGTAATTTTATTTTTCTTTATCTATGATTTGGTTGGTCCAGTGTGTGTGTGTGTGTGTGTGTGTGTGTGTTCTATGTCAGTGGGACCCATGCAGAACCTATTTGGGTTTCCCTGACACCTTGGTCATTTTTGGAAGACCATAATTCTAGTATTTTCCATATTCACTGTCAGGGCGCAGGTCTGACACAAGTTTTGCAGGTGATCCAGTTGCTGTTGTAATGCCTCATTAGATGGAGCAAGCGATATTAGATCATCTGCAAAAAGTAGACATTTAATTTCTGTGTCAGAGAGGGTGAGATCAGGGATATCTGACTGTTTTTGTCAATTAATCGATATAAATGTTAAACAGGGTGGGGCTGAAACTATAGCCCTGTTTCACCCCTCTACTTTGGGGGAAGAAATATGTTTCCATATTGCCAACTTTTTTTTTCCATATTGCCAATGCTCAGAACCAGGTTGAATATTTTAAACAGTGTTGAATTTATGGTGGCTAAATTTCAGCATTCCATTTAAAATACCATCAGGACCGCTGGCCTTCCTTCGTTGTCAGGCTTGGATTTTAGCTAGTAGCTCTTCTTCAGTGATTCGAAAATCTAAAGGCTTCTGATTGTCTTCAACAACTGATTCTAGAGTTCTGAGTTTGCTGACAAGGTTATTTTGGGCCGAATCCAGTGTGATGGTACTATATACATTTTCAAAGTGTGTTTTGTTCTTGGTGTGGTTTTCTCTCTCTCTCTGTCTGTCTCTCTCACTCTCTGTCTCTCTCTCTCTCTGTCTCTCTCTCTCTCTCTCTCTCTCTCTCTCTCTCTCTCTCTTTTTCTCTCTCCCTCTCCATCTCTCCGATCTTTAATACAATCATGGTGTAAAAGGATGGTGCAGGGATTACGGGTGCTTCAACAGACCTCATTTGCATTCTAGGCATCAGTGATCTAATACTACTTGAGAAGGGATTAACTTATCTTCCTTTTAACGTAGAATGTTATATATGGACGATATGCAACACTTTTTCCCCCTACACAACACTTTCTTTCTGCTAAGAAAAGGTTCCCCAGGGACTTTTGATGAGCTTAAGTTCCTTGGTAATGCCTGAACTACTACTGAAATCATAAGACATGCTTTAACTCTACTGTTCTTGTTCCAAAATAGACTACTTGTCAAGTTCAGCGCTACTGGCATTATTAAGCAAGTCATATCTGACACATATCTAAGTCAGACGTCAATGCACTAAGTTCAACCTTTCCCCTCAATCATTTGTTGAAAGCTTCGGCAGAAATAGCACAGATGGCTCACGCTGTAGCTAGGAATCGAGGACTGGGAGGCCATGAAAACAGCAACCAGGGATTGAGTTAGCATGAACATAACAAAGATGATAAACCTTTATTAGTCCAATTCGATGATTAATTTAATATCCATCCTCATACTGGGACATAAGGTGGGGGGGGGGGAGGGAGGAAGGAGACGACGCTGAGACGGCTGCCTAATGTGACCATTCTTCAGACGTGGAGGCTAAATGAGCAGGAGGACTGCGAGGGGCTAATTTCCCAGAGCTGGCGGATGTGGGCTGGCCCGGGGAGTGACAGACAGTCTATCAATACGGCACGTCCTCATACAGTATTCCCCAGCCATCCTCTGCACAATGACCGTCTGTCCGGAACTCTCTGGAAGCAATCGAAACACGACGGGGAGGGAGGGGGCGCACGGAGCGCCGACACGTCGCCGGAGGATTTGAATCGCCGCTCGTTCTCTCCCCCGCATTCCAGAGATTTGCCCAACCGGGGTTGGGCCGAGAACGAGGGAGGTAGGGAGAGGTAGGAGGAAGAGAAAGAGAGGAAGAAAGAGGTGGAGAGGCCAGGAGGGGAAAGGAGGAAGGGGAGGTAGAAAGGAGAGTTCAGGAGGGAACGAGAGAGGGGGCGAGGGAGGGGAGGCGTCTAGGAGCAGAGAGGCGGAAAGAGAAGAGGTGTGCAAAAGCGAGGAGAGCGAGGTGGGCGAGAGAGATATGGTGGTGGTGGTGGTGGTGGTGAGGGGGGTGGCGCGGCAGCATGTTTGGAGAACGGGCAGGTTCTCTGAGGAAATAAGATCAAAGGACCATCTGCCCATTCAAGGAATCCTGCTTTGCTGTGAAGGAGAGCAGGGGACCCGGGTTCGCCAGTGCCTGAATGGCATGGAGCCAGTCTGGAGGGGATAACACTGTGAAAGGAACCTTCAATTTGCAGCTTTCTACCTCCACCAGGCCTCCCATTCAAACACACACACACACACACACACACACACACACACACACACACACACACACACACACATGACTGAACCGATTTTTCCTGTAATTACAGTATACTGGTTCTTACTCAGAAGTCTTCAATATATTGGAAGTCACTATACAACCAGCAATACAGAAACTGGAATTAACCAAGAATAATAAGAAATATTTTATAGAGCTCACTCTCATGAATTTGCCAAGAGAGGCAAGTCCAGGCATGGCCTGTTATTGTAGGAAGTGTAGCTTCATTTTCCATGTTGCTCTGCATTGAAGCTCTAACACTTGAATGCAGGGGATTTGACTGCATTAAGATTGTCGGGGGAGATTGGCGATGGTTGAATTTGTTTTGAAGATGGTTGCGTCTGTGGCTGTGTTTACTTCTGCATTCCTCTGGGGCAAGGATCATCAAACACAGATTCACGATTTGCTTTCCAAACAGAGAGCACATACATGATGCAATGACTGGATTTCGGAGATACTGGGAGACTATGGTGTACATACATATGGTAAACTTTGCTCACAAGTAATCATAGTTTATATTAGTATAATATCATAATGTGAAATTAATTATAAATAATAAATAAGCAGTAATATAAACTGGCAATCCTGCTGTTGCAGCTGCAGTGCCTGAGATACAGGCTGAACATGAGCTTAGTGCCAGGGCAATATACAGTAGCATTTCTCTATACTGAACACGCGCTTAGTATCAGGGGGAGTATAGCAGGCTTCTCTACTGAACATGATCTTAGTATCAGGGGGAATACAACAGTTCTCTCTACTGAACATGATCTTAGTATCAGGGGGAATACAACAGTTCTCTCTACTGAACATGAGCTTAGCGCCGGGGGGGGGGGGGGGGGGGGGGGTATAATAGCAGGCTTCTACACTGGACAAAGTAAGGTCATGGGTGACTGCTGTTGCTGTTCCATTATAAATCAAACCCAAGTTTCCCTTCCAGTGATGCACTGATGGAATGGCCCTCTGGTAGACAAGGCTCAGGTGTCAGTCTCCGCATGAGTACCTAAAACAGCCTCTTCATACCTTGGTTCTTTCTAGACATTTACCAGTCATTTTCTGAGCAATGCACAGTAACAGTTTACACGTATACCATTTATTTTCATGTAATCATTATCTACAAATATTTGAAAGGCTTATAAAGGTTCGTTATTATAGTGAGCTACAAAGAGTTTTCCAGGCTAGTCAGTCAATTGTTTTCAAGGCTAGTCAGTTAAGAACCAATCTTTATTTCCACCGGCTGCCTGAAGGAGAGAGTATCTTGATGGATCAGCACAGAAACCCCTTGCTATTGCAATCAAGTTCAAATTCACAAGAGCGAGGACAGCACCTCTTCCACACAGAACTAAAACATCACGATGGATTTTCCTTTCCTTAAACTAATCCAACAGACGTAAAACCAATGATACACATTTGAGGGAGGAAAATGAAATCATAACATCAAACTAAACTGAACTCAGTTCAGTCTCACCTCGGCAGATGGGGACAGGGAAGTCCCACACGGCCACACTGGCGGCGTTGGTGACACAGGTGAGGTGTGAGTGTCCATCCAGGACATAGCCTGTGACACAGCGGTAGCCAATCTTGTCCCCTATGTTGAACTGCGTCCCGTTCAGAATGCCCTTAGGAGGAACACCTGGGTTCCCACAAGAACTGCTCCTCAACTCTGGTGACAGGAGGTAAATCAAAGGTATTGTTAGAGGTTAAAATAACAAATTGTTTATGTGATATGATAAATAGAATAACCACCAATTCCAGGACAAACAAAGTTATTTTGTCATAGTTTTACATTGCCTAATACCAGATGGCTATGTAACACTATTGAAGTGACTTTCATACAAGATATACTGTGTTGGCATAACGTTTACAGAGTTGTCTGCATGCAATGACTTTGATTTACAGCACTGAAAATGTTTCCTATCATACTATCATATAATTGAACATAAGTATATACTGTATCAACTAACATAAACATTGAAGATTAAAAGCTTTGTTCCGAGAAATGATGGAACCTGTAAACTACAAAGGTGAGAGTATTCACTGGTACTCATAATGACTACATATGCCAAGCCAAAGCCAGAATCCCTGCCTGGAAATGAAATACCCTGTAAATTCTGTCAACCAGTTGGATCTGGAACATATTTATCATGATGATATGTACGTACCACCTGGCTTCAGCTCATTTCTTCAGCAGTAATACTTTAAGTAAAAAATTTGGAAGAAACTGCTGTGTTGCAGCGCGCGCGCGTGTGTGTGTATGTGTGTGTGTGTGTGAGAGAGAGTGAGAGAGAGAGAGAGAGAGAGAGAGAGAGAGAGAGAGTACCGTGTACATAGTGTACATTGGGAGCCTGAAGGTTTCTTGATATCTACTGGCAGAATCAGAGATCTGTATCCTCCACTGAACATTCACAGTTAATTCCTGAGTCTGACTCAATCACAGATGGTCCAACTTAACTCAATGGCATCATGAATTCAGTGTTGTCAAGTCGCCATAAATACCTTGTGCATTTTCAGAGCCGTTGAACTGTTTCATGATACTCTGCAATTAATGGGCTTCGTAACAAAACACAGGAACACAAGGACATTTTGTTTTGATTATTTAAAAACAAAATAATAGGAGATTTGGATGAGACTTATTTTCATAGTAATTTGGTTGAAAAATCAAACGAGTGAGTTCATTGTGGAGTAAGTAAGTACATCAAAGTGTTTAAAAATGTCCATGAACCCATCACAAAATCTCTTCAGGGTTCCGGAACATTAATTTTTAGAGATCATCAGAGAATAGAAAATGTCTGCATCAAGCAAAAATCATGCAAATCTACTGTGGTCATCAAGCTGCAGCTCATATAGCTGGAGGACATGAAGTGTCCTCCATGAAGACAAGTGTTCATGATTAAAAAAAAACTGCTCCCACCATGTTAATGTCACATCAAATGTTTCACCAAAGATGGTAAGAGCCTGATGGTCATGTAACAAGCACACACACACACACATGCACACACTTACGCACGCACACACACATAGATACTGTACAGACACACACACACACACACACACACACACACACACGCACACACACACACACACACACACACACACACACACACACACACACAATATTAACTATTCACATAGGGAACACCATACCAGTGTATACAATAATGTACCAGTACTGTATTTGTACAATAGTTGGCAGTTACTGTAGCAGCTCGGAAAGCACTGCAAACCAGTTTCCATTCAAATAAAGAGCAACCGTGATGGAAGCCTTTTTGCTGTAATTACAGTATACTGGTTCTTACTCAGGAGTCTTTAGTATATTGGAAGTCACTATACAGCCAGCAATACAGAAACTGGAATTAAGCAAGAATGATAAGTTACAGAAATATTTGAATTTGCCAAGAGAGGCCATTCCAGGAATTACCTGTTCCATAGTGTAGGACTATTCCAATGAAGACAAAATGAAAGGAAATTGCATTGCAACATAGCTCACTTGTCGTATTCCACTGTGCGAGTGATGACAATGGAGCGGTGAAATAAATGTGGGATTTGAAACCTCTTCACCATCTTATTAATGCTAATATTTCATATACTGTAAGCCATTAAAGGGGTGAGTAGTGCAACAGCATGCGTAGCAAAGCCAAAAAGTAGGCCGAGCACTTCACTTAGAGTGGTAATGATAAAGCATTCATAAAGCCTTTATTAAAGGGGCAAAGTCACGCTTGTTTCAGCTGATATTACTTGTTATTTCCCATAGGAAACAGCTACATTTACGGTGACTGTAAAACGGCTTACACACAGAATTTAAGCATTTAATCCAAATAATATCAACTGAAACAAGCATGACTGTGCACCTCTTAGACAAATAAGCATGTTTCAAACCATCTGTTGATACTGAGTTAATCATCTACAAATATTAACATGTGGCTTACAACAGATAGTCATTTGTTGTCACTGTCAGTGCACGGTGAAATGGAACCAAAGCCTAGTGGAATCCCAACACAGACAGAGAATATTCACCTGCAATAGGCTACCACACTCCTGCATTCAGCACAGTAGACTACCACACTCCTACATTCAGGACAGTTGGTTACCAGACTACTTACATTCAGGACAGTAGGCTACCACACTATTAACATTCAGGACAGTAGGCTAACACACTCTTAACATTCAGAACAGTACCACACTATTAACATTCAGGACAGTAGGCTACCACACTCTTAACATTCAGGACAGTAGGCTACCACACTACTAACATTCAGGACAGTAGGCTACCACACTCCTAACATTCAGGACAGTAGGCTACCACACTCTTAACATTCAGGACAGTAGGCTACCACACTACTAACATTCAGGACAGTAGGCTACCACACTACTAACATTCAGGACAGTAGGCTACCAGTAAGGCCCACTTCTCCGCCTCGAGCTTCCCTTTTTCCATCTGATTATGTTTTATCTTAATATCTGCTCTTGTTTAGAGACATAACATTTTCTACTCCAACCTGAAACTATTAAAAATAAGCGTCCTTTGCAAGGCTCACAGGGTTGCAGCTGAAAGAATAAGATATATAGGCTTGGTTATGCATATTGTTTGCCTTGTCCATGGCCGTGTCTGTATAGACTACTCATACGATTGTGATTGGTCATTTCGTGCAAATACCTCCCCGTTTACCGTGAACGCACTCATAGCTAGATTGGATCAGCTGGGCAGGCTTAATGAGTTCATAGCCACCGCCGTGGTACCATTAAAAGTATCTGTGATTGGGGTTGTTTGGTTAAGGCCTACTCCTACCTGGAATTGTATGTGTAGCAGATGTCATAGCAGTTATTTGTGCAGTAAATATAGGATATATGAACATATACATAATATTCCATGAAATTATTCCTATGTCTCGCATCTGTGTAGCCTACATGGAAACAATTATTGCATGTGCCTTGGAGCCCGTATGGTTGAGCATCTTGATGTAATAGGGCCCTCAGTTACTTTTAAAGTAAAGTACTTTTTACATCCAAATGTCAATATAATGTAGCACTATTTAGTTATTTAGATATTTATTTTCCATTTTGCTATAATGTTATATGATGGTCAATTTGAGAATGTATCAACAGTCATTTGAAAATCTGCAGGGAAGTCTAGTCGTCAGGCAGCCGTGTACCAGCAGTAAGGAGCACAAATCTAAGTGTATCTTCGTTAAATCGAGTATCACAAAAAATAAGTTACAATTGGGCTTGAGGTCTCCTGCTGAGCCGCCTGGCCCCTAATTACGAGAAGGACCAGCGGCAGAGCTGCCCAGACCCTAATTAACAGAGGGTCTACACCTCGCCTTTTCAACCATGGCTAGGAGCCATGTCACTGCATATCAATACTTCTATGTAAATTAATTCCTGACACCTCAGGTAGAATATTAATAGGAATCATGAAGAGAGGAATGAATCAGTCGGCAGTAATGTAGGGAGGAAATTGGGCTTCTTGTCAGACATTACAGATATTGCAGATGCTTCAAACTACTGTATGGCTTAGGCAATCACCAGGGTTTGGCCTTTGCTTGGCCTTTTAATAGGTTCTACTTAAAGAAAGTTCTCAAACAAACTTAAATCACATGAGGCTTATGGCAGCCTCTGGCCTCCAGATCTTTCTCAAAATGTCATTTGTTTCAGGACAGTATTCTACCAAACCCCTAGTATTCAGTCACTAGGCAACCATACTCCTACTGTAACATTCAGGACAGTATTCTACCACACTTTTAACATTCAGTAGTTAGGCAACCACACTCCTACATCCTGGAAAGTAGGCTACCACACTACTACATCCAGGACAGAAGGCTACCAGACTACTAACATTCAGGACAGTAGGCTACCACACTCTTAACATCCAGACAGTAGAATACCATACTCTTAACATTCAGGACAGTAGGCTACCACACTACTAACATTCAGGACAGTAGGCTACCACACTCCTAACATTCAGGATAGTAGGCTACCACACTCCTAACATTCAGGGCAGTACAGGTAGACTACCACAATCCTAACATTCAGGATAGTAGGTTACCACACTCCTAACATTCAGGATAGTAGGTAACCACACTCCTAACATTCAGGGCAGTACAGGTAGACTACCACACTATTAACATTCAGGACAGTACAGGTAGACTACCACACTCCTAACATTCAGGACAGTACAGGTAGACTACCACACTATTAACATTCAGGACAGTGGCAGCCGACTTTCCCCTTCAGCGACAGTGTTGAGTTTATGTGAACAACTAAATCAGGTATATAGCTGGCTGGCACGATCTCTCTGGGGCTGAGCTATTTATTTCTCCAACATATCTAATGACTACGTAGCCTTTGAAGAAGATGGGGACTTGACTGAGTGGCAGTGTTTATGAGCTTGGCATCCCCTCTGAGCCAGGGCTGGGTATTCATTCATTCATGCGGGCAGACATTTTGAACCAACATCTCATTCTGGGCAACTTGTAAACACAACAGAGGAAAAGTTTCACTTGGACGGGGATGAATAATGCAGCGTCACAGAGCAGAGGAAGAGAGGCTTTGAGAGTTGACTGCGATCCAGAATTACCACTCCCATGGGAATACCGAGGCCGTATGCAGGCTTAGCAAATAAACATTGCAATGTGATTACTTAAAATACAGACACTTGAGCGTGAACTGCAATTCTGTACATATAAAAGTAATTAACACAGACTCGTCGTCTGTATCTGGGGCTACATGCTTGCACTGCAGTGAACACAGTGAGCAACTAGATAGCTACCGCCACTCATGTCTCTCAGACAGCTACTGAACTAAGAAACACAATCAACTATTTCTCAAGACAGAATCTGCATGTAAGGCAGACAGCCTCACTGGTACAGACACACACTGGGGGTTGGGGAGTACAGTCACGCATCTTACTGACACGCCGATTCATGTTGCCTTATGAGGAGGGCGGGGTACGAGGTAATCAGTGTACAGCCACTAGAGACATCCAGTTTCCATTTCACCTCCTTGACAGAGAGACTGACAACAACTCTAAATGAGATTCCATCTTCTGTTCTGGTGTCCTTCTCTCTCTCCTTCCCATGCAGATTCAAATCCACTTAACTCCGACCATGATTCAATCATGTCGGAGATGCTACAAGCACAGCACAGCTTCCTTCTCACGGGCAGAGCACAGATACATATTCATGTTGGCGTGGTTACGATGGCTCTGGCTCAAATGAATGGGGGCACAAAAAAGTTTGTTTGCAATCAAGACGTACGTGTGGGGATATGTTTGTTGCATCAATTTGTATTCAAGATTTACAATGAGATAATTCAACACGTTTTCTCCGTAGTGAAGCGGTGGATAACATGATTGGAAGAACTAAGGCTGTCGAGCTAGACATCTGCTGCAGCTGCTGCCCTCTCATCTGAGGGCTTACACTTGTGAAGGCATAAGAGAGACATTGACTAGCCTCCTGCTAACCCAGCTATCGTGACTGATTCCCATATGGCCAGTATAACCCGCTGTAATAGGCTGTTGAATACTGGCAGATTTACGGATCTCTTCTGTGTGAAAATATGATTAACATTCAAATCAGGGTGAAATTCCAAAAGAGATTACGTGAGACAAAAGTGAAGGAGTGCAGAGCCTGGAGAGTCATCCCTCTCTACCCATCCATTCAGGAGTGCACGAGGAGCAGATGGAGAGGTCTGGACCGGCCAAGCCAGGGAGCCAGGGAGCAGGGGAGGAGGGGAGTGCAGCAGGTGGAGAAGAGGAGAGGGAGAGAGGTGGGGAGAGGAAGGAGGTGAAGGGGAAGGAGGGAGGGGAGCACCAGGGAGATAAGTGGCAGACGCAGGCAGGTGGAGAGGTGTGGGGGGGGGGGGGGGCAGAGGGAGGAGAGCGAGAGACAGTCCCAGAAGGATTGTCCACATTTAGACAGCCCCCTGCTGCACTCCGTTCAACTTCACCGCTGATACGTTAGCGCATCCATTAGCTCCATCTGGTGTGTGGCTTGATGTGTAACTATGGGAGGAGATCAAATGTACAGGGGAAAACACTAATTGGAAATATATGAGATGAATGCCTTTAATTGGAACCCCAACGTTTTCATTGCTCATCAGTGTTAGTCCTTCAGGAGAGTGTACAGGTATACATCTCTCTCTCCTTCTCTCTCTCTCTTTCTCTCTCTCTCTCTCTCTCTCAAGATTGAGCGCCACCTCTCTCTTTTGAAAATGTATTACTGGAGGCTCAGAATGTTTATTGAGCTGATTGATAAATAACAGGTGTTTGTACAAGCAGCTGTTGGGAGAAAGGCGTTAGATGGTGACCAACAGCACAGAAAACAACAGTGAGCACAATGTTTTCCTCACCTTCATAAGCAATTTTAAATCCATGAGCGCTCACTGCGAAGTCGCTGGTGAGACGCAGGGAAAAAATGGAACCAGTGCTGGTTACGGGAGGGGGTATTTGAAATCCTGTTAACCTGTTGGGGAGGGATAAAAACAAAGATTCCTGTGTCAGAACACAAAACACAATAGCCATACAATCCCACCTTTAAACACAATGTTGTCAGAGAACACCCTACGTTGGGGCAAAGCTGTGGAGGTCGGTCGCTGCTCCCTAGGCTGAGAGACCAATCCATTTGTTTTCATGACATCGTAAAGAAGATGTGTTGCTGACCGTCTCTTAGTGGCGAACGCCAATGTTTCATCGACCATCTGAGCCTGTATAAGCTAGCAGGGACTTCAGAGGCGGGGGGGGGGGTGTTTGAACAAGCCCCTGACTTGTTGCCTAATGTAGAGATGGCAGAGATGTGACTATTATTTTCTTACTGCCACATGTTGGGTGACAATGGGCCATGTGAGAAGTGTGAAGAGCCTTCGTGACCTATAGAAATGTCTATTTACAGCATCAAGAGTTTCATGGGTGCAGAGAAGTACATACTGTGCTGTGGTTAAAGAAGTTTAAATAACAGCCTGATTAAACAGTAACCATAGCTACTGCACAGAAATTATGGTCTTTTATATAAACTGACTATACATTAAGATTCACCAGGGACTTTATATGGTTCTGATTCTCTGTAAAATGTTTTACAAGAGAAACAGCGTTTTGCTGTATACATTTTACAGACTGGCTTCACCGCTCTGGCTTCTTAATGTCATTGAGAAAAGAGGAGCACGTCGATGGAGTGTTTGGTCCAGTTTCAGCTCCTTTCTCAGTTCTAGAACATTTTTCGGTGCTTTTGCTGCAAGCATCCCCTCCCTGGTGTGAGCCACGGCTCCTGGGCCAGCTCGGCGTGGCCGCGATATTTTGAATGAAGCGCATTTTGAAGACGTGCTGTGTCTTTAGAGGTTCCCCTCCTCTGGGTTGCCAAATCCACTGGGGGACTAATTACAGACAGAACAGAACAATGGGAACAGCTCTGTGGAGGAGAGGTCAATCTGCGCCCCCCCCCCCCCCCCCCCCCCACCACGGGCACACTGCTGTCCCACCAACTCCCACAGGATGCCATTTCACAGCCACATCAGAGACTGCAGATGGCGTTCGAGTCCGTAACCACACGACTGCCTTAGCCTGCTGAGCTAAAGGCTGCAGTTCATCCAGCACAGCAAGAGATGACATCGTACGGTCATGGATGTGACTGACAACAGGATTCTAAATAGTAACCTACTTAAGCTAACGCCTGGCCATTCAGCGTAATGAGCAGCCCTACTACAGAATCACACACAGAGGAGACACATCATGGAACAGCCATGTGCTGTTGCTTTGGCAACAGAGGGGATGAGGTGAATAGTCGTTGTTCATGAGCAAACAGAGAGAACACTGGAATAATCCTCCTTTCTGACTGTATTGCAAAGTTTCGACCGTCAGTGCTTTGGACTAATTTACAGGTCACGTTTACGTTATTGTGCCACCAGTATGCGCACGCCTGTTACGATGATCTCATAGCTAGCTACATGTAGCTAAGGTTAATCAATAAGTCAGAATAGTTGTACTGTACACAAATACTGTATATACTATATAATACTCTGACCAACTGTTGTAACGGTGTCAGTGCTCTTTTCGGCCACCAGAATGCGCACGCATGAGCATTGTTGGTACACACTGGAATTAGTCTATAAGACCTACATTCCTTCCTTCCTTCCCATGTGTGTGTGTTCTCTAAATGGCAATGTTGTTCAGACATTGCCAATTCTATCAGTGCGTGACCCGAGGGAACTACATGTTCGGGGAAGGCCAGGACGAATATCTGTTCATTGTGAGTCTGATTAGGACAGGCTGAAACTACACACCTAACCAATGGTTTACCAAGATTTAGGAAAATCTGGAGACAGACGTGTAGGCTACTGTGTTAAAATGTTCAAGCCCGGGATGATTGCCCCAATTGACATTGCCAATTCTATCAGCGTGTGACCCGAGGGAACAACATGTTTGGGGAAGGCCAGGACAAATACAGTTTAATGGGTTGAGGACCGGCTGTAGTATTGCTTGATCTGGGAACATGCAGACTCTCATTGACAGAACAAAGTGAACCGGCTGTAGTTTTACGTGACCTGGGAATATGCAGACTCTTATTGACAGGACAAAGTGAAAGAGTTCAAATTAATTCAATTAAAGGAGTAGTAAAGGGAAAATCATGTTTAGCCCTGTTTTAAGGTTACTTATGATCATATACAATGGTTCAGATCAAAACGTTGACAAAACTAGCACTTTTGAGAAAGTCTGATAATTGCTCTTCCACCGTTTTGGTCATACAATGGATGTGGGTGGGCACCGTGAAAAATCACGGTGAGCTTCTTGTCTTTGAAATCGAGAGTTTAACATGTTTTTGAATGATTTTTCACGGTGCCCACCCACATCCATAGCAGGTAGCACATCCGCAGCCCTATGTATTTGTGCTCCGAGCGTATGTGAAGCAGGGACAAAGCTGGCCTATTTCTATTGCACAATAAGGCCCCTAATGCCAGTGTGGTTACAAAGCAGGCTTTCTGTCTAAGGCGATCTAGCTCCTGGTGTTCATGTCCCAGCAGCAGCTGAATCACTATCAAGGCTGCTGCTTCTTGATTGCCAGGACAGAGGCAGCGCTTCCTAACACCTGAACACACTACATCACCACAAAGAACCTGCCACAGTATCCCCCAAATGATTAGGCAGGCATGCATAGGACTCAAAAAGGCATAGCTCCTCTCTCTCTCTCTCTCTCTCTCTCTCTCTCTCTCTGTCTCTCTCTCTCTCTCTCTCTCTCTCTCTTCCTGTCTGTCTCTCTCTCTCTCTTCCTGTCTGTCTGTCTGTCTCTCTTCATCTCTCTTTTCCCAGTATATTGGTGAAAATATACTAGAGCTTGCAGCTATGGTCTCTCTCTCTTTCTCTCTCTCCCTCTCTTTCTCTCCTGTTCATTATATGGTGTCTTTTGGAATAGAACCAAACCATCCAGGTGATTGGAGGGCCCTAATGTTCATTTCCTCTTCCTTGTCGACTGAAACATTCCACTTCCTCTCAATCTCGTTTGCAACAGGTCAATTCTAGCCAGCTCACCACCAGAGAGGAGATTAACTGTCCTCATGGTCTGTTCATCTAAACAAAAAAAAACATCAGCACAAGATTAATAGGCTTATTTTATTCTGACGTATGTGACATATGACAGCCCGACGGGGACATTTAATTTCAATAGTTCAGTTTCAAAATCAATGAATTTACTTCACACAGTTCCAGTCTAAAATTGACTTCTTGCCACCATGAGTAAACTGCTAGTTCTAATTTCTGGAATGGAAATGTTTTCTAAGAAATTAATCCGCCAGACAAACATGTCCCCCTTTAAAAACTGTGTTTCTGCAACACCATTACAAACACATTTCTTTATTCCCTGGGTTTATTACATAATCTAATGAAAAATGATTGAGCAATAAGTCTTTAAGGCGTATGTCAGGTGTCTGCATGATATGAAGATGCATTTGATTAACATGTCATTACACAACATGACGGTGTTCATTAACGAGGGCGAGGAGCACTATTATCCATTCTGCCTGTTCTCTCCTGTTTTATGTGATACTGTATCTCAGCACAGCGAGGGATGTCTCCGCTGCAGAAAGCTTGGAGACACCAGGGACCACTGTGGAGTTCTGGATTGAGCAGCAAAGAGAATACATAGATCAAATACACACTAATCAGGTTCATCACGGACACACTCACTCTTTTTGCTTAAAAATTAATTTTGGCTTTTGTCTAGCTCTCTTTGGAACTTTTGTCTCATTAATTACAGGGAAATGCGGTCTCTTTAATCTCTACCGAGGTTCCGTCTTTCTCATAGAACAGAGAAGTGGGGAGATCAGCATCTTAATGATTTTTAAAAAGGTTTAACTGAATAATGGAGATATCTAACAGAGCCTTCAGCAGCCATGGAGACAACCATTCAGGTAACCATGCTACCTGTAGTGTAGGGTGTACAGATAGGAGTATAGGCCTACCCACTTCTTTATCCACAGGCATACAGTGGGTCTAGAAAGGTAGTAGGCATAATTGGTATGAGTATAAAGCTAGGATAGATTATTATGTATTGAGATAGTTAAACAAAAGGTGCGGGTTTGTGTTTTTTTTTTTCAGTCAATGCTGTTCCGGGGAATTAATCTTGGCTGCGTGCATGCACTAGTGAACGATCAGGTCCCCCAGAGGCACAGTCAGGCTCCTGCCATGGAATTACCTTTTCTGCGGATAGGCTACTGCGACACTGTGATAAAATCCTTCACTTCTTAAAAAACGGGAGTGTGACTAAAACACAAAGGACAATGTTGCTATTTAGATACTAGGGACTGGGTCTGGAAGAATCCATCAAACGTCCGCGATTGTCTTTTGGAATTAGTCTTGTTTCCTCTCATCTCTGAATAGCAGGATTAACTCTTTGAGAATAAGTCTCAGCATGTTGCTGTTCAATATAATTAACCCCTCATCTGCTTCACTCAGACACTGGGACTCAGACAAACACACTAAATTCGCCTTATTCACCTGGCAGCCATATTGGTCAGTCTGACGTAATTGGGGGTGCGGATGCGGAAGTGCCGGTTGACTTCAATGTTGTTCACTGTAAAAACATCACTTCAAGAACCAAAATAGTCAAAATAACAGGCTGAATACACTATTGGGGTTTAAAACTCATCATTACCAGACTCTGATTGTAACTCTGATCTGTATACAGCCTGTTATTTTGACTTTGTCGTGTTTTTACAGTGAACTTTTAACATTGAAGTCAAAGGGCACTTCCGCATCTGCACCCCCAATTACGTCAGACTGACCTGAGGTGAATAAGGCGAATTAAGTTTGGAATGTGATTTATTCAGTTCATGTAGTTTGGAATTGGAACCACAGTCTTGTAATGTGGTACCCCTGCATGTGACTTGTTAACCTACTGTAAGTGTTGCCTTTCCCTGGACCTCAAGGATGTTTTCTTGGTCTAATGGTGGATGTTTGGGGAAAATAGGTCCTAATCACATTTGTAACAGTGGCTCTGTGAATATAGTCATAACAATTTACTGATTGCTATATAAATTGTTCATAAAGGATCATTATTATAAAGTGTTGCATACCTTTAAGCACACTGTCAGGAGTTCAACAGACCTAAAATGCTATAGCTATTTTGTTTTATTTTTCAGCCCCCTAACCCCTTTCCCTCAAGAGGCTTTTGCTTTTTGCCAGGCCGCCTTTGTAAATAAGAACTTGTTCTTAAATGCTTGCCTTGTTAAATAAAGGTTAAATAAAATATTTTTTAAAATATAGACCCTCTCTCATTAAAGGCTAACCTGTGGCTCAGCTCACACAATCTGAGCCAAGTAAATTAGCCGCAAGAAATCCCCTTGCCTGGGTGTTTCACAGATAGGCCTTTTCCACCAAGAGGGAACCGGTTCGGTGCCGGTTTGCGAACCCAATTTTGAATGGTCCCGAGCATTTCGACCAAAAAGAAATGTAAGCTGGTTCCGAACCGGCACCACAAAATAGTAGGTTTTTCAGTGCGAACCGTGACGAAATCATGGGCGTTGGCTGGCGTACAACGGTTCGGCTCAAAACTGGTCGAAACGCGGGCCCGTTCTCTGGACAGAACCAAGGTTCCAGGAAATTTGAAACGAACCGGTTCACGAACCAGAGTTCTTTTGGTGGAAAAGGGCTAAGAGAGATCCAGGCCCTTCTTTTGTAGAGAGCTTGCCATGGATACTGTAACTCTGCTTGGAATGGGGCTTTATTAACACAAAGATCTCCCACAGTTTGGACTAGATTTATTCCAAAAGAATACCGCAAAGAAAGGCTTTTAGTGGATGAAAAACAACTATGAACTCCATAAAGTAGTATTTATTAATTTTAAGATAGATTGCCCGTTTTTCGATACAGAGCAGCACAGTGAATGCACAACTCTTGGAAGACTATGGGTTTGCCGCACAGTGTGGTTTGGTTATCCATACTGTATATACAGTAGCCATCTCTTCAAAGAGGCCTGCCTGCTGCTTGTCACTGTCTGACACCTCACTGACAGGAACAAGACACACATTGTTTTGTGTACTGTACATACACGATTAACTTAAAACCCACACCCTTGAAGCCTCCCCCTCTCATCCTCTCACTCCAAACATCAAGCATGCTCTCTTCAAGGCACAGCCAAAAGGCAGTTCTCTCACCTGCTCCGAAAGTTTGCGGGATGTGGGTGGCCATCGTATAAAGATAAAAAGTCATATTCCTCCTCCACCGCAAAAGATTGAAATACTATATGCATCCTGTTCCTCTCCTCTGCTACGATCACCCAGGTACAGTTGGCTCCGTTAGGATATCCATACGGAAACCCCGGGCTCTCGATGGTCCCGTTCCTCCCTTTTAAAGTGCCTCCACAAGTATGGATGAAACCTGTAAGGGAGAAGATATCAAACATTTAATCATCTACTTTTCTCTATTGGGTTCATTTAACAGGGACAATGAACGTTGACAGTTTTTTGAGGGTCCCCATTTCTATGCTGTGTGGTTGTTACAGTAGATACTCAAAGAGTTATCGATTAACTTCGTTAACTTAGTTAACAATCAAGAATCACAGCTGTTAATTTATTGATAGTTTGTATTTATTGATAGTTTGATCTTCTGTCAAAATGCATTCTCTCTGAATGTACAATGATCAACACATAGAAATGTGAGTGAATTAGGCCAAAGAGAGAGAGAGAGTGAATCGGGTATCCACGCACTATTCCCTCTGAGCTAATTCATTCACATTCAAATAATGTTTACTGTATCAATGTGATAATAGAGGTAAAATACACTCTACAGGCAAATGTATGTCACTGGGCAAACAGGAGTGTCGATTCAAGAGTTGATCATCACACTTTCAACCAATACCCAATACAAAGGCCAAAAACACTCCTCGGCTGTGAAATTGTCTCCATTTCAGTTCACACAAACGCTCAGACACAGACACCCAAACACCACTCCTGGGAAAGTGACACCGCCTTTCCACACTTACTAAATGGGGGTGTTGTTTCCAATACTGTGTGGTCTTTCTTAGCAGCCTTGTTGGAAACCAATACCCACTGGGTTGGGCTATTACCACACTTGTCAAACAACAATACTTTGATTATGGCTAAGCTTTATGGTGTAAATCTGAATAAGCAAGTGTCCTAAAGAAGGGTTTTTCTTTGTTCACAAAGACACACACACACACACACACACACATACAGTACACAAATGAGCAAAGCAATGCCACAAATTGTCTTGTAATGAAAGGCAAACATAATTAAGATGCATGTTCCCTCCAGGAGTAATTAGCTTTTCCAAATGAGTAGGTAGAGGAGGTTTGTGCGCTGTGTTGACCCTACTGTACACGCTCCAAACACACTCACAAGAGCAAAGATGCACACAAACCTTTGGAGGAAATGATAAACCCAGGGACATGCAGCTCTAACTTTTATTATGCTTTTGCGGAATTCCTTTTGTTTATCCAGTGACTGGCTGGTAAACATTTGTTTTAACTCACACCCAATAACACACACACACCCAAGAGCTGAATGACAAACAAATATGAGCCATTGTTGGTGAGGTTATTACATTATTAAGTCACTGTTCAGAGTGTTGGTGTATGAGCCTGGTCTGATATCTCTCTTCAGAGTAGAGATCGACCGATAGTAGATTTTTAGGCCAGTATAATAATAAGCCAATAGCCGATTAATCGTCGGATAGCAACAACAACAACACATTTCCACTGTCAAATAAACTGAATACTTAAATAAATACATCTGGATCATCAAACTCAACGTAGGCTAAAAAGCAAAAGAGTAATGAAAACTCAGGGGGATCAGGCCTACCTGTCAAGTTTCTTCCGGAGGCGTTTAAGCCTCTACTACAGTACCTGCACACACCTGCCTTCGGTCACCTGTTAGGCCTACATGTCCAACAGTGCATAACATATTTCCTTCACTATTCGTTTCTATGAATGATTGTGTTTTACTGAGGAATCTCTAAGAATGTCTTCCTCACATCCAAGAGTAGGCGGTGATTCGGTGGATTAGGCCTAGATTGTTTGAATATTTACAACGGGCGGAGGCTGCACAGCCATCAGCGACCATCGGAGCCCAGTTCAGCCGATAACGATAGTTCTAAAATGTCATATCGGCGCCAATTAATCTGCAAAACCGATTAACTTGCAAAGCCAATTAATCGTTCGACCTCTAGTTCAGAGTGGTGGTCTATGTGTTCAGAGTGGTGGTCTACTGTATGTGTTCAGAGTGGTGGTCTATGCGCCTGGTCTGATATCACTGTTCAGAGAGGTGGGCTATGAGCCTGGTCTCCTGATATCACTGTTCAGAGAGGTGGTCTATGTGTTCAGTGTAGTGGTCTATGTGTTCAGTGTAGTGGTCTATGTGTTCAGAGAGGTAGTCTATGTGTTCAGAGCATTGGTCTATGTGTTCAGAGTGGTGGTCTACTGTATGTGTTCAGAGTGGTGGTCTATGCGCCTGGTCTGATATCACTGTTCAGAGAGGTGGGCTATGAGCCTGGTCTCCTGATATCACTGTTCAGAGAGGTGGTCTATGTGTTCAGTGTAGTGGTCTATGTGTTCAGTGTAGTGGTCTATGTGTTCAGAGAGGTAGTCTATGTGTTCAGAGCATTGGTCTATGTGTTCAGTGAGGTGGGCTATGTGTTCAGTGTAGTGGTCTATGTGTTCAGTGTAGTGGTCTATGTGTTCAGAGAGGTAGTCTATGTGTTCAGAGCATTGGTCTATGTGTTCAGTGAGGTGGGCTATGAGCTTGGTCTGATATCATTGTTCAGAGAGGTGGTCTATGTGTTCAGAGAGGTGGGCTATGAGCCTGGTCTCTGATACCAGTGTTCAGAGAGGTGGTCTATGTGTTCAGTGTAGTGGTCTATGTGTTCAGAGAGGTGGTCTATGTGTTCAGAGAGTTGGTCTATGTGTTTAGATAGGTGGTGTATGTGTTCAGAGAGGGGGTCTATGTGGTCAGAGAGTTGGTCTATGTGTTCAGAGAGGGGGTCTATGAGCCTGGTCTCTGATATCACTGTTCAGAGAGGTGGTCTATGTGTTCAGTGTAGTGGTCTATGTGTTCAGAGAGGTGGTCTGTGTGTTCAAAGAGGGGTCTATGAGTCTGGTCTCTGATATCACTGTTCAGAGAGGTGGTCTATGTGTTCAGTGTAGTGGTCTATGTGTTCAGAGAGGTGGTCTGTGTGTTCAAAGAGGGGTCTATGAGCCTGGTCTCTGATATCACTGTTCAGAGAGGTGGTCTATGTGTTCAGTGTAGTGGTCTATGTGTTCAGAGAGGTGGTCTGTGTGTTCAGAGAGGGGGTCTATGAGCCTGGTCTCTGATATCACTCTTCAGAGAGGTGGTCTATGTGTTCAGTGTAGTGGTCTATGTGTTCAGAGAGGTGGTCTGTGTGTTCAAAGAGGGGTCTATGAGTCTGGTCTCTGATATCACTGTTCAGAGAGGTGGTCTATGTGTTCAGTGTAGTGGTCTATGTGTTCAGAGAGGTGGTCTGTGTGTTCAAAGAGGGGTCTATGAGCCTGGTCTCTGATATCACTGTTCAGAGAGGTGGTCTATGTGTTCAGTGTAGTGGTCTATGTGTTCAGAGAGGTGGTCTGTGTGTTCAAAGAGGGGTCTATGAGTCTGGTCTCTGATATCACTGTTCAGAGAGGTGGTCTATGTGTTCAGTGTAGTGGTCTATGTGTTCAGAGAGGTG
Source organism: Borostomias antarcticus (assembly GCF_949987555.1). Taxonomy (NCBI): domain Eukaryota; kingdom Metazoa; phylum Chordata; class Actinopteri; order Stomiiformes; family Stomiidae; genus Borostomias; species Borostomias antarcticus. The sequence goes on along the minus strand of NC_140243.1, from coordinate 15,723,509 downwards.
GTCTGTGTGTTCAAAGAGGGGTCTATGAGCCTGGTCTCTGATATCACTGTTCAGAGAGGTGGTCTATGTGTTCAGAGAGGTGGTCTGTGTGTTCAAAGAGGGGTCTATGAGCCTGGTCTCTGATATCACTGTTCAGAGAGGTGGTCTATGTGTTCAGTGTAGTGGTCTATGTGTTTAGAGAGGTGGTCTGTGTGTTCAAAGAGGGGTCTATGAGCCTGGTCTCTGATATCACTGTTCAGAGAGGTGGTCTATGTGTTCAGTGTAGTGGTCTATGTGTTCAGAGAGGTGGTCTGTGTGGTCAGAGAGGGGGTCTATGAGCCTGGTCTCTGATATCACTGTTCAGAGAGGTGGTCTATGTGTTCAGTGTAGTGGTCTATGTGTTCAGAGAGGTGGTCTGTGTGTTCAGAGAGGGGGTCTATGAGCCTGGTCTCTGATATCACTCTTCAGAGAGGTGGTCTATGTGTTCAAAGAGGGGTCTATGAGCCTGGTCTCTGACATCACTGTTCAGGGTGGTGGTCTACAGTAGGGCTGCTCGATTAATCGGATTTTAATCTAGATTAAGATTTGGGCTGTCAACGATCATTAAAACAAAATAATCGCCATAAAACGATTTTGCACAAATAAAGTGCACCCTACACTGCAGAGCTATACTGTGCTTGACCACTCCCCCACCCCCCAAAGCCCCAAAACAAACACTTTAGTTCAGAGCGAGGCGAGTTGTCAAGTGAGGCGCACGCATGCTCCTCTCGAACAAAACACGACAAGAAGAAGATTATGGCAGCAGAAAGAGAGGTGGACAAGAGAGCTAAAACAACGTCAGTGGTGTGGAAACACTATGGGTTCGCGGAGACAGATTTGGACCAAGTTGACACGGTGTGTAAAATTTGCTACGCAGTCGTAGCTGCCCCTCAAAGTAGCCCTTCTCAGTCCCGTTGTCGCATTCCGCTCGCTCATGCCAGACAACAGTCCTTTCCAGCTCCATTCACTTTGCCATCAAAATAAATTGGTGTCTGCCTATTTAGGAGAGGCGCATATTTACAAGTGTCAGATAAACATGAAACTTCACTTACCTAAGCAAAGGGGTCTATTTTAACAAATGCTGGGTTTTGAAGCCTCGGCGCTACCATTAAATAACTTATTTAGACGCGTTCTGTCCGAGTGAAATTATTTTTCTTCTTCTGTGGTGGTGGCGGTGCTTTGAAGCTTCTTTATTTATCAGTTTTGGCACTTTTATTTATTTATTTATCAAGGTCCACTATTTGTCTCCCATGGGAGAAATGTATCTAATCCAAAGAACATTGTTAAAAAGAAAAGCCACTGTCAACATTTAATAAATTAATCGTTATCAAAGTCAATGTATAATTTGATTTGTTAAGACATTTTTACAACTTTTGATTAAAAATAAAAAAATCTATGAATAATCGTGTTAAATAATCGTGATCTCAATATCAATCAAAATAATCGTGATTATGATTTTTGCCATAATCGAGCAGCCCTAGTCTACAGTATGTGCCCGCTCTCCTGATATCACTGTTCAGGGCGGTGGTCTATTAGCCTCATGAGACCATCCTGATCTCACAGGCTCCCATTGGCTTGTCAGGTTAGTGGTCTACAGTATGTGCCTGGCCTCCTGATATCACTGAGCCAGATTACAAGTGAGAACCTTATCACTTCTCTCGCTCTGTCTTTCTGTCTCTCCCTTCCTCCCGCCCTCCCCTACGTCTTTCTCCATCACCCCATCGCTTAGTAAGCTATCCATTATGAATATGAATGTGATCAGGACTCGGTGCGGCGAATTAAACAATCCGGTAATGCATCAGGCGCCGACATTTCTATAAAAGCTGTGTCTATAAAAAGAAACCGCAAAACCTTCATCCTGTCGCTCCCACATCAAAAGAGCCACACAAACAAGCGTCTCTTGTCTTGCAGAGGAGAGAAGAGGGCACGGGCTGAAATCCATTTAGCGCTTCACGGTTTGCCTCCATTTGTATTTCAGCGACGTGGTAGAGGAGCCCGCTCGCCCCATCCCCCAGTCACCTTGATGACACTGCGCCCTCCCCGCGGTGACCACAGACACGGCCAAGGCGCCGGCCCCAAACCGCACCGCGCTACCCATAAATCCCCCCCCGAAAAACTACATTAGCGGCCCACTGTGATCGCACAGCGCAGAGAAATGGGTTTAGAAATATGAATCAGTATCATAACACATAAATCTGGTCTGAAACGGGCAAAGGCATGGCAGGCGGTGACAGGCCCCAGCTGCTACGCTGGAGTAGTTACATTTACTCCTGGCCTTTTCCGCACGCACCTTTCACTCTCATAACTGATTATTAGATTTACCCCACCAACAAGCAGCCAGGGTGAAGGTCTCGCAAGTAGACGGGCTGAGCCCAAGACTGTGCTAGCGGACATGACTAGGATCACACAAGAAAATGGAGGCTTCCGCACCGCGACATCCTTCCTCTCGCGGCACTTAATACTGTAGTTACTTTGATGTGCAACACTAACTGGTAATTATAATTTCAGAAGTTTAAACTCACATGATTATATAACCATTATAATGTATTACCATATTTCCAAGGACTTGGTGAATTAATTGGCACACTGAATAAGCAATATGCAGCCTTGAATTGAGTAGGATGGTAATAACAGCAAGATTCATTCATTAATTTGTTAATTGCATTGATTTTTTCGGTTCAGTACATTACAATGTAATTTCTCAAATAGACCACAGGTGTAGGCTTCTGACTTTGAGCAATGCACTAAGAGGCCTATTCTTTGACTAGTGACAACTAGTGACTCCCTTGACAGCCTATTGCCAATAGATTGGCAATACATGCTTACTTAAGGACACTCCTTTCTCTAGTTTGTATTTCGTTGTTCATGATGGCCTATCCCAAACACAAGAGATCATCATAGTGCTCTGGCCAATCAAAGTGAGAGCGCAAAAACATGTATTGATCTGTATCTGACCTTAGAGGTGAGTCAGCCAACAGAGAGATATCCATCAGTCTGGCTAGTTAAAGCACTGCCAGTAGAGGCCTTACCAAGCAAAACAAAGGTCAACCCATCGGCATCACGCTCTTCTCTTTCTCTGTTTCTCTCTCTCTCTCTCTCTGTCTTTCAATCTCAAAATAACATGAAAACACAGGAAGGTAAAGAACAACAGCCTTGTGTAGAAAGACAGTAAATCTCAAGGAGGATTAGTGCTGCCACACATATTCCTTTCAAAAAATGACATTTCTGTCAGTGAAAAGCTGGGAGACTGTTGAAAGTGAACACTGCTGACCACTTAAACAACCTTTCATAAAAATAAAAATATACATCTCGTGATTTTTTCATTGGCTCTTGAGTTAGGGGTCCCTGTTTCATCAAGGGCACCGCTTAGGTGTCATATTTAAAGGCCTTTTCAAAACTCCATGCGCTGCTCTGATAAGGCTTTCCCTCGAATTAAAGGCACAGAGCAGGAATTCGTGCGGGAATGTAACAGTAATGCCTGAAATGCTTGGGCTCAGCCACCTTAAATTGATACCCCTGAAGAGGGGCGTTTCATCTGCATGTCCGGGAAGCACATTTACCATTAACATTGATAGAATGTACACATTACACTCCCTGCCATGCGTGAGAGGGACATTTTCTCTCTCATGGGAGCCACAAAGAAGCTTCCTGCCGAATGACTGCAGTGCTACCCCGCACCAGTCGTGTGTGCTTGTAATTCAGAGAAGATATTGCACTGGAAGACTGAAAATTCATAAGTGGACAGTAGAAAACAAAAATAATAATGCAGTGTTATTGGCCTAGTGTCCTCGCCTGGATCCAAATACAGTATCAGTTCTTTAGTCACATATTCCCTTGTATCCTTATCCAGCTGTGGCTTGCCTGGCAACAGGGTATGAGATAGAATATAAGCAGCTATTGTATCAGATCCCTGTCTGGACAGCATTCCATTTACTGAGCAAAGAACATAATTAGGCCTTAATAAAAAACAGAACTGGATGGAATATCGGAGAATACACTACAAAAACTGCCTCTGCCAATATAGACCTCCACAGGCAACACCGGATGTCTCAAATAAGCAACATGGATCCCCAAAATCAGATGATTAGTCAATCAATGGTCCATCCCATATAGAGCACAGCAGTAGAATTAAATGAGCAGAGTGGACTGAGAATCCACTTTATCAGCACCGGAATGATCTATTTGTGCAAAACAAACAGGAGAAAATCATAAGGAGTCCCCACTGCAGGAGGTTCATGGATGTTTTCATTGCTTTATCAGAAATCAACTATCCACAGACCCTAAACCATCACCCTTACTATAATCAGTGACATTGTGACATTTTGCAAAGGATTGCAGTTCATCGTGAGTTGATAGATTCTATATTTGTAGAATGTCCTATCTTTCTAGAAAATGGCCAGCAGTACTAATGGAATATTATCAGTGTCTCGTCAATATTAAAAGATATGATATCAAACTTCATATTGAAACATTTGTTTCTAAGGATACCACGAACACACCTTAAATTGCAGCTTAATCTTGGAACCGTTTGTGTACAGGATGTAAATAAAAGAAGTGGTCTGGCTCTCCTGACTCACTTCCCTACGTTCCTTCACGTCATGTCTGAGCTGTGAGCACTATTGTGTGTGGCTCCATAATAGCCTTGTAAAGTGTTGTTTGCAATTTGCCCTCTCAGGCTATCTCCTCAATCCTATTATCACCTGAGTCATTGGCTAACCACAGGGCTATCTCAAAATGCTGAAAAGCCATCCCTACCAGGAATACTGGCAGCACAGAGTCGTTTACAGTGGGCAATACAGATCTGAGATCCTATCTCCAGTCATGACTGCTGCTGCTGCTGCTGACACAGCAACTTAATCCACCCGAAAACCTCACCTGAGGAGTAGAGGCCCTCTCACCCACTCTACTGTGACAGGACAGGTCTCCACACAACAGCACTCAAAACAATACAAAACAGCTCAGTGAGCACACTACCCAACACCACACCACACAACACCATGCAAAACAACACAAAACAGCACACTACCCAACACCACACAACATCACGCAACACAACACATCACCACACAACAGAATTCCATGCGACACAACACAAAACAGCACACTACCCAACACCACACTGAATAACAACATACTACACTGAACAACACCACATCATGCAATATCACGCGGCAAAACCCCCAGCAACACCACAACACACAACACCACACCATACAGTACCTAACCACACCACATAACACAACACCACACCATACAGTACCAAACCACACCACATAACACAACACCACACCATACAGTACCAAACCACACCACATAACACAACACCACACCATACCACACCACACCGAACCCCACACCACGCAACCCCACACCACACCACACAACACCAAACGCCACACCATGGAACACCACACCACACTACAACACAATACACATCACACCACACAACACCAAACGCCACACCATGGAACACCACACCACACTACAACACAACACACATCACACCACGCAACACCAAACAACACCACATGACGCAACACCACACCACACCGCACGACACCACACCACAACACCACACAGCACATATAGGCCAGCTGTGGGAGCACCACGGGTGGCAGCAGGAGTCATGTTGGTGAGCGTGTACCGCCAGGGAGCTGGGGTTGAGATCAAGCACCTGAGGGGCAGGATGATGCCCTCCGCTCCCCTGCAGATTGAGTATAATTACACAGACAAATTGTAATCCTGATTAGCCCCAACGGCCCTGGTTAACATAATCACATTCACCTGCCGTCTTCTTCATCACGCTTAGTATCCCCCCTAGATTACAGTCTCCCACCACCAGACCTGATTACCTCCAATTACTTCCTGGTGATCACTCTCCAACTTTCACTCAGAGTCAAGTCCAAGTTCCTCTAACCTGGACGAAGGCTTCTTGCTGCACAATGTCGATTCTAATAATGAAGACCTATTTTGATCTTGTGAGTTCCATTTTACAAGTGCAGCTTTAGCGTATTCACACTGTCCAAGTCCGTGGGAGATTGGGAGACACAATCTGTCCCCGCCTCCCACGCATGCACGCACGCACGCGCACACACACACACACACACACACAGACACACAGACACACGCACACACACACACTCACACTCACAAGCACACACACACACATACACACACACACGCACACTCACAAGCACACACACACACACACACATTTGTGGTACTCCAAAAAGGCAATCAACCACCAAGTTGGAGCCATTTGGGACCATATTGGTTAAAACTGGCAATCCCCTCATATCTCTTCAAGTGCCTAGTGGCACCTGAGTCTGCCTTCAGACTGGGCGTCATCACGCTACTGTCCCTGGGTGACACTGGTCTGATATTCACTATGTGAGGTCACCCCCAAAAAGCCAGCAGGGCACTGGCAGGCAGCGCTGCATCAAGTGTCAGTGGAGGGAACAAGGGCTTTTTCATGTTGCATTTGCTCCCCTTCCCACAGAGATCCACATCCCCCCTGCCCTCACCCCCTTTCCCAAAGAGCCACCCCCCTCCCCCTCACACCCCTCACCCCTCTTCCCACAGCGATCCCCATCCCCCCTGCCCTCACCCTCTACCCAAAGAGCCCACCCCCCTGCCCTCCCCCCCTCTTTCCCCCTCTCTCCCCACTTCCCACAACCCCCCCCCCCCCCCCACCACCACCCCCCTGCCCTCACCCTCTTTCCCAGACACCCCCCCCTGCCCTCACCCCCTCTCTCCCCCACTAACCACAGACCCCCCCCCCACCCCCCCACTGCCCTCACCCCCTCTCTCGCCCCCCTCTCCTGGTGCCTAATAAGGAGCTGAATGGAGGGGATTGGTTGTGCCCCCGAGGTCTGACGTTGACACGATGTGGGCGGTGATGAAACAGCATTGTGCCCCGGCGGCGGC